>NC_141047.1:21516374-21896374 GCF_041138505.1 Cibotium barometz | reverse complement strand
CAAAATATCTAGGCGCTAGCTTCACTGCAGGGAATTTTTCCACACTCTTTAATCGACGTTTTTCAATTCTCAAAAGTACATAATCACCTTCTTGAAATGAAAAATCTTTGCGCTTCCTATTTGCTTGAGATGTATACTTCTCTTGAGCTCTTGCAATACAATCATGCACTTCAGATAAAATGCGATCAAAGTCTCTAACATATTGGTCGGCAGCTTCAATCTTATGAGAGAGTCTAGTAGCTAGAATAGGCAATGCTCTTCCATAGATAATCTCAAATGGTGCTCGATCAGTAGCAATATGAGGAGTATTATTATAAGCAAATTAGATTAGGTGTATGTACTTATCCCATGCACTAGGTTGCTGGGAAACATAGGCTCTAAGCATATCTAAGATAGTGCTATTTGTAACTTCGGTTTGTCCATTCGATTCCGGATGGAAAGCCGTGGAAAAATCTAACTTAGTGCCTAAGAGCAACCCAAAAGTGACTACAAAATTTAGAATCTCTATCAGAAACTATCACTTTGGGTAGTCCATGATGAACAAAAATTTGCTTAGCAAATATGTTCGCGGCTTGCTGAGAAGTTAGTGTCTTTTTACATGGAATAAAATAGGCTTGCTTACTAAATCTGTCCACTATTGTCCAAATCATGTCATGGTGACTGGAAGTAGTAGGGAAGCCAGTAATGAAATCCATAGACACTTGTTCCCATGGTCTATCAGGAATAGGTAGAGGCATAAGCAATCCTAAAGCTTTGCCTTTGTAGCTTTTAATTGTTTGGCAAATGTTACATTCAGCTACAAACTTAGCTACATCATTCTTCAAATGAGGCCAATAGAATTCTCGAGAAACTACTTGAAGTTTGCGGAAACTCCTCTATGTCCCACAAATGGTGGTTGGTGCATCTCTTCCAAGACAAGTTGTCTATAAGGTTGAGTAACACACAATCTTTTCTCAAAGAAAAGATAGCCATCATTATGAGAATAACTTCCGTGAGGTGTCCAATTGTTTTCACGGAATTTGATCCATATTTGAGAAAAATCTGGATCAACTTCATAAGTTTCTTTCATAAGTACAAATGGTTCACTTTCAATAATGGAAATGTTGTTGATATTTGGTCTTCGACTCAAAGCATCGGCAACAACATTTTCTTTTCCAGGTTGATATTGAATCATAGGTTGGAAACTTTAAATGAAAGCTGCCCATTTGATATGCCTATCTGAAATAAGAGGTTGCGTAAGCAAATGCCTAATGCTTTGTTGATCTGTCTTGATAAGAAATTCAGAGCCCATTAGGTAATGCTTCCAGATTTTCAAAGCATGCACTAGTGCTGCTAATTCCTTGTCATATGTGCTATAATTTTGCTCTGCAGGCTTAAGCTTTCTACTTTGATAAGCAATAGGATGGTTGTCTTGCATAAGAACAGCTCCAAATCCTTTGCCACTAGCATTAGTCACTACTATAAAGAATGGTCTTTGAAAATCAGGTAGTGTTAGAACTGGTGCTCGTGTTAAAGCATTCTTGAGTGTTGCAAAAGATTTATCTTGCTTTTCAGTCTAATTGAAATTTGTAGCTTTCTTAAGGAGTTCAGCCAAAGGATAAGCAATACAAGCAAAATTCTTGACGAACTTCCTATAATAACTACATAAGCCAAGAAAAGATCTAAGATCATGTATGTTTCTAGGCGTAGGCCAAGAAGCAATACACTCGATTTTCTTAGGATCTACACGAATCCCTTCAGCCGACACTATATGACCTAAGTATTCAATCTCCTCTTGAAAGAAAGAACTCTTTTCAGGATTGACATACAATTCATTTTCTCTCAAAAGATTGAACACTTGTTCCAAGTGTTGTTCATGCTCTTGTCGATCCTTGCTGAAAACAAGAATGTCATCAAAGAACACTATAACAAAACTTTAAAACTTAAGGAATATGCGATTCATCATACGGCTGAAAGTAGTTGGAGCATTGGTCAAACCAAATGGCATAACCAAAAACTCATAATGACCAGTTTGGGTTCTAAAAGTTGTCTTGAAAATGTCAGATTGAGTCATACGAACTTGATGATACCCAGACTTTAGGTCAATCTTGCTAAAGACCTTTGATCCTCTAAGCTTGTCAAGAAGATCATCTACCCTAGGAATAGGATATCTGTTCTTGACAGTAATCTTATTCAATGCACGATAGTCTACACACATTCGGTAAGATCCATTCTTCTTCTTAACAAGAAGTATTGGAGCTCCAAAAGGTGAACTACTAGGTCGAATAAGGCCTCTCTCTAGCAAGTCTTCTATTTGGCTTTGGATTTCTCTTTGCTCTAAATTGTTGATTCTATAGGGAGCTTTACAAGGCAGGGAATTTCCAGGCAATAAGTCAATACTATGATCCTCAGGCCTAGACTTAGGTAATCCTGGAGGTAGATCTTCCATGAAACAGTCACTAAATTTGGAGATAAAAAGATCAAACTTTGGACTTTTGGATGTGTCAGACTCAGCATCAAGCTGGTTAACCCATACCATATAAGTCTTGTCTCTTTTTCTTAGAGCTCTCTTTGCTTGAGTGTGACTCAAGCAAAGGACTCATTTCTCCTTTGACTTGACACTGGAGGACAATATTTCCATTGTCCTTCCTTAGAGAAATGCTATGAGTGTCATAGTCTATAATAGGATTGTATTTGTGTCTCCAAGGCATACCCAAAATTATATCTACCCCTTGTAAAGATGCAACTAAGAAATCCCTTTTTTCTGTTAAAGGTTTGATGCATAAATTCAAATCTTTCACCTCTTGCATGCAATTATACTTTGTTCCAGTAAATGCTGCTTTGACTTTATAGTGCGTAGGTAAAGAATGAAGATTTAATGCTTTAAGTACCTTTTCAGAAATGAAATCATGTGTACTACCATCATCATGCAAAATAAGAACTTCATGTCCATTTATCGTTCCTTTTATTTTAAGCAAAGAATGAACATGAGGTTTATCTTCTTGTTCTGAGTAATCTGGATCGGAATTACCCTCTTGCTTGAATGATTCTTCTTCATTGTCGTCTTCTTCAATCATGTTGACTCGAGCTGCTATTGCTGGTGTTGAATTCTTGGTACGCTCCGGACAATTCGGTGCTATGTGACCTTCTTTGTGGCACTTGAAACATTTGATAGGAGATGTCTTCGGTTTCGGTGCTATGTGACCTTCTTTGTGGCACTTGAAACATTTGATAGGAGATGTCTTCGGTTTGCCACCATTGACTTTCTTATTAGTTCTCATGTTGCCTTTAGCCTCGTCCTTGCCTTTGTCATAACCTGGTTTATACATCTTCTTTGAAGCATAAAAAGATTTAGTAAATGGTTTAGAAGAAGTACCCTCATGTGCTTTAATCTCTTTAGGAAAACCATTTTTACGTTCTGAATTAGTTGCCAAAGATATTGCAGAAGATAGTGAATGAGGTCGAAACATATTCACATCGGCCCTAATGGTAGATCTAAGGCCCGATATGAATTTCCTTTTTTGATCCTTCTTGCTGACTCTATCCACAACCTGCACCTGTAATAAAGTATTCCAGAACTTTTCTACATACTGTGACATAGTTTCCTTTTCCAATTGATGCAAAGTGTCCCATTGGTGCCTAACTTTGGACTTGAATTGTGAGGGTAAAAAGTGCTTTTTAACCAGCCGTTGAAATCTTTTCCAAGAATCTGGCTTGTCATGACCTTGCTTAATTACACTCCACCATAAAGCTGCACTGATTGACTGCACATTTAATCTTATCACTCTCTGAAAATTTTTCTCCAGAAAAATAGTCATCTAGTTGACTAAGCCAAGCTAAAATGACCCTAGCATCCTTCTTTCCATCATAATTTTGAAATGTGAAAGCTTTCCGACTAATCTTGGATTCTTTTTGTGACCTTTGTGCTTACAATGTAGCATTTATAGCCCTTTGAATAGTGTCATCTTCGTCATCAAAAGATAGCAAAGAGTCACGCTTGCGTCTACGACTCGAGAGCTGTCTCTCCCATTCAATACGCTTCTCTCTTTCTTCTACAATTTGATGTTGTAAAGAAAGGAGTTGCTCTTGAATTGATGGCGAGATAGGCAAATCTGCCACCATAGTGCTTGTGCAAATGATGTAGATAAATAAAATTTTACTTTATTTGATGTAAATAAATAAAGCAAAAATAAGTACTTATCTTGTTTTTCTCCCGCAATTTGATCTTGGTTGAAGCTGAACAAAGACGTTGTTCAATGGCTGAATTGAATTCTCGTCGCCTCAAACAAATCTTGAACAATTCCACGTGATTCAAGAGTCTTGGGCTAGTCGAATTGTTGATGAAATAATTTTTTAGCACTTTGAAACCTGCTGAAACAGTCCTATAAACCTTGCCCAATCTCTGTAATATTTTCTAAAAATTTTTAGAATTTTTCAGAAGCGATTTCGGAATTTTCTAGCCTTTTCTAGGCGATTTTCAAGCCTTTTAAAACCTGTAAATCACTTTTCTGCACCCAGAAATTTTCAGAATTGGAAACCTTTGAATTTCTCTTCAAATTTGAAAATAGGAGAAGTAAAGGCTAAAAAGGAGTGATGTGACTTGTATGGGGATTGGAAAAAGTAAGAGAAGGATTAGAGAGAGATTAGCTTATGGGATTAGGCTTGGATTTTTTTTAAAAATCTCCTCTCCACGTCGTTTTGCGCCGGCTCTGCCGCCGTGCGCCTCCTTCTCCAAAAGTTTCTTGAGATTTTTTTGTTGGTTTTTACAGAGATTTATCTACTCTATCCATTATAGATTTGTTCATCCTTGAAGCTTTCTGATTTCTGAGAGATACCCTTGAGGTTTTTGGCTATGAGGATTTCATCCATACGGTCAGATTTTGATTTCACTGAGTATTTGGAAAAACCGCTTTTTGATAGAGAGGGATGGTTTTGCAGGGTGGTGAGTGGGTTTGAGAGTAGATCTAGTTTTGAATCTTTGACCTTTAGGTAAAGACCTACAAAACACCCTTCTGTCCACTGGATAATTTCCTGCACTTTCTTGTTTTTTGAGAAGTTGAAGCCCTTTCCTACCTTCTCCACAAATCTCCTAGCCCAAGCTCTGATACCACTGCAACCGGAATCTTATTCTAGGAATTGATTGTGGAAAAGTAGAGAATTAATTCAATCATAAAAACCATTGCTTGTAAGCTTCAACTAAATCAAATCAATTGAAATTTAAACACTTAAACAAAATTAAAAATACTTAGCTCATAGACCATATTGGGTGCAATCTTCCCCCCTCTTGTGCATGGCCTCTCCCCACACAAGAGTATTTCTTTATTAGCTTTCTTTTTCACCAAAATTAGGCCATAGCCCCCAAAATATACAAGATGTGCTTTTTAGAGAGCACAGCACTCTTCTTTAACAAAAATAGAGTGTCAAATTGGGACTAGGGTAAAGCCATAGGCTTTAATAAATTCCACATAAATAAATGTATCTTTCCTAAAGTTCAAAATGGAAAAATCATTTGATAAGGTTACAAGCTACTATGAGGAGTATTATTATAAGAAAATTGGAGTAAGTGTATGTACTTACCCCATGCACTAGGTTGCTGGGAAACATAGGCTCTAAGCATATCTAAGATAGTGCTATTTGTAACTTCGGTTTGTCCATTCGATTCCGGATGGAAAGCCGTGGAAAAATCTAACTTAGTGCCTAAGAGCAACCCAAAAGTGACTACAAAATTTAGAATCTCTATCAGAAACTATCACTTTGGGTAGTCCATGATGAACAAAAATTTGCTTAACAAATATGTTCGCGGCTTGCTGAGAAGTTAGTGTCTTTTTACATGGAATGAAATAGGCTTGCTTACTAAATCTGTCCACTATTGTCCAAATCATAGACACTTACTTGTTCCCATGGTCTATCAGGAATAGGTAGAGGCATAAGCAATCCTAAAGCTTTGCCTTTGTAGCTTTTAATTGTTTGGCAAATGTTACATTCAGCTACAAACTTAGCTACATCATTCTTCAAATGAGGCCAATAGAATTCTCGAGAAACTACTTGAAGTGTTGCGGAAACTCCTCTATGTCCCACAAATGGTGGTTAGTGCATCTCTTCCAAGACAAGTTGTCTATAAGGTTGAGTAACACACAATCTTTTCTCAAAGAAAAGATAGCCATCATTATGAGAATAACTTCCGTGAGGTGTCCAATTGTTTTCACACAATTTGATCCATATTTGAGAAAAATCTGGATCAACTTCATAAGTTTCTTTCATAAGTACAAATGGTTCACTTTCAATAATGGAAATGTTGTTGATATTTGGTCTTCGACTCAAAGCATCGACAACAACATTTTCTTTTCCAGGTTGATATTGAATCATAGGTTGGAAACTTTGAATGAAAGCTGCCCATTTGATATGCCTATCTGAAATAAGAGGTTGCGTAAGCAAATGCCTAATGCTTTGTTGATCTGTCTTGATAAGAAATTCAGAGCCCATTAGGTAATGCTTCCAAATTTTCAAAGCATGCACTAGTGCTGCTAATTCCTTGTCATATGTGCTATAATTTTGCTCTGCAGGCTTAAGATTTCTACTTTGATAAGCAATAGGATGGTTGTCTTGCATAAGAACAGCTCTAAATCCTTTGCCACTAGCATCAGTCACTACTATAAAGAATGGTCTTTGAAAATCAGGTAGTGTTAGAACTGGTGCTCGTGTTAAAGCATTCTTGAGTGTTGCAAAAGATTAATCTTGCTTTTCAGTCTAATTGAAATTTGTAGCTTTCTTAAGGAGTTCAGTCAAAGGATAAGCAATACAAGCAAAATTCTTGACGAACTTCCTATAATAACTACATAAGCCAAGAAAAGATCTAAGATCATGTATGTTTCTAGGCGTAGGCCAAGAAGCAATACACTCAATTTTCTTAGGATCTACACGAATTCCTTCAGCCGACATTATATGACCTAAGTATTCAATCTCCTCTTGAAAGAAAGAACTCTTTTCAGGATTGACATACAATTCATTTTCTCTCAAAAGATTGAACACTTGTTCCAAGTGTTGTTCATGCTCTTGTCGATCCTTGCTGAAAACAAGAATGTCATCAAAGAACACTATAACAAAACTTTGAAACTTAAGGAATATGCGATTCATCATACGGCTGAAAGTAGTTGGAGCATTGGTCAAACCAAATGGCATAACCAAAAACTCATAATGACCAGTTTGGGTTCTAAAAGCTGTCTTGAAAATGTCAGATTGAGTCATACGAACTTGATGATACCCAGACTTTAGGTCAATCTTGCTAAAGACCTTTGATCCTCTAAGCTTGTCAAGAAGATCATCTACCCTAGGAATAGGATATCTGTTCTTGACAGTAATCTTATTCAATGCACGATAGTTTACACACATTCGGTAAGTTCCATTCTTCTTCTTAACAAGAAGTACTGGAGCTCCAAAAGGTGAACTACTAGGTCGAATAAGGCCTCTCTCTAGCAAGTCTTCTATTTGGCTTTGGATTTCTCTTTGCTCTAAATTGTTGACTCTATAGGGAGCTTGACAAGGCGGGGAATTTCCAGGCAATAAGTCAATACTATGATCCTCAGGCCTAGACTTAGGTAATCCTGGAGGCAGATCTTCCATGAAACAGTCACTAAATTTGGAGATAAAAAGATCAAACTTTGGACTTTTGGATGTGTCAGACTCAGCATCAAGCTGGTTAACCCATACCATATAAGTCTTGTCTCTTTTTCTTAGAGCTCTCTTTGCTTGAGTGTGACTCAACAAAGGACTCATTTCTCCTTTGACTTGACACTGGAGGATAATATTTTCATTATCCTTCCTTAGAGAAATGCTATGAGTGTCATAGTCTATAATAGGATTGTATTTGTGTCTCCAAGGCATACCCAAAATTATATCTACCCCTTGTAAAGATGCAACTAAGAAATCCCTTTTTTCTGTTAAAGGTTTGATGCATAAATCCAAATCTTTCACCTCTTGTATGCAATTATACTTTGTTCCAGTAAATGATGCTGCTTTGACTTTATAGTGCGTAGGTAAAGAATGAAGATTTAATGCTTTAAGTACCTTTTCAAAAATGAAATCATGTGTACTACCATCATCATGCAAAATAAGAACTTCATGTCCATTTATCGTTCCTTTTATTTTAAGCAAAGAATGAACATGAGGTTTACCTTCGTGTTCTGAGTAACCTGGATTGGAATTACCCTCTTGCTTGAATGATTCTTCTTCATTGTCGTCTTCTTCAATCATGTTGACTCGAGCTGCTGCTCTGCTGGTGTTGAATTCTTGGTACGCTCCGGACAATTCGGTGCTATGTGACCTTCTTTGTGGCACTTGAAACATTTGATAGGAGATGTCTTCGGTTTGCCACCATTGACTTTCTTATTAGTTCTCATGTTGCCTTTAGCCTCGTCCTTGCCTTTGTCATAACCTGGTTTATACATCTTCTTTGAAGCATAAAAAGATTTAGTAAATGGTTTAGAAGAAGTACCCTCATGTGCTTTAATCTCTTTAGGAAAACCATTTTTACGTTCTGAATTAGTTGCCAAAGATATTGCAGAAGATAGTGAATGAGGTCGAAACATATTCACATCGGCCCTAATGATAGATCTAAGGCCCGATATGAATTTCCTTTTTTGATCCTTCTTGCTGACTCTATCCACAACCTGCACCTGTAATAAAGTATTCCAGAACTTTTCTACATACTGTGACATAGTTTCCTTTTCCAATTGATGCAAAGTGTCCCATTGGTGCCTAACTTTGGACTTGAATTGTGAGGGTAAAAAGTGTTTTTTAACCAGCCGTTGAAATCTTTTCCAAGAATCTGGCTTGTCATGACCTTGCTTAATTACACTCCACCATAAAGCTGCACTGATTGACTGCACATTTAATCTTATCACTCTCTGAAAATTTTTCTCCAGAAAAATAGTCATCTAGTTGACTAAGCCAAGCTAAAATGACCCTAGCATCCTTCTTTCCATCATAATTTTGAAATGTGAAAGCTTTCCGACTAATCTTGGATTCTTTTTGTGACCTTTGTGCTTGCAATGTAGCATTTATAGCCCTTTGAATAGTGTCATCTTCGTCATCAAAAGATAGCAAAGAGTCACGCTTGCGTCTACGACTCGAGAGCTGTCTCTCCAATTCAATACGCTTCTCTCTTTCTTCTACAATTTGATGTTGTAAAGAAAGGAGTTGCTCTTGAATTGAGGCGAGATAGGCAAATCTGCCATAGTGCTTGTGCAAATGATGTAGATAAATAAAATTTTACTTTATTTGATGTAAATAAATAAAGCAAAAATAAGTACTTATCTTGTTTTTCTCCCGCAATTTGATCTTGGTTGAAGCTGAACAAAGACGTTGTTCAATGGCTGAATTGAATTCTCGTCGCCTCAAACAAATCCCGAACAATTCCGCGTGATTCAAGAGTCTTGGGCTAGTCGAATTGTTGATGAAATAATTTTTTAGCACTTTGAAACCTGCTGAAATAGTCTTGTAAACCTTGCCCAATCTCTGTAATATTTTCTAAAATTTTTTAGAATTTTTCAGAAGCGATTCGAAATTTTCTGGCCTTTTCTAGGCGATTTTCAAGCCTTTTAAAACCTGTAAATCACTTTTCTGCACCCAGAAATTTTCAAAATTGGAAACCTTTGAATTTCTCTTCAAATTTGAAAATAGGAGAAGTAAAGGCTAAAAAGGAGTGATGTGACTTGTATGGGGATTGGGAAAAGTAAGAGAAGGATTAGAGAGAGATTAGCTTATGGGATTAGGCTTGGATTTTTTTTTTAATTTCCTCTCCACGCCGTTTTGCGCCGGTAGGCTGCTGCCGTGCGCCTCCTTCTCCAAAAGTTTATTGAGATTTTTTTCTTGGTTTTTATAGAGATTTATCTGCTCCATCCATTATAGATTTGTTCATCCTTGAAGCTTTCTGATTTCTGAGAGATACCCGTGAGGTTTTTGGCTATGAGGATTTCATCCATACGGTCAGATTTTGATTTCACTGAGTATTTGGAAAAACCGCTTTTTGATAGAGAGGGATGGTTTTGCAGGGTGGTGAGTGGGTTTGAGAGTAGATCTAGTTTTGAATCTTTGACCTTTGGGTAAAGACCTACAAAACACCCTTCCGTCCACTGGATAATTTCCTGCACTTTCTTGATTTTTGAGAAGTTGAAGCCCTTTCCTACCTTCTCCACAAATCTCCTAGCCCAAGCTCTGATACCACTGCAACCGGAATCTTATTCTAGGAATTGATTGTGGAAAAGTAAAAAATTAATTCGATCATAAAAACCATTGCTTGTAAGCTTCAACTAAATCAAATCAATTGAAATTTAAACACTTAAACAAAATTAAAAATACTTAGCTCATAGACCATATTGGGTGCAATCTTCCCCCCTCTTGTGTGTGGCCTCTCCCCACACAAGAGTATTTATTTATTAGCTTTCTTTTTCACCAAAATTAGACCATAGCCCGCAAAATATACAAGATGTGCTTTTTAGAGAGCACGGCACTCTTCTTTAACAAAAATAGAGTGTCAAATTGGGACTAGGGTAAAGCCATAGGCTTTAATAAATTCCACATAAATAAATGTATCTTTCCTAAAGTTCAAAATGGAAAAATCATTTGATAAGGTTACAAGCTACTATGCTTGCCAAAAATGAAATGTGATGAACCAAGACATTTCTTCCAAAGTAAACTCTTCAATTCCCATAGTCTTTATCACCTGAAAATATAAGCCCAATTAATTATTAAATTAATCCCACAAATAGTAAACAGGCACAAATCATCACCAACTTATGACTACCAGGCGTAAGTACCCCAGGAATCACCCTGCCATACAAACCTAACTGAAATAATCATAGGTGGCCTCAAACATACGTCATATACCGCACGTATTAATATTTATAGTGGTATCACCCACGATATTAACCTAGCCAGCATGACGTAAGAGTAACCTAGGCGTCCCCAAATTACTCAAGAGGGGATAAATAATATTTTTTTAGAGGACTTAAAATATATTCTCATGACAGTATGGTCAGCACCCTCTAGGATCCTTCGTAGAGCAGGTCACCTAGCGCTTCACTCATAGGCCGCTTCCTTGGTCCCTCATCCACCGTACTGGAAGCTCACCATTTAAATCGAATTGAGGCTGGTCAAGACCTCGGCCGACCTTGCTACGCGAGACATCATCCGTTGACTCTCCGTCTCAGCTGTTGCAACTTTATCAGTTAGGTCTCCATGACCTCATTCTCAAGACGGTCAAAATGCTTCCCCAGCATTATTGACATAAAACAATCATTTAAAAACAGGTCATAAATACAGTTTCTATAATGAACTCTCATCTTTCACATTATTCCACATCTGTCCACATTACTTAATCCATATCCAATTCATATGTATTCCTATTCTCATCCAATCACATCATCCAATCACATCATTTTTCATCTCATCACATCTTTCCTCATTTATCCTCATCATTTTTCATCTCATCACATCTTTCCTCATTTATCCTCATCACATCTCATCCACTCGCATCTACCCATATTCACATCCCATCACACCTCATTCATTTACATCACATATCATTCATTCACATCTATCTCAATTTACATCACATCTCATCTCATTCATTCTTATCCCGATTCACATATCATTCATTCACATCTATCTCAATTTACATCACATCTCATCTCATTCATTCTTATCCCGATTCACATATCATTCATTTACATCTATCTCAATTTACATCACATTCATTTCACATCTCATCTCATTCATTCTTATCCTGATTCACATCACATCACATCTCATCCATTCACATCCCATATCATTCATTTACATTCGATTTACATGACATCACATCTCATTCATTCACATCCTCATTCACATCACATTACATCTCATCCATTCACTCACATTGACATCACATCCTTTCTCATACACATCCACATCCATTCTTTCACATACACATCACATTACATCTCATCCATTCACTCACATTGACATCACATCCTTTCGCATACACATCCACATCCATTCTTTCACATACACATCCACATCCATTTCCATTACATCACATCTTATGACATTCTATTTTCATCTTATTACATCCATTCACATCTTATCGCATCTTATTTACATCTTATCACATCCATTTCACGTGCTATTCCCATTTAGTAGCTTTTTCTAGTTTGATTCCGATAATGGGACTTTTTCTAAATTTCTACCAATTGCTTAACCTAATTAAAGGTTCCTTTTCTCGAACTATTATTTCTATATTCCTTCTCAATTCCTCAATTGAATTATATTCAATATTCCTCTTTTGAATAAAAGAATTCATGGGATTTACATAAATCAATTCTACCCATATTTTCACTTTTGATAAATAATCATAAATTGAATTATACTAGAAATTCCTCTTCTTTCCATTTAATTTCTTGGATCTCAAATACCATGGAAATTCCTCTTTGTGCATTTAATTATTTGCATTCCAATGTCATGGGAATTTCTCTTTTATCATTAAATATTTCTTATAAAATAAATTCATCTAAAATAAAATATCCATTATTTCAATATGCTAGGAATTTCTCTTTTCCCATCTCAATGATGGAATTCCAAATGTCATACGAATTTCTCTTTTAACATTTAAATATTTCTCATAGATAAAATAAAATCATCTTTGAATTTAAATAAAATACCCATTAATTTCAATATGCTAGGAATTTCTCTTTTCCCATCTAAATGATGGAATTCCAAATGTCATAGGAATTTCTCTTTTAACATTTAAATATTTCTCATAGATAACATTTAAATATTTCTCATAGATAAAATAAATTTATCTAAAATAAAATATCCATTATTTCAATATGCTAGGAATTTCTCTTTTCCCATCTAAATGATGGAATTCCAAATGTCATAGGAATTCCTCTTTTAACATTTAAATATTTCTCATAGATAAAATAAATTTATCTAAAATAAAATATCCATTATTTCAATATGCTAGGAATTTCTCTTTTCCCATCTAAATGATGGAATTCCAAATGTCATAGGAATTCCTCTTTTACCATATTTCACATAGATAAAATAAATTTATCTAAAATTCATCTTTGAATTTAAATAAGATACCCATTAATTTCAATATGCTAGGAATTTCTCTTTTCCCATCTAAATGATGGAATTCCAAATGTCATAGGAATTCCTCTTTTACCATTTAAATATTTCTCATAGATAAAATAAATTTATCTAAAATTCATCTTTGAATTTAAATAAAATACCCATTAATTTCAATATGCTAGGAATTTCTCTTTTCCCATCTAACAGTGAGGCAATTGATCCGAGAGTGTAGGTTTATGGGTAAAACACTAAGGCAATTAATCCATGAGATGGGTAAAACAGTGAGGTAATTAATCCATGAGATGGGTAAAACAGTGAGGCAATTAATCCGAGAGTGCAGGTTTATGCACCGTTAAAGTGCCGGTTTATGACCAAGTCCTTTGTGTAACATGTGTTTTTTGATCATTTTTTAGAGTTAAATGGTGAGTTATTATCTTATGTCTTGAGTGTAGAAAATAGGATCAATACACACGCAAGCAGCAATCATAGTTTGGGTCGTTTGTAAGAATTAATCATGACATGTAATTTGATTACTTAAAAGAAGGAAAGAAACGACAAGAAGAACACAAAGGCAAGGCACAAGCTCCCACCTCAACTCAAAGATGCCAAATACACAGGTAGACGAGCACTTGGGAATCGAGAGCAGGGAGAGCAATGCTTGGTGATGCACACGATGAAGAATTGCAAACACAGAATGCACAAATAAGGAAAGAATTTGATTTTATGGTGCAATCGTCGGATTGGGCGGCTGTCTTAGTAGTGAAGTATGCCACGTAGCATTACATGATTGATCAAGGGAAGGTGATCATTTCACGCTGTGAAGTAGTAAGGTAGTTCACGGCATGAACCATTTATAACTAGTTCACGACGTGAATTGTTTTGGACTATTTCACGGTGAATTGTTTTGGACTATTTCACGGCTTGAATTGTTTTGTGTTGAGTGCATGCAAGGTTGATACCCTATGTTACTTTCATGCCTCCTTGTGAGAGTGCTTGATCTTCCCTCTATCCAACTGAAGAGTACCTCTACTAAATCTTGTTGATTTGGATTTGTCTCCGTCTCAATTGGTTGCACTTTTTCTCTTTTCTTCTCATTAACTTTGTCTAGCTCTTTTATTTTGGTGGGCACAATTGGTGGGAGTGCTATCTTTAGCTCACTGCCGTGTTGAATCAATTTCTTTATCCAAACCAATTTTTGTGCTTTCCTAGCATTTGTTTTAGCTAGGAATTGGCTTTGGTTGCTCTTACTGTTCCTTCCTGTGTTTTTGAAGGTATTTGCAGTAATGAACTTTGGGTTAGATTTTGGCACCCATATTGTTACATTACCTTGGTAATAGCTTTGTGCAGCTAGCAAATCCCTTTGAATCCATTGCTTTTGAGTGCCTTGCACGGATGGTGGCTTCATTTGGAATACTACTGGCTAACATTTGAAGGCCATCTCTGTCCCTTGTCTATAGCTCGAACCTTTTTGCCCTGATTCCTCAATTACTTCTTTTGTATCACATTATATCTCGGCTCGGAGTTGATTCTTAGGCACCATTGCTGAATTACTGGTGATTTTGGCTATTTTTTGTGTAGGGACTATGGGGTTGATGCTTTCTCTGGTATGTGAGCTGCTTTTACTGTCGTTGGTGTTTTCATACCATCAATCATAGCGTGCTTCCCCTTGTTTATTGGGCTCCATAAGGGCACGATAATGACATTGTTACCCTTGTCCAGTTGTGCTACCCTCTTTTTCCATTGGATATTAAAATTACTAGCGCAAATCCAAGATCTTTCGAAGGATCATTTCTTCCTCCATAGATCCTGCAGGCATAACAAACACCTTTCCAACCAAGGGATTATTTTTAATGGAAATATTAACACTTAGAAATCCCACAGCTTTGGTAGTTGACAAGTGCACACTTCATACTTTTGCATTAGTAGCCTCAAGGTGTGGTTTGTCTAGAGCTTCCCATGTCTCATGAGAGATCAGATTATGACTTAATCCCGTATCTATTAATGCAATGCTCGTTGCATGACTTTTAGTTATAGAGACTTTCACCCTGAGCCGTGCTAGCTCAATGTCCAGGTCATTCTCATTAAGGAGGGTTAATGAAGCCATGTTCACATGCAATACTCTCTTCTGGAGTATTTGTTTGGCCTTGCCCTCTCTTTCCTTGGCTTCTTCCTGAGCTTGCTTAATTTTTTCCTTGGCTAGCTCTTTCCATTGTTTTAATAGATAATCTTGTACAAGCATCTCTTGGGTCAGTGGTCCGTAATAATTTTTAAGCTTGCTTCCATTGATGTAGCCCTCCATTTGTACGCCCTCAATTGTTTCAATTATGACTGACCCTTGAGGTGTGATTTTGAACACTCGAAAAGGTCCTAATCTTCTGTACTTGAGTTTCTTTTTTTTTTTTGGTGCCTCTCACACCATACATGAGGGGACGAGGTCCGCCGTTTTTAGTTCTTTTTGTTTCAGGTTATTATCAAACCAATGCTTCCTTCATAATTTTTCGACCATAAGACCATGTGATGCAATTAGTTAGGTTTCATCAAGTTTCTCTAAGTCAACCAACCTTTTGGCTAATGCATTCTCAGTTAATCGTTCTTGCACCGCAATTTGCAGGCTTTGAGCTAAGTATTCCATAGGCATTATCGCCTCAACACCATAAGCTAAACAAAAGGGAGTATATCCCATCTCGCTACCTTATACAATGTTCGATATGCCCATAAAGCTGCAGTTAGCTTATGTTCCCAATCCATGCAACTTGCTTCTAATGTTTTTGTCAAGATAGTACACAAAATCTTATTTGTACTCTCCGCTTGACCATTTGCCTGTGGATAATAAAGGGGTGACTTTCGGTGGACTACAATGAATCCAGCAAGTAAGTGATCAATCACCTCATTAATAAAATGTGAACCACGATCGCTGACTAATTCCAATGGGCAGCCGAATCTCAAAATTATTTTTTCATATAAGAACTTAGCCATTTTTTGTGCATCAGCTTGCTTCTTAAAGGCTCTTACCTCTACCCATTTCGTGAAATAGTCTGTGGCCACGATCACATATCGGGCTTGTGAGTGATGGATGCGCAGTTGGACTAATAGGTCCAATAAAATTAATTCTCCATTTCTCTCAAAAGATTTTCCTAAAACAATAACAGGGGTAAGTGCCATCTTGTCTCTTTGTTTGCGAAATAGCAAATCGTTGACACTCCTCACATCTTTTAACAAACTCCATGGCATCCCCAAATAACGTAGGCCACCATAGTCCTACTTGAAACACTTTGCGAGCTATAATTTCCCCAGCGCCTCCAGCTATTCCTAAGTGTGCTTTATCTAATATTGTGACAAATTCATCTTCCCGCACACATCTTCTTAAGACATTGTCCTTACCTAGCTTATATAATTCACTAGCAATCAATTGATAAGGTGCAGCAGCCAGCTTAATAAGCCGACACATTTTTATCTTTGTTCAAAGGTCGTTCTTACGAAAAACCATAAGCTAGATAATCTGATATTTCTTCGCTCCATTCAGGCACCATGTCTAGTTTGAACAAACAAGCATCTGGGAGCTCATCATCATCAACACCAGTTGTCGGTTCCCCATTTAGAATTCCCTACATATGATCGGCCAACACATGTTGCGTTCCCTTTCTTACCATGATCGTGAAGTCGAATTCCAATACTAATAACAACCAGCATGTGATTCTTCCCATGGTGCAAGGCTTATTCACCAAGTATAATAAGGCCTGATGGTCCACAAAGAATACAAATTTGTTGGCCCAATAGGTAATGTCGATACTTCTTGACAAAATAAACCATGGCCAAACCCTCTTGTTCTAGTGGTGGTATAATTCACCTCTGCATTTTCAATTAGTGACTAGCAAAGCACAATTAGTGACTAGCAAAGCACAGTGGGTAGTCCAGTTTGAACTCACCAGGATGTGCCAATACGCATCCTATAGCGAAGTTCAATGCATCGATGTGTACATGGAATGTAAGATCCCAGTCGGGTGGTCTTAGAATTGGTGCACTGGCCAGCGCTTGCTTCAATTTATCATATGCTTCTTGGCATTCTTCAACCCATTCAAAGATAATGAGTAGCCTATATAATGGTCTGGCGATTTCAACATAAAATACTATGAAGTGGCGATAATACCCAACATGGCCCATGAACCTCTGTACACCTTTGTAATTAGTGGGTGGGGGCAGTTCAAGATCAATTTGACTTTGCCTTCATCAGCGGAGATACCATTCTTAGAGACAATGTGTCCCAAGATCACACTATGTTTGACCCAAAATTGGTATTTTAAAGGGTTTAAGGATATACGATATAATCGACATCGCTCAAACACTTTTTTCAAGAAAGCCAAAATTGTCTGACCATCGGGAGTGTGCACACAAATCATTAATGAATACCTCCAACCACTTTTGCAAGTAGTCTTTGGAGGCTGTCCACATTAATCATTGGAACGTTGCTGGGGCATTAGTGAGACCCAAAAGGCATAACTTTGTAAGAAAAAGTACGTTGTGTTGAAGGCCGTTTTATGCTGGTCTTCAAGTGCTATAAACACCTGATTGTAGCTTAAAAATCCATTTAAGAAGTTGTAAGCTTCTTTACCAACAGCTACTCTTTCCAAAATGTGTTCCGTATAAGGCAGTGGGTAATGGTTCTTCCTAATAGCTACATTAACCTTTTTGAGATCGACACAGACCCTAAGTTTCCCATTCTTCTTTGGCACTATCACAATTGGTGATAACCAATCCGTATGTTCTATCTCATAGATAAAGTCTGCAGCAAAATGAGTTTATCAATTTCCTCCTTTACAATTGCTGCATATTTAGGATTCATCTGGTGTGGTTTTTGCATGGTTGGCCTTGATCCTTCCATGATTGGGATCGTGTGTTGTACCACTTCAGGTGGTACACCCTTCATCTCTTTGTAGTTCCAAGTGAAACAATCCTTAAACTCCTTAAGGAGAGCAACAAGTTTCTTTTCCTACTGGAGTAGTCAAGTCCTAGCGATATAAACAGGTTTGGTTTCCTTCCTTGGCTCTACAATATCAATTTCCTTGACATCAGCTGGGCCATCGTATGATGTGGATAAACCATCTTCTTTAACTCTTTTGTCCATCAATTGGACCACGTTCCATTCGTCAATTATGTGTTTTGTTGATAAATTAGAATATTGGACAAAGGTTATTTTTATTGTAAAGAAAGCGCAAACTTGGAAAAGATGTTATTTATGCCTCCAAGGGCTAATTTTATGAATATGAATTAAATACCGCACACACGTTGATGGGGAGATTGCACCCAATGAGATTGTCTTTGTCTTCTTGAATATTTTTGTTTAAGCTATGGTTAAGTGATTTGTTTATATGTTATTTTTTGAGCTTTGATGGTTTTACATTATACTTGGAGTAAAGGTCATGTTACAGTGGTAGAGCATAAGCCAAGTACGACATACCTTAGAAGAAATTTTAAAAAAAATAGAGTTCTATATAAGTGCAAGTTAAGTTTTTCCTTTCATATAGTTTGTACTAAATATGTATGAGCCTACTAGGCCTACAAAACAAACCATACTTTGTACAATTAAAAATCCTAAAACTTTTGGGTAAAATTAAGGGATTACTTTTGACCTTTGAGAAAAGGGAAGAAGAGATTTTAACCTTAGGGCAAAAGAATACTCAAGTTCTAAAAGCTTAAGCTTATGTGAAACTTATAAGCTTCCAAAAATAGGCCAATCCCTGCTCTAAAACAATGCTAATCTTATTTTATTCACTACAAGGAGTGAGATCACCACCACCATTGGACTTTCCATAAAAAAAGGTTTCTTGAAATGCAAAAAAGGTAATATGTGTGTAGATCATGCTTCACCATATGGCTATTAACAGAGAGGGAGAGAGATATTTTTTTCTTAAGCTTAAATAAAAGCTAATTTATTATATCTAAGTGTCACATTAAAAAGTGACCTTGTCATATCCACTTCAATTTATCAATCCCACTAGTTTCCTTACACACCAAGCCCATGAAGCAAAAATAGGTTCCTATGTAGTCCTAGAAACTTTCGAACGACCAATTAAAAATTCTAGAATTGATCCATTTTGTGACACCAAAATTTGATTATCATTTAAGGACACTACTTTCTTTCTATTTGTGTAAGATTCTCATGGTTTTATTGATTCCAAAAGTTCCACGAATCATCATGTGTGTTCTAATCCAATTACAAATTTCTCCATTATTCAAAGTTCTAAGTGATTTTAAGAGGGAAATCAGTTCAAGTTATGGTGTTCTTTATCACTTGTAAAAGATAAGATAATGTTTTTTGCTTTTATAAATTTTAATTATTATTTCTTTTAAATTTCAAATATGGGAGAATTTCCACAACATCCTACTATTCAAGACCAACTCGATTCTCTTTGTGCGTTCTTATACAAAGAATGAGAATCACAAGAAGATTTTGAGAAGAAAATCTTGTGATGTTTATATAGGGGAAGCAAAAATAGATTTAAAAAAATAGACAACATTTACATGGGACAATTTCCACAACATCCTACTATTCAAGACTAACTCGATTCTCTTCGTGCATTCTTATACAAAGAACGAGAATCAGGAGGATTTTGAGAAGAAAATCTTGCGACGTTTAAATAGGGGAAGCAAAAATAGATCAAAGAACGATAAAAATGTTAAGAAAATAGAAAAGCAAAGTTGGACTAACAAATGTTTACCCAAGCACTGTGTCATTAAGTGTTATAAGTGTCATAAAAGCATGGACATTTTGCTCGATATTGTCTATTAAAGAAGAAGAACAAGATCACACTGAATGCGCAACTAACAGCAATCATCTCAAAGCAAGAGGTTACCCCTGCCGATAACACACTATCTAATGGTGAAGGTAAGTATAAATTTTTATTTATAATTTTTATAAATAGGTCACATTACTTATGATATCTATTGTTCTTTTTATTTTAAATAGTTTTTACAAGATTTAGCTAGTAAACCAAAGAGAAAAAAAATATTGGTAGAACCTTAGTTAACTGGAAACAATAGGAAGATTTTACTATCCCTAGATATTGGTAGAGTTGAACACTAAGAGTTGGAGCACATAAGGGAAGTATTTTCAGACCATAAGATTAAGATAAACACTAAGCAAGTTTATATTCAATGCATCAATATCAAGATTCTAGTGCAAGTTCATTAAGTCAAAAAATCTACTAAGGATAATATGCTAAGTACAATACTCATATAAAATCACTCAAGTGCATGGGGAGACTATAGATGCTTCAGGTAAAGTTTAGGTGAAATCTCAATTTCATTAATTAAGAACAAAACAATTTGGTATTATTCAACTTATTAGTGGCCACAAAAGAAGAGTGAAAATGGCAGTTTATACACTAAGTGTGATGGTCAACCAAGTGTTAGGGATTTTATGTAAAGTATGTCAATAATAGATTCCAATACAAGCTAAAATCATCAAGAAAAATATAAGTATAGATTCTAGTACAAGCTAAACTCATCGAGAAAATACTTCCTCAAGTTCAAGATTCTTCCATTTGTAAGCTCAAGTTCTAGAACTATTTAAAGCCAAGAATTTATTCAAGCTCACAAGTAGTCGAATTTTGTGTGGCAAGAATGATGAAGTAGAGATAGTCACTAAAGAATGCGGATTACTCATGATTTTTAGTCCTATTATTTCTGAAACAAAGAAAATACATTACACTAAAACCCTTCATTTTAGCTTTTACAAAAGGATGGATATTATTAAGTTGGTCAAGATTTCAACAACAATTTTTCTAACTCCAAGATTCTTCCAAACTCATTTTCGAAGTATTATAAACATTAAAGTTTGACAAATTTTCAAGTACTACAATTTAGTACAGTCAAGATCATAGAATATCTAAGAGCTAAATAGCAATTTGTCAAGACTAGTTTAATAGATTTTGAGAAAAATATATATAGAATAACTAATTTTTGCACGTGTTAATTATTTTTAAAAGTTTTAAATTTAAAATCGAATAATCTAGACTTTTATTTTTATATGTATAGAAAAAAGTAAAAACTCAAGAATTATAAATACTTAGAGAGAAATCATAAATTCAAGTACTGACATTTAACACAAGACATTTAAGGTACTCTGATTTGAGACAAAACTATCTAAACCCTTACAAGACAAAACTATCTAAACTCTGATTTGAGACAAAACTATCTAAACCCTTACAAGACAATTTACAATAACCAACAAGATAAGTAATTTACAAGAGTTCAAGCAAGTATTTACCAATCTTGACACGGCTTGTTCATCCATCCTTTTGTGGTTAATTGGGGATACCCACTTACCACTATGTTCATAGCATGGCACTTGGGTGATTTTGAATATTCTATGTGTAGGACATATGAAATTAGTGTTGGAATTTATACTTATGTGATGTTGTGTACTTTTAGCAAGTGTTTTTAATTTGTAATGTGTTTGAATGGACAACCTTGTGTAGGTTGGTGAGATTGACAAGCTTTGTGCTCGCAAGCCGAAATAGCTGGGACGTGATGGCGGTGATATGGCGTGAGCTATTACTAAGACGATTCTCACCTTGGTATTTTTGCTATAGTATCTCCTCTACAAGATTTTGTATCGTTGTTGGCCACCCAATTTTAATGTACTCGGGCATGGACCTATTGAGCTGCCCACTTTTGTGATACTTGGGTGTGGACTTATTTATTTTTGTTGCATGTGAATTAGCCCTTGGGGTTCTTCATGTAATTCTCCTTTAGTGGTTAGATAGGAATACTTTATCTAACCTTATGTTAAAAGTAACCCCCATTTTTGTAAAGGGCAAGCCCATGCATAGGTGTGCATCTATTTTTGGCTTATGGGCTATTTTTATTAATAAAGCATAAATACTCAAGAAGTGGGACAAGGCTGACACTTCTTGAGGGGGGATAGATTGCACCCAATAATCTCTCATGTGTTTATTTTATTTATGTTTTTATGCTATCTTGCTCATGGTAATGATTAAATTTATATTTTAATCTGTTTGAATAGCAAGTGATGTGTCTCCCCATGATCCTATTTCCTGTCAGTGGTATCAGAACTTTGGGGGGAGATAAGGTGAAAAATATTTAGCATAAGAAGAAGGAACTTTTCTTTTGAAAAAACAAATCCAAGGCTTTAAAAGGGGCTTCAAAATTTTTACGTTGACACTAAAAGAAGGCTTGAAACACAAGTGCAGGGAAGGTAAAAGAAAGGCAAAAGAAGGGGCAAAAAAAAAACAAAAGGAAGTCACAGTATGGCCTACCTGTAAAATGGTAGAATAACACGAGAAACTCCCAATAATCTTCAATAGCCAATACATTTTGGCTAAGCATATGGCTTACTATTCTTTTAGCTAAGTTAATGTAGCGGCTGCTCTATGAATACATATCCATACTCATGCACTGGAGAACATTTGCACCAAAACCTCATCATCGACAACCTTCCAGGTACATCTCGGGATGGGGGGGGGCCATGTGGGCGAAAGCCAGGTTAATGGTACAACCCATCGCTTGGAATTTTCCTTCAAATTGCAAACCTCTCCAAACAAAGCTAGAGTTGAGCCATAACAATACTCTTGCCTCTGCTAAATCTCTTGCTTTGAATTGTGATAAGAAAAATGGTGTGCCCAGGTTCCATCAGAAGAATCGTACTTCTAAATTCTCCAAAGCTTCGACATCTTCTAGTGGTTTTGACAGGCGTTCTTCATTCAAACGACCTTTTCACAAGGGTCAAGATCAAAGAAGCCAGCAATTCAACAACAATAAAGCAAAGATTGGCAACAATAATAATGGAGCAAATGGAGAACCAAAGAAGAAATATGTTCCAGATTCAGCGACTCGAGATGAAAAAGCGAAGAATATGCGATGTTACATTTGCCATCAAAGGGGGAACTATGCTAATAGGTGTCCAAGTGACAACAATAACAAGAAGAAGAAGCTAATTTCTCAACTTAACATGGTGGATGTTTCTCGACTTAACATGGTGGATGGAGATGAAGACACTGGCACTAGAGATGATGATCATGCTTACGACGAGGACTACAAGACAAAGTCTGATGGTAACAAGTTCAATGGTAAATCTGATCAAGAAGGTACTTCTAACCTTGACCCTCATTCTTTTTCACCACACACTTTACTTAAAATGAAAGGAAAAATTCAAGATAAAGAAATCACAATCTTGCATGATGATGGTAGCACACATGATTTTATTTCTGAACGTCTTGCAGCACGTGCTCTTCATCTTGACATGATTCCTTCTCGTTTTAAAGTAAAGGATGCTTTTCAAAATCAAAAGTATAATTGCACTAAGAAAGTGAAGAATCTTGCTTTGTCTATTGCACAATTTTATGATGAATGTACTTTCTTAGTAGCACCTTTGCATGGTATTGACATGATTTTGGGAATGCCATTTTGACATCAATACACACCACAAATCGATTATGCAAAGCACACAATGTCTTTTATGCATCGTGGTAAGAATGTTTGTTTACAAGGAATTTTTGAAGGCAAGGATCAACCACTTTTGAGCCATACTCACGCCAAGAGGTCTTTGAGGAAGAGGGAGAAATTTTTTTTAAATTTTGGTTAACCAGCTTAGTGCTGAAGAACCATCTCCCCAAGGGATTCATCCCATCACTCTTTCCCGGACTACCTAGTGCGCGTCCTGAGCATCATCAAATATACATTATTCCTGGAAGTGCACTGCCTTGTAGAGCACCTTATAGAGTTAACCCTCTTGAGAAAAGAGAAATTCGGACTCACGTCGAGCATTTGCTTTCTTGAGGACTTATTAGACCAAGTTCACCATATGGAGCATTGGTCCTTCTTGTAAAAAAGAAAAATGACACTTATCGTATGTGCTCAGAGTTATAAGTAAATCCCCTATCATTAGGCCGTAACTACTCCCACGTATCCTACTTCAATACTTGAGCAGAAAAAGCATCCCAATATGCCCTCTCTAGGGCATCCATCACTGAATGTGGTGTAGAGGCATGGGTGAAGTGAGTACACACATTGAAATCACCCAAGCAAAATCCCAGCTTAATCACGCATAACATTCGAAGCTCCTCCCATAAAAGGGGCATCTCTCTAAAGGTATTAGGAGCTTAAACACCCAATTGCCACAACGGATCTCCCTCAAACAAGATCTCAACTACCATGAATATGCCCTATGAATCTTGTAAAACCACCGATGGCTACCATGTTGAGCCACATTTCCAGGTGCCTCTAAGGGTACAACCGATGCATGAACACAAGCTTGCCCACCACTCTGGTCATTACCATTATGATGCCCCTCAAGACCATCTTGCACATCTGGAGGCGATTGATTTTGATTCTTAGGACATTCAGACAAGAAATGTCCCATCTCTCCACATTAGAAACAATGTCCTACAAAAGCACCCCACTTCAATTTGTATAAGAAAGTGCACAAACTGCAAGATTTAACCCTGAGATACCCCGATATAGTTTTTGCAGTGTCCCACAACATGCAAACTCGATTACAATTTTTTGAGATCGCTCAGGGTCCCACCAACACTTGCCCAATAGATCCCATGAGCTCAGGAAGTTTGTACCACAACATGGGCGGGAAATCCACTACATCCACCCAAATAGGGCATGCTTGCCGCAAAGCATCCTTATGGGCTGCCATGGAATGACATGAACCAACTCGCCATCTAGAAACAAAGGTACCCTTTGAAGGATAGCCTTGCGGGCATCAACAGTGCGAAACAAAATCAAACACATCCTCAATAGCATTAGAGCCCAACATCTCTGCCAGCCAAGTGTTCATTCTCCACATAAAAGGCAGCCAACCAGTAAAGAAAAAAACCGCAGCTCGAGCATGAAACATGTTGAGTTGCTGCAAAAGCTACATCTCATCCATTTCCACATCCATAACATCCGCATGATCCACCGTAGACATTTTCTCTATTGTTCCGGCCGTATCGCTGGAACATGCGAAGGCTTATCTGTATCAACTAAACGTTGGCATTTGGGGTTGTTGTCCAACAGCTATACGGCACTTTGTGGCTTCCCTCGATAGCCATGTCAACATCCAGTTGCTCTGCCATCTCTCTCTCTCTCTCTCTCTCTCTCTCTCTCTCCACAGAGTATCGTTTGAATTGTACAACATATTTCTCTTGTGCTTGCTATCGCATCTCTCTCTCTCTCTCTCTCTCTCTCTCTCTCTCTCCACACACACACACACACACACACACACACACACTCACCATGGCTATCCGCCATCCACCATAATCATGGCTTGATCCTTCATCCCTCTCTTTACACGTGCTCCATCCTAGCACCATTATTATGAATGCTAACATTTACACTCCTATTGTTTATTGTGAGATAGATCTATTTTAGTTTTGTGAATCAGCCTTGACAAGTCAATTTATTAGTATTACACTCTTGCTTCTTTAATCCACGAGAAAATAATTATAAACCTCATCTTTGGATGAGCATGTATTATGGCTAGCCATGATTATAACAAATATTTGTAGCTTTATTCTAAATGCCTTGCAAACCTAGACCATAGAACATCCACTAGTATACAAGCCACTTTCATACACAAATGATGGTATTACACGTATACATTAAAAAACATGTAATATCATAACATCACTCTTCCTCTCACAAACATTCCTAGCATTTTAGTGCATTGTTGTAAGTATTTCTTTGTGGATTGTCTTATGTAATTTGGTATAATATTATTTTGTTGATACTTTAAGCACAAGGGCATTCATTCATTGTAAATTCGTCTATCAACCACCATCCTCGCTCTTGCCGATTAGCGTTGTTAGTTCTTTTCTGTACAATCTTTGTAATCCCCACCCCGTAGCTTAGATGTTTCACATGGTATATGGCCTAAGGTCCACCGCTGTAATCAAATTTGGCCATATAAGGCTTGAATATGTAATGAGAACATGTTTTGGGCATCCAATAAGCGTGGGTGGCTAGGAAAAGTCCCAATATATATGGGACTTATGGGAGTGTGTAAAGACATTCTTGGCTAGGAAAAGTCCCAATTATATATAGGGGACTTATGGGAGTGTGTAAAGACATTCTTGGCTAGGAAAAGTCCCAATTATATATATGGGACTTATGGGAGTGTGTAAAGACATTCTTGGTAGTACAATTAACATTGAGCTCTAGCTTGGAGAATTTCTCTACTACATTGTCTTGTGATTTCATATCTTTTCATGTTTCCATATCTTGTATGTCTATGGCTATGAGTCTTGCTAGATTGCTTGCATGCTTGTGTGAGTGGGTGTGTGTGTGTGTGTGTGTGTGTGTGTGTGTTAAGAGCTTGATGTTTACATTATTCTTATCTTGTGATTAGCTAGTTGTGGAGAGAGAGAGAGAGAGAGAGAGTATGTAGAGAGAAGCTTTCTAGCTTTCCCCTTTTATGAGTTTGGATTGCAAAGATTCCAATCAATTGGATGTGTTTGACACCCCTTGAGGCTTCCATTCTTGTGATCAATGTGCTTTCATGCTTTAGACATAGGGGGATTAACTAGATGGACTTGATGAGAACAATCATGTGGCTTTTCTTGCAAGAGTATTAAAATTTAGAAGACTTTCATGTGCTGATGACTTGCAAATTTTTTAACAACCCTTCTAATCTACTTGGAGAATTTTGAAAATATAAAGGATGACAGAATGTTGGCACATTTACTATGAGCACCCTCACCAATAGCTAGCTTTTGACTTCACCACCATTGGCTTGACACATCTCCAGATTTATGGCTACTACGAGCAGGTCGGTGCCTTCCAGTACACCATACGAAGAGTACTTCATGATGGAATTTTTCCAAGTAGGGATGTCCAAAATATTCTAATCGTTTCTTGTCAATCCACTCCTTCGCTTTGAAGCTCTTCGCAATTTTGCCGCTAATCCAATTGTATTCATATAACTACTTTTGAGGATTGAAGCTAGGCAGGGGGGTTTTGTTACTTCTTTGCTGTACACTCTTTGTAATCCCTACCTTAGCTTAGATGTTTCACAATGTATATGGCCAAAGGCCCACCGTTATAATGAAATCCGGCCATGTAAGGAGCTTGAATATGTAATGAGAACATGTTTTAGGCGCCACATAAGTGTGGGTGGCTTAGCAAAGCTCCAATTATATATAAGTGACTTATGGGAGTGTGTAAAGACATTCTTTGTAATACGATCAACATTGAGCTCTAGCTTGGAAAGCATCTTTGCGACATTGTCTTGTGATTTCATGTCTTTTCATGCTTCCATATCTTGCAAATCTATGGTTGTGTGTCAAGCTAGCTTGCTTGCATGCTTTGTGTGAGTGTGTGTGCATGTTGAGAGCTTGATGGTTGCATGATTCTTGTCTTGTGATCAGCTAGTTGTGGAGAGTAAGAAATTGAGAGAGAGAGAGGGAGAGAGAGAGAGAGATAGTGTAGGTGGAGAGAAAACTTTCTAGCTTCCCTCTCTTGTGATTTTGGATTGCAAAGAGTCTAAGCAATTGGATTGGTAGAGCTTGAGGGTTTGCCACCCCTTGAGGCTTCCGTTCGCGATCAATGGGCTTTCATGCTTTAGATGGGTTCATACTTCTAGTGTAGACAATGCTTGTTGTGAAGATATAACTTCCCTAAACAAGTCTCTCAACACACCATGATTTATTGTGTGTAACGACAGCCCAAGAAAGGAATACGTTTTATCTATGCAAAAGATGTTAGTACTAAAACCAAAGCATGAGCACACAGACAATATAAAGCCAATATGTTATTACTAAAACCAAAGCATGGGCACAGATAATGCAAGTCTTGCATGACCATCCTCATCCACCTGTTATGGATCTTGCGTGACCATCCTCACTTGTTATATGGATGGTTACATGGCAAGGAATGAAAAATTCATGCTTAAGCCAAAGATGTTGTGACTAAAACCAAATCATGGGTGGGGATAGTATAAGTCTTGGGTGACATGAACACATAGGATACCCTTTCGATCTAGTTTATAAAACTACAACAAATGTTGACCCATAAACACCCACTTTACTAATGCCTTCAATATAGCATGCAACAAATGTTGACCCATAAACATCCACTTTACTAATGCCTTTAATATAGAAAAAAAAGGTAAAATAGCACATGTATGAGCTTATTATAGCTTGTTTTAATAAGTATTGCAATGTATAAAAGAAAAGAATATAGACTTGTCACAATCACGAGGCTTTGATCTTGAGTGTCATACACGACTTTGGGAAAATCAATGCAAAATTATAATTGTAGCATAATTTCTTTTGATCGTGAAAAAGACACACTTGAATCATTTTTTATGATATGGCATATGTCATGATACATAGTGACATTTCTATTATAAATACTCAAAGCATGATTGGGAATAGTGCAAGTGAAACATCTATCATTCTCACAAGGATGTTTTGGAAAACATAGAATGCAAAACATATCTGAAGGCATGTTCTCAAAAAGGTAAAAAGAGATAAAAGTATGACCTTTTTAGCGCCTATATGTATGAATCCTCAAAGGGTGGATCTCTTTTAAAAAAAACTTTGGATTGTATCATATGTGGATAGTTGCTTTTTTATGGTTTACTTGCTTTCTCAATGCTTAGGTAGGAGGACATGCATATGTAATGGCTAAAGTTTGAATTGACCTACGTGGTTGTGTCAAAACTCGATTTAAAGTTGTAGTAAAGTTGATTCTTGTGTAGTATTGAGCTCTTATAAGTAAGTACAAATCTCCATTTTATATCTTATTGTATTAAGCTCGTGTGAGTAAGTACACATCTCCATTTTATGTCTTGTAAGTACACAACTCCACTTGTAAAAAGAGTTTAAGATTTTTATAAAGAGTGAATCACATGCCATCATGAGCCTTAGCGAAAATTGGTTAGAGTTGCATACGCCCCGCATCTAGAGCCATTGCATGATCACGTAGTGGATGAACGCTGCCCTTCTCTTGGACGTAACCTCACCTCATCCATCATATCTATACTTATTCTAAATTAACAACATGGTGTTTCCACATCTACAGCTCTCCTAGAGCCAAAGCCCATAGAAGGAGGTATCCCTTCCGAATTTCCTTTAGGAAGGTGTCGATACAAGTGACAAGTGACCCCTATACAAGCTTAGGGTACGAGGATAAAAAAGGATCAAAGAATGTGATGGAAGTGATTGTTAAAAGTTGGAGAAGCTAACACAATTTTGGGAGAAGTGATGGAGTTTGATTGGTTCCAACACGCAACCAACCTGAACACACACATTCCATGTTGGACGAGGTGAGAGTTGTTTGCGGCCCCGTCTCGATGGGGGGGGGATACAACCCCCTTTGGGCAATACACACATTCCATGTAGGACGAGGTGAGAGTTGGGGGGGGGGGGGGGGGGGGGGGGCGGATACAACCCCTTTGGGCCCTTCCCTTCCTCCTTGAAAAAGCTTGGGAAGAGGTAGGAATTGCATATGGTGACCACCTGTTACGTGTGAGAATTTCCATAGTCCTCAAGGGTCTTCAAAGATCGTGTGGTAGTTGTTGGCGACCATTGGCGAGAACAACTTTTGGAACTTGGACAAGCATTGTCGACATTGCTCGTGCAAGCTTTGCACAGCCCATTTGTTAGAGGTTCTATAAAGGCGAGGTTTGTTCTCTCAAATTTGAAACATGAGACTCTTTCTACAAGGGAGATTAGAAAAAACAAGAATCAACCACACTCCCCAAAATCTATATCCTTAAGTGTCTTTAAAGGTCACTAGTTGGGAACTCGTGCTTCACATGTTTTTTGAGGCTTTCAAAATCAAATTCTACCCAAACCTCCTCCTCCCCCTCCTAAAGCTCCAAATTCTTGCCACGTGGAAGCTTTGTGAAACTCTTCCTTAAGCTAATACTAGTTGGGAACCTGTGCTTCGCACATCTTTTGAGGCTTACAAAATCAAATTCTACCCAAACCTCCTCCTCCCTTTCCAGAACCTCCAAATTCTTGCCACATGGAAGCTTTGTGAAACTCTTCCTTAAGATAATATAGAGAAGATAATATACTGGGCTCCTTCGGGAGCTCTTGTTGGTCGCTGTCGTGCCCAGTTATTGGGTCTTCCGAGTTCATGCCTTAAGGAAGTAGCGAAACCATTCTCACGACCGAGACGACGAAGCTAACGATGAAAGCGTTTCTCTGCTCGAGTCTTAGAGATGAGCGTCTCTTGACCCTGGCTCGAAAAAAAAAACAAAAGAAGATAATATAGAGATAGAGAGAAGAGATGTGGAAATGGGAGGAATTTGACATTGGCCCGTGGAAAAACCTGTAACTACCGGTGGACCGTGGAAAATGGTAAGGTGGGGGCGACCGAGCAAGCCGGTGCCAGGGGCTTTGGGACCGGGGCAGCCAGTCGACATTTTGACTCTTATTCAAAACTTCTGTCGTATTCTTCACAGGTTGTAGAGAGGCTCATATACTGTCAGATACATAGAAGCTCAGATGGAAATCTCCGCCATAGCCACGGGAGCTCGAAGATTTGCACATTTCTCTTCTCGAGCTTGAAGATCTAACGAAAGATGAGGACCTTCTGACTCCCCCCCCTCATCACCTACTGCTTTGCAGAGTTCTTGATATCATGCATAGGTAGGCCCCTGCAACGTTCTCCATAGCCGAGATCTGCTTCATCGCAGAGGTATTAAAACTTCTTCCGACCATCTTTACCCTAGTTTTGTGGACGGCGCATCACACTGTTCTTCTTTTTTTGGGTTAGCAGAAGAGAAGGTTGTAACAGACAGTTACACAGCTCGCAGGTCTGGTTTCAAGCAGCAAGGGATTTACAGCTTTTCTTTCAGGTTTAGCGCAAGAGAGGGTAGTTTTTTCTGACGACAAGTGTTCTGTAGCTCTGCTTTGAGCAAAATCATTATAGCCTGCTTTGATCGTCTGCATCAAGGATCGTTTGAAGCCCTTCTTTTAGGCTAACTGCTTCCAGGTCATTTACAGATTCGCTTTAATGTTTCGACTATTGTATTCTCACATGCAGTTGTAGGGCCCTTTGGGGCAGTGTGGATGCAAATACGGCAACATGGGAAACTGCTGTGGTTCCTTCAAGAAAGAGCCCCGGCCAAACCCATATTCTGCTGATGTTTATCATTCGGTTGGAGTTCTTACGGATAGCGTGCTGAAGAACCTTCCGGGTGGGGTTTCAGTCAGAGAGGGGGAAGACATCACAGAGAAATTTATCCTAGGCAAAGAGCTAGGCCGAGGAGAATTCGGCATCACATACCTTTGCACCGACAGGGAATCGCAGGATGTGCTGGCTTGCAAGTCTATTTCCAAACGCAAGCTGAGGACTGCTGTGGACATTGAAGATGTCAGAAGAGAGGTGGTCATTATGCACCATTTGCCTCCGCATCCACATGTTGTTGGCCTCAAGGGTGTTTATGAAGATGACAATGCGGTGCATCTGGTGATGGAGCTTTGTGAAGGAGGTGAGCTTTTCGATCGCATTGTTGCTCGTGGACATTACCACGAACGAGCAGCTGCAAATGTAACACGCACCATTGTTGAAGTCGTGCAGGTACCAACCAGTTAACATGGAATCTAGCAATGTTTATTGGGTTTCTTACTACTGATGAGACAACAAAAATTCTTATCCAGGAGTTAACATTGGAGTCTAACAAGTAGTTGTTTTGTAAAGTTGCACTAGTTAAAGCAGTGTCTCTGGCATTGAAAAGCATTTTCCTGAGTTGTTATGCAGGCTTGCCACAAAAATGGGGTGATGCACAGAGATCTGAAACCAGAGAATTTTTTGTTTGCAAACAAACGGGAGAATTCTCCTCTGAAGGCAATTGATTTTGGCCTCTCAATATTCTTCAAGCCTGGTACTTCCTTTGTAACAGCCCTGATTAAATCATGCTTCAAGGTATGAGTCAGTGCACGAAGAGTTTGCTTCTTTTATGGCCTCGTGCAGGGGAGAGGTTTTCTGAGATCGTAGGGAGTCCCTATTACATGGCCCCAGAGGTCCTGAAGCGAAACTATGGACCAGAAGTAGACGTATGGAGTGCAGGCGTGATTTTGTACATTTTGTTGTGTGGGGCACCTCCTTTTGGGGCAGGTGACTGCTCCTTGAGTCACTGACTACTTTATACGTTTCATAGGTGCCGTATTGTCTCTTTTTGGTCAGTTTTTGAATGTGTGCATTTTCCTTATTTGCAGAGACGGAGCAGGGGGTTGCACAGGCTATTCTTCGTGGTGTCATAGATTTCAAAAGGGATCCATGGCCACGGGTGTCTGATAAGGCAAAGTCACTTGTTAGGCAAATGCTGGAACCTGATCCAAGTTGCAGGCTCACAGCCCAGCAAGTTCTTGGTATTGCACCCTTAAAGCTCAAACCTAGTTGAATTTGAAAATTTAGTGTTACTGAAATAACAGTTTAGAGGCTTAGGCTGGTTACACAGATGTTCCCATCCATTAGCGGGGCGCATCCAAGATGCCCGCATTTAGGGATGGATGGGCAGTCTTGCCTGTGAGAGACAGGCGGGCGATTTCTGTAATTTGATCTCCACACCAGCACAGAAGCTTTCAAAGCTGATTCCATGAACCATTACACTTTAAATTGTTGCAGACCATCCATGGTTGCATAGTGCTAAGCAGGCTCCTGATGTTCCCCTTGGTAATGCTGTGCGCTCAAGACTGAAGCAGTTTTCAGCAATGAATAAGCTGAAGAAAAAGGCTTTACGGGTATGGTTGTTTGTTGTGGGTTTTGTAATCTGATTTCACATATATTGAGAAGCTTTTTTTTGAGAAGTTTTTGGGGTCTGCAGGTCATTGCAGAACTTTTATCTGGTGATGAAGTTGATGGGCTTAAGGACATGTTTAACATGATGGACATTAATAAAACTGGGGTGATAAGTTTTGAAGAGTTCAAGGCAGGCCTTCACAAGCTCGGCCCTCAGCTGGCTGAAAATGAAATCCAGCAATTGATGGAAGCTGTAAGTGTGCTTTTTTGGCTTCTTAACTGTACTTCTTTTAGCACATTTACATTATACAGTTGTCATGCAATAAGCATTCAGGGTAATCAATCAACCAGGCGGCTCCAGGCCTAGTTTTGTGTCCTGTGTTTTGGAAGAGCCTGTCAAGCTGAGGTAGTTTTTGATTTACCATCTGTGGTTTGTATGGAAGTGGCAGTCAATGGCAGAGATTGCCTTGCCAATACCCAATACAAAATGGCATTACATGAGCACTTTTAGGATAATTTTAACTTCCATTTGGCACTTTCTGCATCATTGGTGCGAGCTTGAATATCATAAAACAACAGTACATGAAATGGCTAGAATGAAAGTCTAAAAAGATATCATCTTATGTATTGTGGTAGCAGGGGTCTCACAGAACTTTCCAGACTGGGAATTGATCTGAATTTTCTTGACTTGGATAAGACATATCTTCATGCATGAACCTGTACCTACTCTTGGGCACTGATGATGTGAGTGGGGACATCATAGCAGGGAGTCTATGTTGTGCATGATGAAGTTGATGGTTTGAAGCTTTGTGAGTCACTGAGTAGACTTCTACGTAGTTAAGTTTGGGAAATAACCTAAACTTGCCGTGGTTTAACGCTCTGCTGTGTTAGCAGATATGCAGCTTTCTTTTGAAGTCTTTGTCCAGATTGGTGGTATGTTTGCCCAACCAGCTACCTTGTGGTGTGCGCATGTGAGTGTGTTTTCTCTTGAGTGATTGCCTGAGAAAGCAACAGAGGTGAAAGGTAAAGACAACGCAAAGATAAAGTGGAGTCTTCTGAGCAGGCAAACTACACAGACAACTATGCTTTTTAACATTTGTTGTCGCATCTCTTTGGTTGTATCTCTTGTGGTATACTTCCTTTGTGGAATATGAGCTCTTGCATTGCATGTAGTGAGTGTTGTTTATGATTCCAAGCTTATGTTACTCTCGGTGATTAAGTAGTAGTGTAAGATCAAACCAACTATGCTTGAGAAAGCTTTTATAATGCTTGGTCTCATTAGGTGGCTAATCAAGTTTTGTTGGTAATAAGATTGGTTCTATCACTTTTAGCTTTGTGCTTTCCTTGTTGATTAAGTTTGGTTTGCTTTAAGCTTTGTGCCAAGCTACCAAGCTCCAATAATACACAGTTAGAAAACTTGGTGACATCATCTTTATGGAACCAAAGTTTTTTGTGCTGATTGACCACAAGTCGATTAAGTACATTTGTGATAGACCTGCGTCGAGGGGAGGAAGGTATGATGGTGAAGTATTGAAAAGGGAGCTTGAACTGAGTGGTGGATGGCTTGGTTAGAATAAGGGAGGTGAACTCTTTGAGCTTCACCAAGATTAGGACTAACCTTTATGACTATGTGAGGGCTACGCCAGATTGATAATCATTTTGGTTGGTATTGGCAGCAACTCCAAGCAAGGAGCTCCATAGATTTAGATTGAGACTTAGGAGTCATGCCATTTGTGAGTGTGGCAGGTGGTCAGTTCCTAATCCGGAATGGATTGTTGATTCCGGAATGTGAAGGTTTGTGTACTGGATAATGTTGAGATTAGGAAAAGAATCTTGTATGAACGTCCTAACGCTCCTACAATGAGTCATCAACGGGCACAATTGACCTATGATTTGGTAAAACGAACGTTTTACTGGCCTTAGATGAAGGCGTATATTGAGGACTATGTGGTGAAGTGTCGTCGATGTCAAGTGAATAAGGTTGAACGCCTAAGGGTTGGAGGTATGTTACATTCTCTAGGGATCCCAAGAGGTAAATGGGAGAGTTTCCATGGACGTCGTTGTAGGGTTGCCATGGATCGGCAGAGGGCATGATGCTATTTGGGTGGTGGTAGACAGATCGACAAAGATGACACAATTTTTACCTACAAAAGTGAGAAAGGCAACTGAATTGGCACAACAGTTTGTTGAGCAGCTTTTCTTGAAGTTTTCTGGACACTTCTGGCAGCTAGTTTTCCAGAGATTGGAAACTATGCTGAGTGTGAGTTCCTCTGGTCATCCTCAGTTTGATGGGCAAACACAGAGGGTCAATTAGGTTTTGGAGGATATGCTTCGTGCATACATCTCCAAGAGACCATCTGATTGGGAAAAGTACATGCTGATGGTCAAGTTTGCCTATCGTAATGCTAATCATACCGACCTACATCTCCAATAACGATAGGACTTAAGGGTATTCAGATATGTGGCTAGAGATTTCTTAGCAAATATGAGGAAAATGCTAGTCAATGCAAGAGAGGCTATCAGGATGTTTATAGTTTTTTAGCTATTTATGGTGTATTGATAGAGGGTGTGGGTTATTATGAGACAGTTGTGTAGATGCACCGATGAAGGTCTGGCTTGGACAAGGAGAGCAGACACGCCCACGCTGTGCACATGGCGAGTACATAGGTTGGTGTGTCGAAGGTCTTCGGGCAGGCTTCGGTTGTAGGGGACACCGGAGTTAGACATGGGCTTGCGGGATTAGCGTTGGCTCCGAGGAGATTGGTGGACGCCGGTCGTGGTGGGTAGGTGAGTTAGCCTGCTACCCCATGATTTGATTTTGTACTAACCTTTGTTTTAGCTGTGATTAAGGTAGATCTTGTGGAAGGCTTTATAGATAGATCACCTTGAGAGGGAGAGTAGGGTTTTATCCTATGTGTGTGTATGGTTGTTGGGAAACCAAATGATCTTAAGTATCCCCCAGAATCTGATTTTCGCTCAGCACCTGAAGTGTGATGGATAAGAGGCAATTCATAGCACCAGTAGGTAATGCCCTTCGGTAGTCTGGTTTGAGCAGTTATTTTCACAAGCAGATTACTGACATTATTTGTTGTCTTGTATCTCACAGGCAGACGTTGGTAAGGATGGTAATCTTGATTATGGTAAGTTTGCTGCCTTGACTGTGCACCTTCAAAGGATGGACAACGATGAGCATTTGCACAAGGCTTTCTCTCGTTTTGATCTAGATGAGAATGGATTTATTGATTTTGATGAGCTGAAGCAAGCCTTAAGTGATGAGTTGGCCCCGGAAGACACTGAACTCATCAATGACATAATGAATGAAGTGGATACTGATAAGGTGGGTCAGTCAGTTCTCACACATTTTTTCTTGTGTGCGTGCTTGTAATTATTTTCTGGGGGGAGAGGAGGGTTGTGTGTGTGGAAAAATTGGTGGTTGATCTTGGCCATGATTGGTGCCCTCCATATAAAAAATAATGTGAGGGAGGGTACTGAAATAACATGCCATTACGTTTAATTACTCAATCAATATAATGCATTGGTTTGCTGCTGCTGCTGGTGGTTTATTGTTGCAGGATGGCCAAATCAGTTATGAAGAGTTTGCTAGCATGATGCGCACAGGCACAGACTGGAGAAAGGCTTCTCGTCATTATTCACGAGGAAGGTTTGCTAGTCTGAGTATCAAGCTAATGAAGAATGGATCTCTTCAAATGCAAGATAATAATGAGAAAAAATGACTTGAAGGGGAGCTAGAGGATTTAGTCTGCTGGTAAATCTGGACCACGATGGGCAGGTCTGGCAATGGCTCAAGCCTACTGTGATGAGTCTTGGGATGAGTGCTTGTTTAAGGCAACCAAATTTTTCTTTGAACAGCCCCTTTGTTCACACGGGATGGATGTGGATGACTGCATCATTGAGACATCGGGGACAAGTGCTACTCGAAACATATGTCTGAATGTACTGTGTAGCAACATCTGTAATTATATACTGAGTTTGCCATTGTCCTTGAAGCAACTGGACATTTGTAAATCATGATTTTTGATGCTAGTTTCAGGGGTTGAGCTAGAAATCAAACTTGGCTGATTTGTTTTAAGGAGGCTTTTTGCCACTTGCCACTTCTATAACTGTAACTGTTCTATTTTTTGAGCTTACAATCTGGCTAAGGTTTTATAGCTATATTACTGTTCTGCAAAACATGTGTAATAGCTCGTGGAGGGGGGGGTGGGGAGATGTCATCAGCAACAATCTGTTCATGAACAAAGTGCCTCTAGATGACCATGGGTTCCTCCAGTGGAAGCCCAATCCTGCAATGCAACCTTTGTAACCTCACCACCTCACGAGCAGCATCACAAGCAGCCCGGTACTCTACCTCTGTCATCGACAAGGCAAAAGATGACTGCCTCTTATTGCTCCAAAAAACTGCTCCTGGGCCGGAAGTAGATCTCCTCATGTCCGGATCTCCTCCCCAAACTGAGTCACTCCAACCGTGGAGTCCCTCCCAAAGAGTCATTTGCAACCATGAGCTCAACTGCCTCATCAGGAAGCTCCTGTCCAATCTGGCGTCCATCAACCAGATCAATGAACCATTCTCCTTCTGAGTCAAAGAGGCATCACACTCCTCACAAGGATCAACACCTGTTACGGTGCAAAACCAAGTCCTGGAAACCTGCTGAAGACCATGCAAGGCCTTTTGAAACCTGTCAACCATCCCCTCTGAATCCGGAACCACAAAGCCTGGAGTATGCACCTCCTTCTGCAAGTAATCAACTGCCACTTGCTTGGCTTTCCGAAAGGTCCCCGTGGAAAGAACATCCTCATCTATAGGAGGTTCTTTGTCTCGAATACTACGAGACATCAGAGCATAAGTTACTTGTTCAGTTTCCTCTGTGACTGACGAACACAAGAACTACCAACATCAGTACTGGAGAGTTCCTGCCAACTGCTGCCATCTACTGGCAAGCTATCCACCGTCTGGTCCCGGAAAGCCCGCACCTGCAGCGTATCCACACTTAAGTGGCCATTACCAAACTGCCACTCATCACAAACTTGAGGACCTGGGAGAGAGAGTGCTGAAAGCTTGTAAACTCCATTCTCCACTCCGCCTTCCCAAACTACTTGGCCTGTTGCTTTGTCCTGGAGAGCAACAAAGTGCTCATCAAACTGCACCCATACGCCAATCTTGCAAACCTGATGCACTGACAACAGATGAAAACCAAGTGACGGAACACACAACACTTGGAAGGAATGCTTTCCCCCTTTGCCATCGGGAACTATCTCCATCCTGCTCTCACTGTGAACTAGGATAGTGGATGTATCCCCAGTAAGAATGTGACCAGAAAGCCTGCAAAGATCCTGTAAACCGGAACGGGAAGGAGTCATGTGCCTGGAAGCACCACTATCTAGAATCCACTCTCGAGTATCCGTTGCGGAGAGTCCTCCAATCTCCTCCCTGCCTGAAGAAAATGAAACATGGGTGTCCATCACCTCCAGGTGCACAAAAGCCGGAGTCTTCATGATTGTTGCTGAGGAATCTTCACCCTTCTCAGTCTTCCGCTTGGGACACTGCCTCCAATAGTGGCCTTTCTCGCCACAATCATTACAGGTCCTCTCTACCTTTAGTTTCTCGCGGTCAGTAACGGACTTCTTCTCAGAAGACTTCTCCGACGAAGCCTTTCCTTTGCCCATGTTACGGCCTTTCGACCGTTGGCTAGTTAAGGCCTCTAAACCTCCACCCTGAGGAGGGTTCGTGAATCGTTCCTCCTGGTCCAAGACCATGGGCACAAGCTCCTCCCACGTGATGGTGCTGAGCCTGCCACTGGTAATCAAAGACGAGTAAAATGTTGAGTACTGAGAGGGCAAGTGTGACAGCAACGTTATGGCCATGTCCTTTGACGATATCTTCTTCCCAGCTTGAAGAACTTCCTGCTGAAGAGCCTACAGCTTGTTAATATGCTCCCGCATCGTCAGCGACTTTGCAGGGCTCATAACCCGCATCTGTACTTCCAAGGAAATCCTCTTCATGGGCGATATCCTGTTGTAAAGAGAAGCCAAATGCTGCCATATATCTCTGGCCAGCGTCATATGCTTTACATGATTGATTACCTGGGGTGTGCAGTTGAGAAAGATAAATGAACGGACCCTGGCGTTGACACGATCCCACATCTGTGCCTGTGCCTGTGCCTGTGCCTCCCGGTCCTTTCGGATCGACGGTAACTCCCCTTTCTCTACTTCCGGCCGTGGAACCCCAACAACGACGAAATCAGCGAGGTCGTAAGACTCCAGAACAAATTCCATCATAACCTTCCATATGCCGTAGTTGCTCCCGTCCAACTGACGGTCCACCGGGAACATGGGGAGTGTCGGGATCTTCACATGCCTCGGCCATCTCAAACAGATCTGCCATTGCGGGGATGTACTCTGAAAAGGGTGGGTGGCTGGGTGGGTGGGAACAAAGAACTAACACTTGCAAGTTGCTGTCCAGCAAATCAGCCCGCCGTCCTCTTGCTTCTCTTCCCGAACAGTCCCGAACAGTCCACCAATCAGCAACACAACAGTCCCCCTCTTGCTCACACAAATCCCAAGAACTATCTAGAGCCTAGGCTTTGATACCATGTTAGAATGCGCAGCAGAGATGATGACCAGATCTGGAAACACAAGAGCAAAATGCAATGCAGTAAAAAATAACAGCACAAGAGAGAGAGAGTGGTAGAGGCGTGTAACTCTGCTCTATATACACAAGAAGATCTCGAGAATGATACAAAACTAGCAAGGGGTTGTGGGGCCATTTTATATGGCCCCAATGATGCAGTCAGCCTGTAGAAAGGCAGCCGACAGGACAAAAAGCTCCACGACTTGCTGATGTGTACAGTCGGCCAGTAGCAAGCATCTGTGAAGTCCACAACTCATGCAAATCAGTCGGCCAGCTCCAGTATGTACACTCATGCAGTTGGCCAACAACAGGGTCCTCCTGCCACCACAGGGCAACCACCCAAGCCAAGAAAAATAGGGAAAAAATGGGGGAAAATTACAGAGTGGGGAAAAATGAGAAAACACCTAATAAGGGCGGGCACACCCACAACAAAGGCCCTGGTGTATATGTATAGATAGGAGATGACTTCTAAGAGGGGGGGGGGGGGGGGAAGGGCTGTGAGCTTCTAATAGACATGGATTTGGACAGGGTAAGCTGGATCATACTAGGTGTGTAGTAGGTGTTGGTTCTAGGTGGAAAGTAAAAATAAGCCAGTTGAATTTGTATAGAATATGGATCACAAATTCTGTACAGTGTTGGCACATAACTGGGGCTAAAAAAATGTGCTAGTAAATTGTATACGTGGGGACTCTTGCCTAATTTGTTTAGCCGTCAGAATCGTTAATGATTAAGCGTAGCGGAACCTGTAGTAGAGGTATGTGTTGTGGACAAGGTCTCCATATTTAACATGCCAAGGGTGGAAGGAAAATATCATCAAATGGACTACAAGATGTTCATGGTTTGGGAGAAAGCACTGATTTGTCCATGGTCCGCAGAGGTTCTGAATATCTCAACTACTTTAAAAGTGAAATGGCAAGGAGGGTGAGGTACGAAGTAATTTCGACCATCACACCAAAGCACCAAAGCAAATGGTGTGCTCAGTTATTTGGAAAACACTATTTTCAAACTTGCCATCCCTTGGGTCATGTCTTACATCAAAGAACCAAAGAGATTTTGTAGAAGACAAAGAACAGGTGTTCATCTCTTGGGTCATGTCTTGTTCAAAGAACAAAGATGTGGTAAAAAAGAAAAAGAACAGGTGTAGGAAGAGGTAAGCTTGGAAAGCAATGTTCCTTTACTGCCCATATAAATAGAAGGGCCTTTCTAGTAGATGCATTGTGTAGCTAAAATCATGGTGGAAGCCAAAGACGTCAAACAACCTTACACCTGCTAAGTTAAGGAAAGCCAATCTGTTATGCATTTTGGTTGTCCGTTGCCACAAGTGACTCCTGCATTAAAAGAATTTTTATATATTTGCTGCTACATGTCAGTGTTGTGTATATCATTGGTACACTTGCAAACTGCAGTGTTGATGTGTATCTGGAGACCCTTCGGGAATTCAACACGAAATCAGAAAGGCATGGTATTAAGCTGGCTAGCTACGGATTCCCCTAAACTCGATGAGGTTGTTTTATGCAAACCTTAGGTATGATGCGCTTGTCTAGAAATTTGTTGGGGGAAACAAGGGTCAACCTGCACTACAGTTGTAAAGGTAAATCCACGTCCCTCCCCAAACAGGTAGTCATAAACTACACAAAGGAGTTTAGAATGCGAAGGTATGGTTAAGTTGATGCACGCTTCGATTACCAGTTGTTGGTGTTCCTCGAACTTGATGCCAACATGTATCTGAATCTAGGTAAGAATCAAGTTCCGAAGAGCAAGGTCATGATGATGAGAAAAAAATAACCGAAGACCTAGGCTAGGAATGCCAAATATGTTCAAGTCAAGAGCTTATCTTAGCCTTGCTGAAGCATATGTCATTAGGTCTTGCCTTAAAGTTGCAAATGCAACTTCCCATTGTGGGTGAACTAGCTCATCTCGTCGCATCCTCATTCGGTTGTCACACTGTAATTCTCCTTTCCCAAAGGGGTGAAGGGATAGCTCTCAATGCTAGATGGAGGTAAGAAGAGGTGGTCCTTCACAATTGTTCTTTCTCTCAAATAGATGTCAAAAGAAGAAGCTAATGGCAGAGGGAATTCAACGCAGGGTTAATATGGTATTGTTTTGGTGAGCCTTAACTTATATATCTTTACTCCTTTATTATCTTGCATAGGACTTAAGAGTGTACTGAATGCAAGATGGTTAAACAGAAAGCAAGGTACTAAATGGTAGCCATGGAGATGTCCAACAAAGAGAATATAAAGTTGATACGATCTTTTCTTCCCTAGCAGTTTTATCAACCTTATGTCTACACTCTAAGATTGAATTATTGATAAAGAACCATATCCATAATGCCGAGAATCTATTCAGGTAAGATTCAAATCCTTATGTCTAAGAGTAAGATTTGGAGTCTAGATAATATGGAGAAACACCTTCCACCCTTCTGTGAATCCCTCATTGAGTTAATAGGTTGAGGAGAAAAGGGTTGCGGCAAAAATCCAACCTTGTGAGCTTTCAACCTCCGCGCAACAGAGCAGAACAGCGTGACCAGCAGCTCTATCATTCTCATCGGCCTCCCTCTGCGTTGGACAGCCACAGTAGGAGCAAAGGCTCAATAAATCATTAGCTCTCTGCCGCTCTTTCACCAGCAGCAGATCAACACGATAATGTGCACCACAGCTCCCTCTCCTGTCTTCACCAGACGGCGCCTCCTCTGTGCAAGACTCCTATACAATCAGGCCACACTCCACTTAACAAAACAATCAATAGTGTGTCTGAAGATACTTTTATGTCTTACTACTACCAGACTAGTGTCCTCAAACCTTTTTATACCTACTAGTGTGCCCTACTACCAAACTAGTACTAAAGAAATAATACACCCACAAACTACATTATGGAAGTGGCTAAAGCTCAACAATCTTTAGTCTAAGTGAATTTGGCTACTATGACATTATGGAAGTGGCTAAAACTCAACAATCTTTAGTCTAAGTGAATTTGGCTACTGTTATATGATTCATAGTAGACATCCCTTTCACATCATGCCTATTGCCGTAAATGAATGTTCTGACCATGTATTGCTATTTCACATCTTGGCAACTCATAGATCTGATAGGAAATAGGATCATGGGGAGACATATCACTTGCTATTCAAATGGATTAAACTATAAACTTCAATTGTTACCATCAGCAAGATAGCATAAAAATATAAATAAAATAAACACATGAGAGTATTGGGTGCAATCTATCCTCCCTTAAGAAGTGTCGGCCTTGTCCCAGTTCTTGAGTATTTATGCTTTATTAATAAAAATAGCCCATAAGTCAAAAATAGATGCATGCCTATGCATGGGCTTGCCCTTTACAAAAATGGGGGTTTCTTTTAACACAATCTTAGATAAAGTATTCCTATCTAACCACTAAAGGAGAATTATATAAAGAATCCCAAGGACTAATTCACATGCAATAAAAATAAATAAGTCCACACCTAAGTATAACAAAAGTGGGCGGCTCAATAGCTCCACGCCCGAGTATATCAAAATTGGGCGGCCACCAACAACGATACAAAATGTCATAGTAGATACTATGACAAAACTACCAAGTGAGAACCGTCTCGGTAATAGCTCACACCATATCACCGCCCATCATGTCCTAGCCATTTCGGCTTACGAGCACAAAGCCCGTCAATCTCACCAACCTACACAAGGTTGTCCATTCAAACATATTACAAATTAGCAACACTTGCTAAAAGTATACAACAACACATAAGTATTAAATCCAACACTTAGTTTGAGCCATCCGTAATTTCATATGTCCTACACATGGAATATTTGGAATCACGCACATGCTATAAACATAGTGGTAATTAGGCGTCCCCAAAATTAACTATAGAAGGACGGCGGACGGACAAGCCGTGAAATCCTTCCTGCTCGGGATAGCAACTGTCCTCAGTTTTGCAATTGGCCCATGTTTGAAAGTAAGATTGAATGAGGTCGGGATAGGCGCGAAAAAACTGCTTAGGCATCCATTTAGCATTTTTACGAGGGTGATTTTTGAATGTCCAAAGATATCTATTATACATAGTACCTGTGCAAGTAGTAGTGGTCTCATGGTCAATAATAGCCTCATGTTCAAGTTCTTCTACTTGGTCAACAAGACTAGGTGCTTCCTCATACCTCTATAAGGTCTCAAAAGATTGATATGAAAACAATGATGAATTTTCCAATGAGAAGGAAGTGAAAGCCTATATGCTAGGTCATTAATCTTTAAGTAATTTGAAAAGGACCATAAAAACGAGGAGCTAACTTAAAAACAGGTTTAGTCTCAACACTTTTAAGACGTCTCTTTTCAATATACGAAGCAAAACATATTGACCTAATTGACCTACTAGTGTGCCCTACTACCAAACTAGTACTAAAGAAATAATACACCCACAAACGACATTATGGAAGTGGTGGTGGCTAAAGCTCAACAATCTTTAGTCTAAGTGAATTTGGCTACTATGACATTATGGAAGTGGCTAAAACTCAAACCTTTTTATACCTACTACAAACCTTTTTATACCTACTACAAACCTAGTGTGCCCTACTATCAAACTAGTATTAAAGAAATAATACACCCACAAACGACATTATGGAAGTGGCTAAAGCTCAACAATCTTTAGTCTAAGTGAATTTGGCTACTATGACATTATGCAAGTGGCTAAAATTCAACAATCTTTAGTCTAAGTGAATTTGGCCTATTGTTATATGATTCATAGTAGACATCCCTTTCACATCATGCCTATTGCCGTAAATGAATGTTCTGACCATGTATTGCTATTTCACATCTTGGCAACTCATAGATATGATAGGAAATAGGATCATGGGGAGACACATCACTTGCTATTCAAACGGATTAAACTATAAACTTCAATTGTTACCATCAGCAAGATAGCATAAAACATAAATAAAATAAACACATGAGAGTATTGGGTGCAATCTATCCTCCCTCAAGAAGTGTCGGCCTTGTCCCAGTTCTTGAGTATTTATGCTTTATTAATAAAAATAGCCCATAAGCCAAAAATAGATGCATGCCTATGCATGGGCTTGCCCTTTACAAAAATGGGGGTTTCTTTTAACACAATCTTAGATAAAGTATTCCTATCTAACCACTAAAGGAGAATTATATAAAGAACCCCAAGGGCTAATTCACATGCAATAAAAATAAATAAGTCCACGCCCAATTATAACAAAAGTGGGCGGCTCAATAGCTCCACGCCCGAGTATATCAAAATTGGGCGGCCACCAACAACGATACAAAATGTCATAGTAGATACTACGACAAAACTACCAAGGTGAGAACTGTCTCGGTAATAGCTCACACCATATCACCGCCCATCATGTCCTAGCCATTTCGGCTTACGAGCACAAAGCCCGTCAATCTCACCAACCTACACAAGGTTGTCCATTCAAACATATTACAAATTAGCAACACTTGCTAAAAGTATACAACAACACATAAGTATTAAATCCAACACTTAGTTTGAGCCATCCGTAATTTCATATGTCCTACACATGGAATATTTGGAATCACGCACATGCTATAAACATAGTGGTAATTAGGCGTCCCCAATTAACTATAGAAGGACGGACGAACAAGCCGTAGTTTGAGCCATCCGTAATTTCATATGTCCTACACATGGAATATTTGGAATCACGCACATGCTATAAACATAGTGGTAATTAGGTGTCCCCAATTAACTATAGAAGGACGGACGGACAAGCCGTGAAATCCTTCCTTCTCGGGATAAGAACTGTCCTCAGTTGCATCATATCAATTGGCCCATGTTTGAAAGTAAGATTGAATGAGGTCGGGATAGGCGCGAAAAAACTGCTTAGGCATCCATTTAGCATTTTTACGAAGGTGATTTTTGAATGTCAAAAGATATCTATTATACATAGTACCTGTGCAAGTAGTAGTGGTCTCATGGTCAATAATAGCCTCATGTTGAAGTTCTTCTACTTGGTCAACAAGACTAGGTGCTTCCTTATATATACAGGATGTGTAGGGATTGGTCCTCTATAAGGTCTCAAAAGATTGATATGAAAACAATGATGAATTCTCCAATGAGAGGGAAGTGAAAGCCTATATGCTAGGTCATTAATCTTTGAGTAATTTGAAAAGGACCATAAAAACGAGGAGCTAACTTAAAAATAGGTTTAGTCTCAACACTTTTAAGACGTCTCTTTTCAATACGAAGCAAAACATATTGACCTAATTGAAAAACCATGTGCTTTCTTTTTTTATTAGCCTGTTTAGCGTATTGCTCTTGTGCCTTAGAAATAGCATTACGAACATGATCATGAATGGAAGTAAAATCAATGGTGAATTGATCTGCACCTTCAATAGTGTGTGACAAACAAGTGATAGGAGTAGGTAAAACTTTGCCATACACAATTGCAAAAGGTGCTTTTCCAGGATGAATGCAGTGTGTTGTTCTAGAGCAATTACATCAGCCACTGTATGTAGGGCATCGAGGTGTTTCATCTACATTCCAAACCATATCTAGTGACTTTTATTGGCCTAAAATGAAATTTGATGTAGCTAGATTTGTTTCGGAATGTGATGTTTGTCAAAAGGTGAAAAGTTGCAAGGGTAATAAGAAGCTTGGTTTGCTTATGCCTCTTCCTATTCCTAATGCTCCTTGGGAACAGATTTCTATGGATTTTATCACTGGTTTTCCAGATACTGTAAACCATAATGATATGATTTGGAACATTGTTGATAGATTTAGCAAACGTGCATATTTTCTTCCTTGTAAAAAGACTATTACTGCACATCAAGTTGCACACTTGTTTGTTAAGTAGATTTTCACACATTGTGGTTTACCACCATAAGTGATTGTTTCTGATAGAGATTCTAAGTTTTGTAGTGATTTCTAAAGGGTTGAGTAATACATAATCTTTTCTTGAAGAAAAGATATCCATCATCGTACGAATACTCAGCAAAAGGGTTCCAATGGTTTTCTCTCAATCTAGACCAAATGTCACTAAAGTCAGGGTCTTGGTCATAAGTGTCATGCATAGAGTAAAAAATATGCATTCTTAATCACATATATATTTTAAATGGAAGGTCTTTTAGTCAAAGCATCTTTACCAGGTTGGTATTGAATAATAGGCTGAAAACTTTGAATAAAAGATTTCCATTTAATATGTCTATCCGAAATAAGTGGTTGAAAAAGCAAGTGTTTGATATTCTGCTGATCAGTTTTTATAAGAAACTCTGAGCCCATCAAAATGCATGGACTACAAAAACAGACAACTCTTTGTCATAGGTGCTATACTTACTTTCAGCAAGACAAAATTTTTTACTCTCGAATGAAATAGGATGACCATCTTGCATTAACATAGCACCAATGCCCTTACCACTAGCATCGGTTACAACCACAAAGAAAGAATGTGAAAATCGGGTAATTATAACACAAGTGCATGAGTAAGTGTATATTTTAATGCAAGAAAAGATTTCTCTTGAAGTTTGGTCCATTCATAATGTTTGGTTTTCTTGAGAATTAGTGAGATGATGTGCCTTATATACAAAATTATGGACAAACTTGCAATAATAGCTACACAACCCTAGAAAAGATTGCAACTCATGAAGATTCTTAGGTTGCAGCCATGACGCAATAGTTTCTATTTTCTTGGGATCAACATAGATTCCCTTAGTAGAAACTATATGTCCCAAATACTTAATCTCAAACTACTCTTTTGAGGATTAAGGTAAAGTTCATTTTCCTTGAGTAAATTAAATACAATTTCCAACTGCTTTTTATGCTCTTCTTCAGACTTACTAAAAACTAAGATATCATCGAAAAAGACAACCACAAAATTTTGATGGCCAAGAAAGATCCTATTCATCATACAACTAAAAGTCGCATGAGCATTAATAAGGCCGAATGGCATCACTAAAAACTCAAAGTAAAAGCAGTTTTATAGATATCTTGCTCGGTCATTCTTACTTGATGATATTCGGCTTTTAGATCAATTTTGCTAAAGATGTTGGCTCCCCTTAATTTATTGATTAGATCATCAACTCTAGGAATTGGAAAACTATTCTTGATAGTGTTCTTGTTGAGAGCCTTATAGTCTACATAAGTGTTATGGGTTTACTTTGTAAGATCACTATCCACCATTGCTGTTGGAACTACAATTTCATTCAGTGGGGATGCATATAAAAGTTTGTTGGGGAGGTTGCCACTTCGTTTCAATCAGTCTTTTTTGGGCCATGAATTGTTTGATGAATATATGATGCTATTGATTCGACACTTTACGCACCAAACTCAATTGCATGGGGTACAAGCGTCGGTTGTTTGTGCTAGAAATATATAGTCCTTGGCTCATCAATATGGGAAGAGTTGTGCATTGGCTCGATGCAAGCATTTGCAACAAGTGCAGGGGCTATATGAGCCGGTGTAATCTTGTATAATGGGTGGCATACAAGCTCTTAAAATGGAAGCTATTTCTATTTGACTGGTGTTAAAACCCCTAAGATCTCTCTAGATAATAACCATGCATAAACATGCATGAACCAGGCATATACTCATCCACCCAACCACCCACGAGCCCAAGGGTGCACACATGAATATAATGAAGTATCACATATCTTACCTTAATGTCCCATACCACCTTTGAAATAGCAAGAGAGTAGACATAATGCTCTACACAAGAGAACATCCCTTGAGAGTGTCCCATGCCCCTATTATATAGGAGGGCCCTCAAGGGACTCTTGACTCTCCATTTCCATGTGTGACCCTTGGTTGCCTGACTCTAACCTCAACCCAAGTTTAGACCTAACCCTTGCCCCACTAGAGCATGTTCCCATGCTCCCATGTTCATATGCCTAGGGTGGGATAGTCTCCTAGTATATGCACATATAATGTGCACATAACATTCTTCCCCTCTCTTAAAACATTGCACTCTCGCAAAACGAAAAGAAGGAAAATTGTGCGTACGTTCTCAACTGACTCCCAAGTCGAATCCTCAATTTCCTTGTCTTTCTACTTAATTTTAACCTCAAGGATTAGGCAACTACAAAGTTTCCTTTCCCTGAATTCAAGTACCTTTTTAGGTTCATGTGGAACATAAGACAAATCTTAGACTTCAACAAGTTCCTAAGGAGTAACTGTGTTATCCTCACCTCCCAACTTCTCTTTCAGTCTATTGACATGAAAGACTCGATGAACTTTAACATGTGGAGGTAGTTTTAATTTATACGCAACCGTGCCAATCCGACGTATAACTCGGAATGGACCATAATATCTAGGAGATAATTTTGAGCACTTTCCTGTTGACAAAGTCTAAGAATCTTTAAGAACTTTCAAATAAACCAACGCTCAAAAGACCGAGGTGAGCGTCCCCTATCATCATAAAAATATGCTCTATCCTGAGTACTCCTGATATGGAATCCTAAGCTTGGGTCAGCATTTCTTGCATATCTCGCAACAAGAAATCCCTCGATGCATCAAGCTCAATGTCCTTAAGACGAACATCAATAGGTGCCCTGGGTTGATACCCATACATAAGCATGAACGGACTATAACCAGTAGCCGAATGCTTACAACTTATAGGCAAATTCCATCATTGAAAGATATTTTTTCCAACTCAATGGTTTTCTAGAGACATATGCACGAAGCATATCCTCTATAATTTGATTCGCACGCTCTGTTTTGCCATCATACTACTGTGCGGGTGATCAGAGGAACTCATACTCAAAGTAGTTTCCAATTTCTTGAAAATTTCCTGCCAAAAATGAGCCATGAACTTAGAGTCCCGATTGCTCACAATATCATAAGGTAGACCATACAGTCTAAATAGTCGCTCGACAAATTGGTAAGCCAATTCTGAAGCTTTAACTGTGTCTTCGTGGATAAAAACCTAGCCATCTTTGTCAATCTATCCACGACAACCCAAATGGCATCGTGACCTGTGCTGGTACGTGGAAGTCCCGTACTAAAATCCATGGAAATACTTTCCCACTTTCGAACGGAATATCCAAAGGATGTAATAACCCAACAGATTTAAGACGCTCTGCCTTATTAATCTGACACTGATGACATTTGACCACATAATTCTGAACAAAATCCTTTATTTTTTGCCAATAAAAAGTCCTTCTAACCAAATCCAAGGTATACTGTATGCCTGGATGTCCTACTGATGGTGGATCACAACACTCAAATAGGATCCTCGGTTTAATTTCCAACACATCCGGTACACAAACCTTATCATTTTGGAATAAAAGACCATTCCGAATAAAAAATTGGTTGGCTTTTCCTTGATTCACCAGGTTTTGATCTACCTCAGAGTTGGACCCTGGTTTTGCCAAATTCTAATATTTTCCAAAGAAAATATATGTATCGTACAAGTTAGAAGTAATTTTCGTGAAGCTAAGTTTATTAACTTCACCAATTCGACTCAGCACATCAACAATGCTATTCAAGCTACCTTTTCTATATTTAATCATGAAATCAAAGTCTTGTATCAATTCAGCCCATCTGGCCTTTTTACCTTTCAAGTCCGGTTGATCACAAATGAACTACAAAGACTGATGATCATTCAAGACCATAAACTGAGACCCGTAGAGATACTATCTCCATGCTTTAAAGCATAAATAATTGCATAGAACTCTTTCTCCTGAACTGGGTACCTAGTCTGTGCATCATTGAGTTTCTTACTCTCGAAGGCCACAAGCTTCCCATCCTAGAACAAAGTTGCGCCTACATCAAAATCAATAGCATCAGTCTCTACAATGTAAGGCCTACTAGGATCTGGTAAGGTTAACATAGGAGCATCTCGAACTTTATATTTCAAACTATCGAAAGTTTCCTGTAGCTTCTCAGTCCACTCAATCGAAGAATCAGACTTCTTATTTTTACCCTTAAGAAGGTTGGTAAAAGGCACTGTCAACTTTGAATAATCCTTGATAGATTTTTAAAGAAATACCATGAAACCTAAGAAAGATCTTAACTACTTGACTGTACACGAAACTGGCCATTCCAAAACCTTTTCGATGTGATTCTAAATCTATACTTAAGCCATCTCAAGAGATCTTATAACCCAATAATAACAATTCCTTTTTAAAAAAATCACACTTACATGATTTACAATATAATTTCTTCTTCCTGAGACTTCCTAGAACCTCTTTAAGATGATTCTCATGCTCAGCCAAAGTTTTACTGTATATCAAAATATCATCTAAGAAAACCACCACACATTTTCCTAACAGATCCTGAAATATATCATTCATCATCTATTGGAACGTTGCTGGTGCATTAATGAGACCAAAGGGTAACACTAAAAATTTATAATGTCCATAACGTGTCCTAAAAGCAGTTTTAGGAACATCTTCCTCTGCAATACGGATCTAATGATAACCAGTTCGCAAATCAAGCTTTGTGAAATACTTAGCTCCTTGTTGCAACCTATCAATATAAGATCATCTGATCTAGACAATGGGTATTTATTTTTAATTGTAACTTTGTTAAGACGTTTATAATAAATACACATCCGCCACGTACCTTGATCTTTTTTCTTAACTAGGAGAACTGGTGCACCCCAAGGAGACTTACTTGGTCTAATTTGACCCATCCTCAAGTATTCAGCTAGTTGCTTTACTACCTCGTCTTCCTTAGTCTGGCTAAGCCTATATGGAGGAATACTAAACAGGTTCTGCACTTGGCACTAGCTCAATTTTATGGTCCACCTCTCGTTTAGAAGGTAACTCATCAGGAAATACATCTTGAAATTCGCTCTTAATGGAATTTAACACTTTACTTTCCCAAACATCCATAGAAACAATGTTTACATCAAAATGAACACATGAAGACATTGGATCCATAAACAATTGAAAAAGTTTATAGTTAAAAAGATTTTCCATTAACTCAAGCTCATTAATAAAAGTTTTGTTGGGTACAACAATGTTTCCCTTAAGAGTAATAAAGTTTCCATTGTGATGGAAAGACATCAAATGTTTGACCCAATCAACAGATTTTTATTTTTTTAAAATGGAACCATTCCATCCCTAGAATGATGTCTGCATGACCCACGCTCATAACATGAAAATTTAGTCTATCTAAGTACAACTAGATGTCTAATGGTAGTTTTGACACCTTTTTGTCCCCCCCAGAATTGGACTTGTCCTCCAGCCGTCCTGACCTTGTACATGTGATCATTCTGTGTGGTTTCCAGCTTCATCCTCTGTACCACAATGTTGTCAATAAAATTGTGAGTACTACCTGGATCAAACAAAATATGAACCTGATGTCCATTTATTGATCCATAAACATGAAATAATTAGTTCGGACCAAAAACGTCTTTAGTACAATCTAAACATTGGCTTCCTTCAAGATGCGTAATATCGACTTCAAAAAATTTACCTTGAAGTTCTGTAATGTGTACAGATTTCTTTGGTATGAACTTCTTCGGTGTCACCTTTTGTCTAGGTGCCGAAGGTGCTGTAGTTCCATTCAAAGGACAGAATTTCTTCATGTATCCCTTTTCCTTACATTTGAAACATGTGATATTATCCTTGCCTATAAATTTTTTCTTCTTGCTGGCATTGTCAGAATTTTTTGGTTTTGGTGTGAAAACCAACTTTCTTTTTTGTCCACTATTTGATAAAGTGAACATGGATTTCTTTTCATTAGACGATGGTTTTGAAGTGTTGGCGCCGACCATAGTCTTATGAAAAACCTGAGCTGTCTGAATAACATCCTTAGTTGTTTTGACCTTGCATTTGACCTTGCATTTATTAACCTCGTGTACTGATAATCACAAGCTAGACCATTGATGAAAATCCCACACAAGGTATGATTATCAGATTTGGCTTTGGCAGCCAATTGTCTAAATTTCTGCACATAATTGTTAAAAGATTGATTTTCCAAGCTATTTTTAACAAGCTTGGTAATTATTTTGAATTCATCCTCTGGTTGGACAAACTCTTTTTTAAAATCTTCCCCAAAACTTTACCAAGTGGTGGGAAGAATGGAATCATCTTTGAGATCCTTCCACCAAGTTAATGACTTTCCTTTCAATAAACACTGCACCATAAACACTGCAGCTTTTGCGCATCTGTGAATGGATGAAAGGAAAAATGTGTAGTCCACCTATTGACCCATGCATCTACACATTCTTGAGTCTTCTCCTTTTTTTCACCGCCGTACACTTTTGGTGCAAACGATGGAGCAACCGCTTTGGTAGAAGCAGGAGGTGCCGCCAAAGGAGCTTTTTGTAAAGTCAAAATCTACATCTTTAGTGACTCCATCTCGTCATGACATTTGGCCATAGTTGCCTCAAGACGCTTTGTCACTTCCAAAATTTTACTTTTTCTAACAGCCTCCTCTTCTTCAACTTGAAATTTTAGATCTTTCCCACCCAGGTTGGGATGATCACTCATCTCATCGACATTATCATTGACTGAGAAGTCAATATGAGCCATGGTAATAAAGTTCTTCAAAAATCATGATTCACTCGAATTCAACTTCACTTACCCTCTTTTGACCAAAATCATCTAGCAAATCAATTCGCTAGAACTGATTGCACATAAGAAAAAAATGCTTTAGTTAGCATTTGGTGGTTAAACAACGGTTTTAAATCATGAAAGCACCGTCTAGAATTAACCAAATGGAAACAACTACAAATGCGGGGCACACTCGCATTATTATATGTAAATAATCTACATCTATCTAATGTTAGCATGTAAAAAACGTACTTCAACATTAGATAATCCCCGAAAATATTAAAGTCTCAAGAAAAAAGAATAATCATGATTTCTTCCTAATTTTTTCTTATTTTCTAGGGCCTCAAAATTTACTAATTTTGACCACCAAGAGATATGACTTCACTCCAGTAGCACTTAGTTCTAGCTTGAAACGGTAAGAGAGTATACACAATTCTCTACACACAAGAGAACATCCCTTGAGAGTGCCCCATGTCCCTATTATATAGGAGGGCCCTGAAGTGACTCTTGACTCTCCATTTCCATGTGTGACCCTTGGTTGCTTGACCCTAACCTCAACCCAAGGTTAGACCTAACCCTTGCCCCACTAGAGCATGTTCCCATGCTCCCATGTTCACATGCCTAGGGTGGGTTAGCTCCCTAGTGTATGCACATATAATGTGCACATAACAGCTGGCAAAATACTTGAACTCCCTTGAGGACAAAGAATATGTTCGATACAATAGGCCTCTCTGGACAGTAATCGTCAAGGCCATGAATTTTATGCTAAATTGCATAAAAAATATGCAAGAGAGAATGTGGTTAGAGTGTTGGCTGATGATGGGACAATGATCTCTGATCCCCCCTTTGGTGATTCAGTCTTGTGTTCACTACTTTGCTGGTTTGTTCTCTGCATGTGAGCACTCTTCCTGGAATAGGGATGAGGCAAGACATGTATTGTTTGATTTGGTCAAGGACCAACTCTCAATTGAGTTTGTAGAAGATCTAGAGGCAGATATCACCAAAGGGGAAGTGGAAATGGTGCTCCAACATTTGCCTAAAGGCAAGAGTCCTGGATGGGATGGGTTGCCTACAAATGAGCTTTTTAAGAAGTATGCGAAGGATTTAAAAGGGCCAATTCACTGAGATTTGCTAGGTGATTTGGCAAACATGACAAATGCCTGATGAATGGAAAGTTGGGATTCTACGTTTGTTGCCTAAGGTCCCATGTCCCATCTCTTGGAAGAAATGGTGACCTATTTCTGTAATGGGATCAATGTATAAAATCTTTACAAAGGTCTTGGTGGCAACTAGAATACAAAGAGTTCTTCCGAGGTTAATTCATCTGCATCAGTATGGGTTTGTTTCAGGCCGCAAACATACTGCATAATATTTTGAATGTGCAAATTGGGATAGACTATGCTAAGGCCTCTAAGCAGGAGGTGGTGAGATGATACAGTTGGATCTCGAGAAATCATATGACCACGTTAGTTGGTCTTTTGTGTCGAAGCTTATGAAAGCTATGGGGTTCGGATCTCGTATGTCTAACATTGTTCATACCATCAGTACATGAGCGAAAGCAAGAGTTATGATGAATGGAGGGATCACTCTAGGTATTGCACAATGTCTCGAGCATTGAGGCAGGGTTGTCCACTTAGTTTACTAGTCAATCAAGAAAATTATTCATCTCTACTTTGGTTGTGGCCTGAGCAAATATGTTTGCAAAGCTTATTTTATTTTTCTTGTTTCAAGTCTTCTTGATCATGAGCTTGTGAAGTTTTTAAAAGGAAATTTGACTTTTGAGTGCCTTTTCAAGTTTGGGAAGCTTTTTCACAATCATACATGCAAGAGTATTAAGTATACTCATCTTCTTAAGTGTGTAGATCAAATAAAGCATACTCCATTACCTAATTCTCTTCATGGGCATAGTCTATGCCTTAATCTCTTGGGGTTTGTAGAGGAGAGCTTTGAAAATACCTTACATTCAATTGGATTTCTAGACTATGTTAGATTGCCTAGTTTTAGGGAGAACGTTAAGCATAAGATGGAGTATTGTGCTCAATTTGAAGAGAAGCGTCCTTTTCTCATCTATTCATCGAGCTACTAAGGGTTGATCAATTTAATCATTTCAACGCAGTATATACTAGTGAAGCATTCATTCCCTCCGGGAGTTGTTCAATGTTAATATGCCATGGAATAAGTTCTTCATTGGCGTGAGGGCTCTTGTGTTAGCATATTTTCTTGATCGATATAATACCGAAAAGTTTGACTTTGATGTTAACATGTGCACCTATCTTTTTGGAACATCTATTAAGGCAAAACCCATATTTATTGCACTTGATATGTATCATGCGATCTCATGTCTTGAAATATTTACCATGAATTGAAACTCAATGGCCTCTGAATGACCAAACAACTGTACTTCTCATAGCCTACGTATTCTTTTTTCCCCCATGTTGAGGCCGTGCAACCAAATTACCAAAAATCTTCTTTTATTATCCTTGGTATGCTAAATGTTATTCATAAAATGTCGCTCACATATCTACGGATCCCTTATCATGTGTTTAACAAAAAGTGCCATGAATTGAAACTCAATCGCTTATCATATCATGCCATGAATTGAAACTCATCATATCATGCCTTGAAATATTTTCCATGAATTGAAACTCAATTGTTCCCTCCCATCTTGGCCAACCAATTGCACTTCTCATAACCTACTTATTCTTTTACCCCCTATGTTGAGGCCGTGTAGCCAATTTACTAGAGCTCTTGTTTTATTATTATGTATATGCTAAATTTCATTCACAAAATGTTGCTTACATCATATATTAGCGGATCACTTATCACGTCTTCAACAAAAAGTGCTTTAGATACAATGTCTTTTTGATCTCGGGGAAAACTTCCCGACATTATATCGGTCAAGAAAATCTGCTAACACGAGCCCTCATGCCAATGAAGAACTTATTCCGTGGCATATTAACATTGAACAACTCCCTATACGGAGGGGATGAATGGCTTCACTAGGATATACTCGATGAGATTATTAAATTGATCAACCCTTAGTAGCTTGGTGAAGAGATGAGATAAGGAAATTCTTAAACGCTTCTCTTCAAATTCACCAAAGTACTCCATCTCATGCCTAACGTTCTCCCTAAAACTAGGTGATCTAACATAGTATTGAATGCAAGGTGTTGCCAAAGCTCTTCTCTACAAACCCCAAGAGATTAAGACATAAACGACACTCATGAAGAGAATTAGGTAATGGAATATGCTTTATTTGATCTACATACTTAAGAAGATGAATATACTTAATACTCTTGCATGTTTGATCCACATCCATAAGACGACAAGTATACTTAATGCTCTTGCATGTTTGATCCACATACATAAGACGACAATTATACTTAATACTCTTGCATGTTTGATCCACATACATAAGACGACAAGTATACTAAATACTCTTGGATGTATGATTGTGAAAAACCTTCTCACACCTGAAAAGACACGGATTTCCCTTTAAACACTTCACATGCTCATAATCAAGAAGACTTGAAATAATAAAAATCAAGCTTTGCAAACATATTTGCTCAGCCCATAATCAAAGTAGAGATGAACAATTTTCTCGAGTCAACACTTAGGCCCTGAAAGGCCGTAGAGAAATCTACACCAGTCTTGAATACATCATTTGTATTCAGGTTATGAGGGGCAAGGAGATGATCTTTGCCTTGGCTTAGCCTTTCTTAGGCTTCTTAAATAGAGAGAACCTCATTTTTAACAGGGTAGAGCACTGAGGTGGAAGGTTGGGCTTGGATTGCAAGCATGATTTCATCAGCTTTTGTAAGTTTTGGAGAGACTTGAAAAGACACAATGACTCTTGGTTGTGTAGGACTAGACGAAGACTCCATGTAAAGAGAGAAGACAAGGGTTTACAAGAAGATCAAGAAAAGCAGATATTTATGGTTGGGGAACATGGAACAACTTATAATAAAGCTTATTTATTAATTTAAAAAATAAGTTATTCAAATATTATTAAGCTTGATAATGAGAATGCTGATGTGGCCCCCGCCACCTACTCATTCCTTTCCAAGTTCCAAGTTCCACTACATGCTGTGTGAAGAACGACACGTGTGGTACCCAAGCTCTAAGGTCCGGAAACACAGAAACTTTCAAGACGTTCTATCACCTAGTCTGAATTGGGCCAAAGACTAGTTACACACTGCCATGTGCCCAAGATAAAAGTTTACGACGACGATGAGCCAATCAAATTGCTCTATTTGGTCAGCATAGGGTGTTCATGGAATAAATATGGGCAGTCGACTTGGGCATTCCTTTCTTAGATGTACCGAGTACCTTGGGTCCTATTTAGGGCCTTAGATGTGTGTAAAACCTTTGGCCAAATTTCGAAAATTAGCATCTCTCATGGATAGCTTTCTTCTCTTTAAAAAAAATAAAATTATGTTGTCGTTCCGTGTTCCTAAAGCATCGCAGCCATAAATACCTACTTTTCTTAATCTTCTTGTAAGTCCTTGTCATCTCTCTTCACATGGAGTCTTCTTCTAGTCCTACACGACTTGGAGTGGTCGTCTTTTTAAGTCTTTCAAAAGCTTGCAAAAGCTGATGAATCATGCCTACAGTCCAAGCCCAACCTTCCACCTATTTCTCTCCATTCAAGAAGCCCAAGAAAGGCTAAGTCAGAGCAAATATGTTCTCTTTGTCCCTTATAACTTGAATACAAATGATGTATTCAAGACTAGTGTAGATTTCACTTGGCCTTTCAAGGCCTAAGTGTTGACTCGTCAAGAAAATTGTTCATCTCTACGTTGATTGTGGGCTGAGCAAAGATGTTTGCGAAGTTGATTTGATTTTTGTTGTTTCAAGTCTTCTTGATTATGAGCTTGTGAAGTGTTTAAAGGTAAATCCGACTTTTGAGTGTCTTTTCAGGTGTGGAAGGTTTTTCACGATCATACATGCAAGAGTAAGTATACTCATTTTCTAAAGTATGTAGATCAAATAGAGCATATTCTATTACCTAATTCTCTTCATGAGCGTAGTCTATGTCGCAATCTCTTGGGGTTTGTAGAGGAGAGCTTTGGGAACACCTTGCATGCAATTGGTTTTCTAGACCATGTTAGATCACCCAGTTTAGGGAGAACGTTAGGCATGAGATGGAGTACTTTGTTGAATGTGAAGAGAAGCATTTAAAAATCTCCTTTTCTCATCTCTTCATTGAATATGAGGAGGCATTCAGCCCGGTTGCAAGAATGGCAATCGTGAGAGTTGTCATTTCTATGGCTATAGTCCCCTTGGTAGTGAGTTGTTCAATGTTAATGTGCCATGGAATAAGTTCTTCATTGGCGCGAGGCTCGTGTTAGTAGATTTTCTTGATCGGTGTAGTACCGAGAAGTTTGGCCTCGCTGTGAACATAGGACACCTACCTTGGATTAGAATTTTCATGTTGTAGTTTTTGCTTCAGAATCATTTGAGTTTTACTTAATATTGGTTTAAATAATTGCTTGCTTTTAAAAAAAAAACTATTTTTTAAGTGTATTCTAGGCTTGAGGTGCTTTGTTGATCTTTGTAGATATCCAAATCTGTTAAGGCTAAGGAGTCATGCCGTGAGTACATTGCTTAGAATGGCTGGAAAAGATCAACAAAGCACCTCAAGCATAGAATACACTTAAAAAGCATAAAAAAGCAAGTAATCACTTAAGTCAATATTAAGTAGAACTCAAATAATTCTATAGCAAAAACTACAACATGAAAATTTTGATCCAAGAGCAGGGAGAAGATACCACAATAGGGGTTGAAATAGCCTTGGGCTGACCCCCCACCCCCCTCCGAGTTATATTAGATAAAACTCCTTGGAGGAGTCTTGAGTACAAGTTCTTAGAGCTAGAGATCTCTCTTGTCTTTTTACATGTCTCAACAATGAGCTGAATTTATCATTCGGTTGTACAATACTTCTGCTTTCTGGCCAAACGTATCTATTGGCAAAGATTCTTGCGTACTACTAAAAGATCAAGATGTACACCAAGAAAAGAAAATTGAACCTGATACTCTAAAAGTACCTGAAGATGAATCTACATTTCCATTCCATTCTACATTAGAAACTTGAGAGACCTGAGCACGAGCAGCCATTTCACATCTGGGTGCTCCCTATCTTTTGTTGATATGCCAATTCACCTTCTGCTTTCTAGAAGATAGACCACCTCCGCCAACCGGTGCAAGCCAAAACATTCAAAATACCTGAAAAATGTATGGAAAAGCTTCCTCGATTGGATTGGGCTGCTCACAATAAAAATTACCAGTCAAAAGTCGATAGTGCCAGCACAATGCAAAATGTTAAATCTGCATAAGACTGTCTGACTCCGACAAGTGCATGGCTCCAAAGGACCATCCACTGTGGAAAAGAGGATTAATCCTCCATGGTACCCCCTTGTGGTACTCGGGTGTGTGTTATATGGCCATGGAGGAATGACCCACCCCCCGAAAAAAAAACCATGAAGTGACCTCAAATGCTGGCATGCATCAAATTGCTAGATGCACAAAAAAAGTCAAGACTCCCAATTCACAGACAAACTCTCATGTGCACACAACTTGCAAGAGCATATCGCAAAGGTCATTACCCTTCACATTTAAATGCCCATGATAATAAGAAGTTAGGAACATTACACAGTTGCAGAGCCCATTACTATGATGTGTGCAAATCATGGGCTCAAACAGCCAAGAATCATTCATCAAACCCAAAGTGGCAATGAAGCAAATCATGGGCTAAAACCACCAAGAACCATTCACCAAACCTAAATTCAGCACAGTGGAAATGAAGCATATGGTGCCCAATCACAGCAACAACAAAATTGCAACCCATCACTGTGATATGTGCATGATGACTTGAAGAGATCCATCCATAAGTCGTCAACTCCAGCAGTGAGCAACAGGGCATACCTTTGAGAAGTTTGAAGATGACAACGTGGTGAGGTGATGCCAGGCCTGTGTGCGGGCGCACGTAGTAGGCCGTGGGGGAGGGGCTGGTGTATTGCATCCATAGCTCTTTACTGCTCTACCAGGTTCAAAGCATGAGGCTGAAGGTGCTTGGCCAATGATTGCTGGCATTTGCCATCACCGCCTCTGCCAGCTCCTCTGAAGTGAAAGGGGTCAATAAGAAAGACCGAAGGGAGGGAGGAACCACCTCTCTCATGTGCCTCCGGACTCTCTCACGTGCGTCCATCACCTAGGGGGATAAAGGGGCACCAGGAAGAAATCTGTGGCAATGGCTTTCACATGTGGGGGGTGAGATTAAAGTCCCAAAGAAGCTTTCACTTTTGGTACCTATCTCTCAGTGACCCCTCATGCTATTTCGGTTCAAACCCAACTTCGTAAGGAGTTTGGTGCGTATGGTTCTACAATACTTCTGCTTTCTGGCCAAACATATCTATTGGCAAAGATTCTTGCATACTACTAAAAGATCAAGATGTACACCAAGAAAAGAACATTATACCTAATACTCTAAAAGTACCTGAAGATGAATCTACATTTCCATTCCACTCTACATTAGAAACTTGAGAGACTTGAGCACGAGCAGCCATTTCACATCTGGGTGCTCCTCCCTATCTTTTGTTGATATGCCAATGCATCTTCTGCTTTCTAGAAGATAGACCACCTCAGTACAAGCCAAAACATTCCAAATACCCAAAAAATGTATGGAAAAGCTTCCTCAATTGGATTGGGCTGCTCACAATAAAAATTACCAGTCAAAAGTCGATAGTGCCAGCACAATGCAAAATGTTAAATCTGCATAAGACTGTCTGACTCCGACAAGTGCAAGGCAAAAAGGACCATCCACTATGGAAAAGAGGATTAATCCTGCATGGTACCCCCTTGTGGTACTTGGGTGTGTGTTATATGGCCATGGAGGAATGACCCACCTAAAAAAAAAACCATGAAATGACCTCAAACGCTGGCATGCATCAAATTGCCAGATGCACAAAAAAAGTCAAGACTCACAATTCACAGACAAACTCTCATGTGCTCACAACTTGCAAGAGCAGATCGCAAAGGTCATTACCCTTCACATTTAAATGCCCATGATAATAAGAAGTTAGGAACATTACACAGTTGCAGAGCCCATTACTGTGATGTGTGCAAATCATGGGCTCAAACACCTCGAGCAGTCTCTCCATGCGCGCCGGCCACACACAGGCGACTAGCCCGATCCGTTGGGCTTGGTCTACGCCCCATGGCCTTAGTGCTCAGGCGCACTCGGCTGCAGCCCGGCCATCTCCAAGCGCACGGCTACGTGACCCGCCAGCCACCACCTGTGGCGCCCGGCCAAGGCCCTCATCTCCATGCGCTCGTCCGGGTCCTACAGAGTCGGCCAACAGCCCGTCCGTTGGGGTTGGCCTAGCCGTCGGCCATGGGCCTTAAGTCGCACAAGCCCATCACGTCAAGTGACCGGCGGCTTGCCTTCTCTCACGAGCCCCAGGCACACACATGATCCCACAAGGCTTAGCTCAACTATGTCCTCAATGCAGAGGCGGTTCCAAGCCCTGCGCTCACCAGTCGATCAGCGCTTGCATGTTGCCTGCTAACGTGATGCGCTATGTCGCATAAGATAATGAATCCCTCCTCCTTGCCTATGTAGATGTGGCCACTCCGGCCTCCTTGTGATGCACAGGTGGCCCACTCGCCTTCTGTGTTGCACTGGCAGCCCAATCGTAAGCCCAAGCTCCGGTGTGCCTTACACGGGCGCTCTCATGCTCCTGCCATCACTGCCATGGCGGCCATCGACCACAGAGGTCTCCGCCACCTAGCTATGGGCGCCCCCCCTTCACGTCTAACTCCTGCGCCAAGGTGCTACCCACGTCGCCTTCTCATGAGGCTAACCAAAGGTTGCCAACTTTTGGCCAACCGGATACACATGAAAGCACCCCTTTGTTGGCCAGCCTCTCGTCTCGGCCATTGACGTCCCACACACCACGAGACCGTCAACCATCTAGAGTCATGCTCATGACCACAACTCGATGCAAGCTCGACCATACGCGTTCTATCCATTAAGTCGTTGCGGTATACGCGCTTCATAGCACATCAATCTTGCGGGCGTCCTCGACGCACTAGCCGCATCTCGTGACCTTGATTAACGAGCGGACTTGTTTGGGGGGGGGGTTTGCCTGTTGACCCCCGCAAGACGGGGACATGCCGTTCCCAAATCCCTAGCCAATATGCCATATCGGGTGTGGTCATTATTGGTTCAAATACGCGGCATGATGGATCCAAAATTTATAGCCCATGTGCAGTAAGTGTGAAATAACTCACTGCACATGCTTTGTGCCAGCTTTCTATAGACTCGTCTCTAGCCATTTGGCCACACTCGGCCACCATTCGATGTCAAAACTGGGTCCTACCAGGCAACCGTGCTACTAATTAATTCCTTCTCCTCATATAGGGTGCTTACAAAGTAGAGTTAGTCGGTACCTGCGTAGTTATCTAAGGGTGGAGCATTGATACCCCATAATGTTCACCCCAAAGGTGAACTACTGTTTCTCGGCCCAAAGCCAAGATGATGAAGATGCTGCTCCAAGGTCTTTCTCCCAAGATCTTTGTGAAGATGTCTGCACAATTGTCCTCTGTAGGAAAGTACTCCAAGTCCACCTCTCCATCAAATGATAAGCTCGTGCACAAAGTGATACTAAACCTCAATGTGCTTTGTGCGAGCATGAAGAAACACATGATTTCGTGGAATCTCCATGCAACTCTGGTTGTCACATAGTTACATTGTAGGCTACTCCTAGATTGCTAAAAGTCTCCTCAACCATATTGCCTCACCTAAGGGCAAGGCATGTTGCTTTGTACTCAGCCTCACTAGAAGAAAGAGCAACTATAGGTTGCCTCTTTTGCGGATCCATGAGATAACTCCAGATCCAAGAGAAAGGCAATAACCTGTCATTGATCTCCTAGTATCTATGTCTCGTGCCTAATCTGAGTCATAATATCCAATCAAGGTGTTCTCACCGCCTCTTGTGTAGATAATGCCATATTCTAAAGTACCACACTTATGTACCTCAGAACATGCTTACCTTCAAGGAAAAAAATAAGGGCTAATCTTCGCTAATTGGCTGTTTTTGGGGTTTTTTTTGCTTTTTTTTTAAATAAAACCTTTGTATCTTAAAACATTCGCTCAAATTTTGGCCGTTTTGAAGGGTTTTAGAAAATATTCGCCCAATTTTGAATATTTTAGGGTTTTTTTGAAAACATTCGTCCCATTTTCTATAATTTTAGATTTATATAAAAGTAACAATCACCAATCCACCTACACTTATACATTCATGGAGGCATCTTTTTTTAAAACCCTGCTTAACTTCCTTCTCGAGGCTTATTAAAACACCTGTAGCTTTACAAATATCTGGAGACGAGTGTTACACACAAATAAATAAGACCTCCCACAAGTTTTCTATACCTTTCATTGTTTACCAATGTAATATAATGCCTTCCGAAGTCTACAAGCTTTGCCTTCTAAACCTGCAACCTCAAACCCAGGTCATTGCTCCACATTAACCTCATCTTTGAGATACCCATTCAAACAAGCTGATTTCACATCCATTTGAATCACCAGCCACCCCTTTTTGTGCCGCTAGGGCAGAATCGTGCGGATTGTAGTCAATCTAGATGTGGGAGACAATGTGTCTTTGTAATCAAAACCCTCTATCTATGCAAAACCCTTTGCTACAAGTCTTGTCTTGTACTTATCCAACGATCCATTGGCCTTGTGCTTGGATTTGTAGACCCACTTGGTGCCAATAACCTTGAGCTTCTTTGGATGATCTACAAGGTCCTAAGCATGGTTATACATGATGGAATCATACTCTATCTACATGGCTTCCATCCACTTTGGATCCTCTTTTGCCTCTTCACAGCTACCAAGCTCTTGCACCTTTTGTAAATCTGCCATAGATTCATAGTTTACTACATGATCTTAAGCCTGTCTCTACTCCTCCATCCTCTTGGATCGATGTGGTTCACCTGGCAGTGGCTCTTTGCCATCCAAGAGCTGAGTCACCCACTTAGGCAATGGCTTCTTCCTGTTAGGCTCCTCAAGCTCATCTACTTCTTCGTCATCTTCTTGTTGAACTTGTTCTTGCCTCTTAATCATCGTAGGGGCTAGTTGACCTACTATTACACTGGTGGTCATGGTGGCTGATAAGTAGAGGTTTCTTGGTTAACTGAAGAAGGACCCTCCTCCTCCACTTGATGTGGCTGCTCCACAAACACCACATCTCGACTTATGATGATGACCTTCCTTTGCGTAGGGTTGTAGTATTAATAACCCTTGGACTCTTCACTATACGGAAGAAAGATACACTTTTGGATCTTCGCATCCCACTTGGTTCTAGAAGTAGTTGGCACATGTACAAAACCATCACTTCAAAAATTTTAAATGAGCGACTGAGGGGGGTTACTTACCGAAAAAATATTGTAGAGGTCATCCCTTGCATTGCTTTTGTGTAGCTTCGATTTAGGATGTACACTGCACTGTTTACTGCTTCAGCCTAAAAAGTGTCTGGAAGATCATTTCCTTTGAGCATACTCCTTGCCATAGCATGCCATTTTGCTAAGGTGTATGGGCAGTGGTAAGTTGACGCTTAATCCCACACAAACTCACCAGAAGTAAACTCTCCACATCTATTTGATCTAAGTTTCTTCAACTTCTTGCTAGTTTCATTCTCTACCAAGACATGCCATTCTTTAACCTTTGCAAAGTTCTCGTCTTTACTAGTCAAGAAATATATGCATGTCCTCCTACTTTAGTCATCGATCATAGCATCATGAAGTGAGAGAAGGAACCACCCAGAGCTGTTGTATTCATCTTTCCACCGAGATCTATATGAACGAGCTCTAGAGGAGCTTTTGCTCTAGTTGCTTCTGCTCGATGCTACTTACCCATCATGCAAGCTAGTTCACATGCATCTGGCAAATCCATTAAAGCCGGTAGATCTGTTACCATCCCAGATTTATACATTTCCTTTAAGACAACAAGACTAAAATGACCAAACCTTTCATGCCAAAGCTTGCTTGTGCTCACTCCAGAATTTGTGGAGTAAGCTGTAAGCTGATATGTTTTGTTACTTTGAGTTGCGCTCTCGACAATAACTCCAACAGAATTTAAGATTTTTGCACTAGTCTTGTCGAATTAAACCTTCAGGTCACGGTCAATAACCACGATGCCATCTCCTATTAGATGTAGCAAGGAATACCATGAGGCATATGGCACCACTATCGATGATGCAATGACCATTTGCTCCGGCTGAGTGAGTTGCTTTCGCACAAACCTCTTCGATTGCAACCCACAATTCAAGCTCATCTTGAGAGTTGTTACTTGACTCCTTCTTGGCTGGTGTTGAAGGCTTCACCATGTCGTTCTTCTCATCTTCAGCTTTCTTTTGACATAACCTCTAAATTTGTCGAGGGTTCTTGTAGTAGAAGCACTTCATCTTCTTCTTCTTCGTATCTTTTGCAGAAGAAGAAAGGTTAGCAGAGTCTTTGGTTTACCTTTATTTTTGAACTTGTAGAGAAAGCTACATCCTCTCCCTGCTCTGCCTTGCCTTTTGACATAACTCTTCTTCTTGCAATACTGAACAAAAGTCCTCAAAAGTGGGTGGAGGGTATCTTACCTGAGCATTCTGAGTAGTGACCAAACTGTCATACTTTGGTGGAAGAATTCGAATGCATCTTCTTGCAAGGTCTTCACTTGGAATAGAAATTCCAATAGCCACCATCTGGTCTCTTAGGTCCTTCACCCTTTTGATGAACTTTTCAACAGATTTCGTCTTGCACATCTTCTCATTAGCTACCTGAGTCTCAAGGTTTTGCTTCCTTGTCTCGTTCTTTGTCTCATACTGAGCCTTCAAAATTTCCCATGCCTCTACAATTGTCTCGACATGTTGTATTAATCTTGAAATGGAGTCTTTGACACTAGTGATAATTGAACAAAGATTGTTTGCATCCCTTCTACTCCACACTAACACTTCAGCCACATCAAGCTCAATGGTGTTGTTGGGGTCATTAGGATCTTCAACTTGTACATGATTTTTATTTCTACCAATTACAGTACTCCATAGTTTGTACACACTCAAGATGGCCTTCATCTTGAACCTCCATAGAGTGTAGTTGGTGCCATCTAATTTTCCTTCAGTACCCCATGCTGGGAGTCGAACATGCAAAGGTGTGTGGCGGGTTGAGCCATCTCTCCAAAGCTTCTCACAAATTTGCTTGTTTAGAGCCTATTATAATAGATAGCAACTGCTTTCCAGCCATGTGCTTTGGTAATAAGCTTTGATAGCTGACTGGAAACAATAGATAACGAAGGACCTATACTCCAGTATAAGGGTTGTGAAAACTGTGTAGAAGATCTTGCGAAGGATGCTAATATAGACCAAAAATCTCCGATGCTCAATAAAGCTTCCGTGCGTGCTTTTTATACCAAGCTGTCATTCAATGATTACCAACAACCCGCTCAAATTATTGGATGTAAAAAATTATATGGAGCTTGGTATAATGGCCCTTTGGTCGCCCGCCACCCGGGGGGTGCCTCTACACCCCCCTAATATGGGGACGTGCCATCCTCAAACCCCTGGCTAATATACCCTATCGAGCATGCTCCATTATTGGTTTAAATGCTCCCCACCATGACGGGTTTAAAATTTATAGCCCATGTGTAGTAGGCGTGAAATAACTCATTGCACTTGCATGTAGCCTAGCTAGCTATGTGCCAACTTTCTCTAGAATCGTCTCTAGCCATCTCGCCACACTCAGCCACCATCTGGTGCTAAAAGCGGGACCTTCCAAGAAACCATGCTATTCATAAATTCCTTCTCCTCATATAGGGGGCTTAAAAAGTAGATTTAACCAGTACACGCGTAGTTATCTAAGGGTGGAGCATTAATATCCAACACAACATGCTCTCCATTATTGGCAATTGTGTTGTGTATGTTAACCTTCTCAATCTCCTCTTTTGGTCCCTCACAAGGCCAAGCAAGCAAAATTAGAGGGTGAGGTTAAGGGATGAAACATAGATATACAAGTTAAGGATCAAGTTAAGAGAGTAAGGTTGAGGAGTGTTATGGCTCACCCTAACCCTCCTTGAAACACATCCAAAAAGAGATTACCTGGTGAACCGCAACTGTTGTTGAGAATCTTTCCAATGGCCGAGCTCATAACCCTTAAGGTCTCCAAGCTCTACAACTCCTTGAGAAGCAATTCCACCGTGTCTCTCGCGAGCATTGTCACACCGCCGCATTGCACTACGGGTACTCGTCCCTCCTCTCACCTCACTTCACTCACACACACTCACTAGCATGCATTAGGGAGAGAGAGTAGCAAGAGCAAGACTCAATTGCACCATGGGAGAGTATGTTGTATTATGAGAGATATTCACTTCTATACATGGCCATAAGTGTTCACACTCACTTAAACTGTGGCCAACCGGGCACTTTAAGCTCATAAGAGGCCTAATTCTATTACAATGACTCTTCTCATAATATATCCATGAACTACATTACTTAGGACTTCATCCTAACTTGCTACCACACACTCTTGATGAAGAAGGTAAGACTCACTATAAATACTCTGTCACACCATTACGGGCGCCCGTCCAAGCTGTAGCTTTGGACACTATTGCTTCATATCTTGAATGTATGACCCTTTGGTGTATCTATCATGACTCCTTGATGTAAGATAATGGCGGTACCCTAGAATTGGGTTAATAAGGAGAATAGTATGGGATGGGAGATAAATTTAAAGAAAATTAGGGTAGGATGAAAAATGAGAGGTTGGAGACATTGTTATACCTAAGAGCTAAAGATGATTAATTTGTTGTAGCCATGGAGAGCTTATAAGAGAATACTATGGCTTGGAAAAATCATTCTTAATTATCGAAATATTTCGAGGGGAAGTTCAAAATTTGAATTCTTTGAGCTTTGAGAGAAAAAGGAAAATTGTGACTAATGATTGGTCTAAATGTGGAATTGAGGTTGGAGGATTTTTTTGAGTTAGGTTTATTGAGAGAATGGGCTTAAAAGGTTACTTTTTATATACAAATTGGTTAGGGGTAGACTTTTTGCTAGAATAATTGCCAAAGTGATAAATTATGAAATTCATGCTTTTTTGGGTCTCCTTAGCTGAAAATTTGATAAGGTGGTAATAAGAGGAATTAAGGCCAAGATTAAAGAGGACCACATGTTGTTTTTAAAATTCAAGGACTCAAGGTGGCAGCTAAGATGACCCAAAATACTTCTCTCGATGTGACTAGAGAGAGGAGAGAGGTTAAACAAAATATATTCAAAACAAATGAGAGCGAATGTTTGAAATTTAAAAAAGTAATTAGATATCAATGTTTATTTATTAAAAAGCCTTAAGGAATATTTTTAGAATAGTTAGTGTGAGAAAACATGAAAAAGAAATTTTATATATACATATATATGTGTATGTGTGTGTGTGTGTGCGTGCGTGCATTAGGCGAAATATGGACTCTCCTTTTTACCCCTTAAGGATTTCCACACCTCCTCTCTCTAGAAAACTGGGATCATGGTGAAATTTTCACAAATCAACTCAGAAGTGAGCGGAGTTTGGGGATTTGGAATCTACTCTTCGATAGCTTTCCAATGATATATAGCATGATGATGGGCAATTTTGCATATTAAGAAAGTCCCCAAATTTCTAGAGAGAGGTGGAAATCCTTAAGGGGCAAAAATGAGAGTCCATATTTCGCCTAATGGTGTGTGTGTGTGTGTGTGTGTGTGTGTGTGTGTGTTCTTAAAAAAATATGCTGTGAGTGACTGTTGGACTGAATGAGCAGAGTTTCCATACGATGGTTGGTCTTAAAATAACTAATGTTCAAAGCATTCTGATGCTGCTCTCTGCATCGTGAAAATAACCTATGAAGTAATTCAAAATGGGCTATTTTGGCTTCTAATCTCCAGAGCTGAACATTGGGTAATTACTATATAGGACTGCATTGGTGGTTTTCCTCTACATAAACGTTACAAGCTATGTGTGCATGGCACTATATTTAGAGTTTGGCTTGCTGATTGGGCTGGTCCCATTTGCTGTGTTCAGTAATATGACTTGTATATTTAGAGCACATACATCTTTATGAACTCTACAGGGTGTTACTCCTGATAAATAGCTCATCAGAAATTGATTGTAGCTGGGATGGCTAGATATCTCGATCTACTCGGACTGAGAGGGGGTACTCTCCCCTTGTACTTATGGATCTAGATGTATTCAGATTTGCCTCATATGATGTCAGCTATTAAACATGATGACTCATAAAATATTTATAAAATATTCAAAAAGATGTTGATAAATGTTTGTTCTTTTGGTGGGTAATTACACAACAACTTGATATACAAGAGGTCATAGTTACCTAGACATCATGCTTGGTTAGGTTGTTTGTTTAACTGTAAGGATAGGGCGATATCTATAACACGTGGATAGGTCCATTGACCATGTAATATGCATTCAGGCTAACAAAATGCTTTGTTTGTTTGTATGGATGCAGGTAACATGACCTACCTTCTCTTGTCTTGCGTGGTAGTTAATTTCAAACAAGCTTCCCTTGCTATTTTAATTTTATTTCCACTAGATGCAGTTTGTCATACCCAAAAGTGTACATGACTCATAGTTGAACTTGTTTCATGTATAACATTTCTTTAAATCAAGATGGTATGGCTTCACGAATAGTTTTGCTTATTCATATGTGGATATTGTATATGTTTTAAACTAGCAACACACACACATAAATATATGCACACATATATGTGCAAATATCTGCAAGAAAAGATAGATGTTCTTATTGCAAAATTCTATGTGCAAAATTTGACAAATCTGATACCAGCAACTGCAGAATGTCCAAAAACCTTGAAAGTGACTTTTGAAACACTCGAATCAGATGAGGGAGAAATGACAACTTCTATTTCTAACCTCCTTACAAAACCTACGCGCATGCAGAAATCGCGTGCGTGAGGAAATCGAAACACTTTAATACCATTTTTGAGAAGAGAGAGAGAGAGAGAGAGAGAGAGAGAGAGAGAGAAACAAATAGATGTAGTCCCCAAAAGTGTATAAAAAGCACATGCCACACACACCATAGGTATATTTAGGCGGGAGTTGGTATGCTATATATAACACCAAATACTATGTATAATGCCAACATTTTGTAGACTTTACATTCCCCCTACTTGAATAGACTCCGTCATACTTATAGGATCTAAAATATAAGACCCCAATCATTGCCCTACCTCTGTCCACCTTTTTAATATATGAGCAATCCTCTATTCTTTATTTTTTTAGTTTTTAAACATTCCCACCCATTACGTTTTGAATTGTTTATCCTTAACCTCTCTCCTCTTTGTTGTCACATCATTCACTCTATAGGCATCCCTCAATAAGTCTCAAATTTTGCAAAAAAAATTCTCTTTGATGTTTTGACACTTTTCCCCTTGAAAACTCCCCCCAACATAGATGTATATGAAAATCTCCTATTTTATCTTGTTCTCTCTTTACAAGTACTCTACTTCGATGCAAGAGGATATGCTTTTTAACTTTTAAGATCCGCAATTTCCAAATTTGAGGATGCACAAAAAACCAAGTTTTTAATTTTATCAAATTTTATGAATGTTATACTACAAAAGCTGAAGATAACTCCATAGAGATTTTATTTAACCTGCGTAGATTTTAAGCCAAGGACCCCATATGCTATAGTATTATAGTTTTGTTTAAAAAAATCTATAATCAACACCTAGTAGCATAACCATTATTTCACCCAATAGCCCAAGTAATCAGCAGCATAGCCAGTACTTCAGCCAATAGCCCAAGTAGCATCAGACCAAATTCCTGCAGCCAACTAGTCACCATGTTTAATAACTATGTGTACAAAACTTATATCATAGCAGATTTAGACAATGGCTCCATTATAAGCCACCTAAAAATGTTGCTTTCTATGGTATGTAATTCATAACCAAAGTTTGAAATAACCAGTAGCCCAAGTAGCATTAGCTGAGAGTCATCAATATCCGACAGGGTCAAGTGAGTGTTAGAACCCGTCAGCAGCAGCTGTTGAGCATATGAAGAATAGAGTTAGTCTTTTTGGGCTGAGAGGAAGCTATTTTGGGTCTAGTTTGATAGTAGTTATAAGTTAGTCTAAGTGGAAAGATCTAAGTCAGATCAATCAGCTGAACCAGATAGGACTTCGGCAGTCATCATAGCTGAAGGTCATCTAAAGTGAGGTAAGAGAGTGTAGGTGTTATGTGAGTCTCAAAGGACACAAAGGTAAGGAGATTTAAATTAGCTGAATCAGTTTAGTTAGACTTGAGTCAAATAAGAGTTAGTAGAGGACAACTTACATATTTAGTAGGGTCCTAGAGCTAAAGATTTGAGAATTGAAGATTTTCGGTTAATTTGAGGGTCTAGAGGTGCATACTCCAGGCTTTGTGGTTCCAGATTCAGAGGGGGTGGTTGACAGGTTTCAGAAGGCCTTATGTGGTCTTCAGCAGGTTTCCAAGACTAGGCTTTGCACCGTAATAACAGGTGTTGATCCTTGTGAGCAGTGTGATGCCTCTTTGACTCAGAAGAAGCAAAATGGTTCATGGATTTGGTTGATGGACACCAGATTGGATGGGAGCTTCCTGATGAGGCAGTTGAGCTCATGGTTGCATATGACTCTTTGGGAGGCAGGATTGCGTTTCCTGTGGTTTTTGCGGCATGCGAAGGATCATGGACTCTTGTACACAGGAGGGGGATTGATTGATGGAGTTCGACTCCACGGTTGGAGTGACTCAGTTTGGGGAGGAGATCCAGACATGAGGAGATCTACTTCAGGCCCAGGAGCAGTTTTATGGAGCAGTAAGAGGCAGTCATCTTTTGCCTAGTCGACGACAGAGGCAGAGTATCAGGCTGCTTGTGATGCTGCTCATGAAGTGCTGAGGCTGCAGAGGTTGCATTGCAAGATTGGGCTTCCACTAGATGAACCATGGTCATCCAGAGGCACTTTGTTCGTGAACAGATCTTTTTGCTGATGACATCTTGCTAGAGTTCTATTCGACGGAGGATAGTACGGTGGACCTCTTCACGAAGTCGCTATCTCAGGATTTGCTCAGGCACAGCACCCTAGCTCGCTGTGGTTGGTTTCATAGCCCAGGAGCTGAGAGGGGGTGCTAGAAGTCATCTTCTGTCTATACATATACACCAGGGCCTCTATTGTGGGTGTGCCTGCCCTTTGTAGGTGTCTTATCATTTTTCCTCACTCCCCGTATTTTCCCCCCATTTTTCCCTATTCTTTTGTGGCATAGGAGGCAGTCTTGTAGTGGGGGCAGGAGGACCTTGAACCTGGCCGACTACATCTGTGGAGACTCTAGAGGTGACCGACTGCTCTGCACAGGTCGTGGACCTCCCTGATACTGCTGTTGGCCGACTGTGCATTTGAGCAGTCGTGGGGTTTCTGTGGTCCTGTCAACAACTTTACAGAAGCAGGCCGACTGCTGTTGGGGGGCCATATAAAATAGCCCCCAGCTCCCTTGTCACCATTATATCATTTCCAGGATTCTTTTGTGTATATAGAGTAGCGTTACATGCCTCTACCTCTCTATCTCTTGTGCTGTTATTTTTTCTACATATTGCATTTTGCTCTTGTGTTCCCAGATCTGGTCATCATCTCCGTTGCGTATTCTGACACTATATTCATGGGCATCATTATGTGTTTTTAGCTTTGAATATTGCTAGATCAAAGCTTTGTTTTAATTGTTCTACATGGTAAGGATTTGAGAAAAATGAAAGAGTGCTGATTTGAACATGGTTATGAATATGGGTTCATTCTAGCCATGATCATCACTCTGTTTAGATTACATCTGCTCATACTAAAGATGCACTACAGATGGTTATGAGTTGCCCAACCCATGGCACACACAGTAGATTGACAACTATCCTTTGAATCTTTGTTGATACAGTGCGACGCTTTATCCTCCTTAACTTGAATCAGTCGATCCTCTAAAATGTCTTCTTAGGTCAGATGTGACTCTGAACAACCTTGGTCTTCAACCCTATCTCCTCAGCTGACAACCTGCTGACCTAAACTAACCCTAGCTGACTCTCAGTTGACCACTACCTGACTGTAACCTAATTCAACTAACTGCTTGTTGACCTCTTTTAGATTCTTGTTCTCTAGACCCTTGATTTTCCTCCAGAACCAGCAATCTTCAATCCTCAAATCTCTAGCCCTAGGACCCTATTGAATATGGCAGCTGTCCTCTACTGACTCTTATTTGACTAAAGTGATTCATTTGATGTTGATTCAGATCTCCTTACCTATGTGTCCTTTGACACTCACAGACCTTCAAACACTTTAGATCCTACGAAGATTGAACACTATAGTCTCTAACCTCACTTTAGTTGACCTTCAACTATCCTTTGAATCTCTGCTGATACAATCTGACACCTTATCCTCCTCAACTTAAATCAGTCAATCCTCTTCCCGAATACTACGAGACATCAGAGCATAAGTTACCTGTTCAGTTTCCTCTGACACTGACGAACACAAGAACTACCAACATCAGTACTGGAGAGATCTTGCCAAACTGCTGCCATCTACTGGCAAGCTATCCACCATCTGGTCTCGGAAAGCCTACACCTGCAGCATATCCACACTTAAGTGGCCATTACTAGACAGCCACTCATCACAAACCTAAGGATCTGGGAGAGAGAGTGCTCCATTCTCCACTCCGCCTTCCCAAACCACCTGGCATGTTGCTTTGTCCCAGAGAGCAAAAAAATGCTCATCAAACTCCACCTGTACGCCAGTCTTGCAAACCTGATGCACTGACAACAGATGAAAACCAAGTGACAAAACATACAACACTTGGGAGGAATGCTTCTCCCCTCTGCCATATCGGGAACTATCTCCATCCTGCCCTCACTGTGAACTGGGATAGTGGATGTATCCCCAGACAGAATGTGACCAGAAAGCCTGCAGAGATCCTATAAATCAGAATGGGAAGGAGTCATGTGCCTGGAAGCACCACTGTCTAGAATCCACTCCCGAGTATTCGTGCGGAGAATCCTCCAACCTCCTCCCTGCCTGAAGAAAATGAAACATCGGTGTCCATCACCTCCAAGTGCACAAAAGCCGGAGTCTTCATGATTGCTGGTTGAGGAATCTTCACCCTTCTCGGTATTCCGCTTGGGACACTGCCTCCAATAGTGGCCTTTCTCACCATAATCATTACAAGTCCTCTCTGCCTTTAGTTTCTCGCGGTCAGTAAAACGGACTTCTTCTCAGAAGACTTCTCTGATGAAGCCTTCCCTTTGCCCGTGTTACGGCCTTTCGACCGTTGGCCAGTTAAGGCCTTCGAATCTCTACACCCTGAGGAGGGTTCGTGAATCGTTCCTCCTAGTCCAAGACCATAGGCACAAGCTCCTCCCACGTGATGGTGCTGAGCCTGCCACTAGTAATCAAAGACGAGTAGAAAGCGGAATACTGAGTAGGCAAGTGGGACAGCAAAGTAATGGCCATATCTTCTGATGATATCTCCTTCCTAGTCTGGAGGACTTCCTGCTGAAGGGCCTACATCTTGTTAATGTGCTCCCGCATTGTTGACGACCTTGCAGGGTTCATAACTCGCATCTGCACTTCCAAAAGGAAATCCTCTTCATAGGTGATACCCTATTATAAATAGAAGCCAAGTGTTGCCATATGCCTCTAGCCAATGTCATATGCTTTACATGATTGATTACCTGCGGTGTGCAGTTGAGAAAGATAAACAAACAGACCCTTGCGAAAGATAAACAAACAGACCCTTGCATTGACATGATCCCACATCTGTGTCTAAGCCTCCTGGTCCTTTCGGATCGACGGTAACTCCCCTTCCTCTACTTTCGGCCATGGAACCCCAACAACGACGAAATCAGCGAGGTCGTAAGACTCCAGAACAGATTCCATCATAACCTTCCATATGCCGTAGTTGTTCCCATCCAACTGACGGTCCACCGGGAATGTGGGGAGTGTCGGGATCTTCACATGCCTCTCGGCCATCTCAAACAGATCTGCCCCATTGCGGGGATGTACTCTGAAAAGGGTGGGTGGCTGGGAACAAAGAAGAACTAAAACCTACAAAGCGGTTGTCCAGCAAATCAGTCCGCCATCCTCTTGCTTCTCCTCTTCCCGAACAGTGCCGAACAGTCCACCAATTAGTAACACAACAGTCCCCCTCTTGCTCACACAAATCCCAAGAACTATCTAGCACCTAGGCTCTTATACCAAGTCAAAATACGCAGCGGAGATGATGACCAGATCTGGGAACACAAGAGCAAAACGCAATGCAAAAAAAATAACAGCACAAGAGATAGAGAGGTAGAGGCGTGTAACTTTGCTCTATATACACAAAAAGAATCCCAGAAATGATACAATGGTGGCAAGGGGGCTGGGGGCCATTTTATATAGCCCCCCAACAGCAGTCGGCCTGCTGTAGGGCAGCCGATAGGACACAGAAACCCCACGACTGCTGAAATGCACAGTCGGCCAGCAGCAGGGGGTCAGCCAACATCAGGGAGGTCCACGACCTATGCAGAGTAGTCGGCCACCTCCAGAGTCTCCACAAATGCAGTCGGCCAGGTTCAAGGTTCTCCTACCACCACTACAAGATTGCCTCCTATGCCACAAAAAAATAGGGAAAATGGGAAAAAAATACGAGGAAAAATGATAAGACACCTACAAAGGGTGGGCACACCCACAACAGAGGCCTTGGTGTATATGTATAGAGAGGAGATGACTTCTAACATATAGTTCCATAGATTAGTTTATTTACTTGCAAAGTCCCAACTTATTCTTTATGAAAAAAAAGTGTTTTTCTTAAGTACTTGTGTACCTAGGCAGAAGGCCGCCCTACAAAGGCAAGGGTGAGAGACATCATGTAATGCTCAATAAGAAGGCATACAAGCTAAGTGAGTTGAAGAACCCTTAGCAACAACAGGTGCTGCAAAAACGTTACTACACACCACCATCCCTTGTAAGATTATGATGAGCCATTGTGTACAGAGGTTGAACAACACATAGGTAGCAGGTGCCATAAAAACGTAACTGCCCACAACCATCCCTTATAGGATTATGATGAACATTCATGTATAGAGGTACGACAGAGTCATAACAACCCATAGGTCCAATGTGAAAGAGTTGCAGAAGTAAAGAACCCTAGTAAAGTAGGCTAGCATGCAATTTGTGCCGTTACACATGTTCAACGAGCACAAATGGAGTGTGTGTGTGTGTGTGTGTGTGTGTGCGCACACGCGTGCGCGTGGGCACATACTCAAAATGAGGTAGTAGGCCCCATGATTATGGGCCTACTACCTCATCAAAGTGCTGAGGAAAGATGGAATAAATTTAATTCTTGGCCAATTATTTAAGGCCAGAGTGTTAGTCAGTAAGTTTATAACATCCTCCTTTTTGAACCCATTGTTACATAATTTATTTATGACTTTAATTGAGTCCTTGAACACCACAAATGGGTCATAAGAAGAGTAAATAATTAAATGGAATGTTCCAATGATTGTGTTAATTTCTTGAGCAAATGATCTATTACTCTTTCTTTTTTAACAAATTCAATAGGGATGATAGGAAGTTTATCCCTTTTTTTCCAAGAGTACCTCACTGAGAATTGTCCTATAAAGAGTGGTCATAGTTTTAGTTCAAGATTAAGATATGTCCTCTTGGACATTATACTCCAATTGGAATCTTCTGGCAATGTCAGCCAAGCAATCAATTAGGTATGAGAAAGGTAACAAGGTACTTATGACTTCCTTCCACCAGTCAGCTAAAAGCATAGGGACTGTGAGTCGTAACCCCAGCTAGAAAACAGTACTCCCAACCTTATCACTTGTTAGCAACCAAGTGCATGAAGACAGTGAGAGGGAGTAGTTACCAACTGGCACAAAAGGGATCAAGACAAGTAGGCAAGGTTTTCCCTAAGGCCAACCCTCTGTATAGGTGTGTTTTGTTAGTTTAAAACATATACAATATCCACACATGAATAGACAAAACTATTCATGAAGCCATACCATCTTAATTTAAAGAAATGTTATACATGAAACAAGGTCAATTTTGAGTCAAGTACACTTTAGGGTCAATGATGAGACAAGCTGCATCTAGTGGAAATAAAATTAAAAATAGCAAGGGAAGCTTGTTTGAAATTAACCACAAGAGAAGAGAAGGTAGGTTTTGTTACCTGCATCTATACAAATAAACAAAACATTTTGTTAGCCTGAATGCATATTACATGTGTCAATGGAACTATCCACATGTTATAAATGTCACCCTATCCTTACAGTTAAAACAAACAACCTAACCAAGCATGAATATGTAAGTCTAGGTAACTATGACCTCTGGTAAATCAAAAGAACAAACATTTATCGAGATCTTTTTGAATATTTTATAAATATTTTATGAGTCATAATGTTTACTAGCTAACATCATATGAGGCAAATATCATTTCATTGTTGTTCTCTATAATTTACTGCTCTTAAAGCTTTCACAATTTCTTTGTAATTGTTATGCAATCTTGGTCAAAAGTTGTCAAGATTTACTTAATCTTTTATCAAGCATCATTGTCTTTCAATTTGTTGCTTGTTGAGCAAGCCATAGTTACACAATGTTCAAGAAACATGAAATGAAGTTAAAGTTTGTGCACTTACTCCAAGATTTGTTAAAAACTTCATTAATCTTTGAACTGCACTAAAATCAACACAAAAATCTGTTTAAAACTACAATGAATCTGCACTTAGCACAGCACTCTGCAACTCTACACAATAGAAATCTGAGAACTCTACATAGCAATCTGAAAACTATGCACAACAACCTTCATTTTCTATACAACAATCTTCTTCTTACAATACTTCTCCAAGAACTCAAAGATTTGGCAAGCTAGGGTATGATCTTGAAGAAGTAAGGGCTTTAAGAATTGATATTTGAAACTGTAGGCTCTCTAAGCAAGATAGTGCAAGAAAATCACTCAATATTGGTTATTAAAATCTTTGCAAACCCTAATCCAAAAATAAGGCATATCAAGAAATTTTAAAAATCCAAGAACTTTAAGATAATCAAGGGATAAAGTGGATTAAGGGTTCTGAAAACAATGATTAATACAAATTCAAAAATGATTAACACAAGTTTGATTACCAATAATCTCAAAATAAGAAAATAGCAAATTTGAAATCTATGTAAAAATAAATGCTGAAAATGATTAAAACAAATCATGGTTAAGAAAATACATTTTTGAAAACTGAGTTAACAGCAGTAATCCGAAAATGATTAATCTCCTAATCAAAGCATTAAGATCTAAGCCGATGCCAATGAAACAAAGTAACATCTAGGTTAGCCTTGGATTAGCCTAATTAGCATGGATTAGAGAAAGCTTGAGAGATTAACACTAAGGAATGGCTGAAAAGGTATGTACCAAAGGTCAAAGGTTCAAAAGTACAATAGTCCTAGAGAACATGCCTTTTATAGTCCCCAAGGCCCGTGTGCCCTAATCCCATATGTAAATGATCCTACGCCCATGGGCTTAGATGTATGTACACACACACACACACACACACACACACATACACAGACATGTATACAAAGATATGTATACATGTGTATGTGTGTATGTGTGTGTGTGCATACACATATATATGTATGTACATATATGCATATGTATACATGTATATACATACATACATACATACATACATACATATGTGTGTGTGTGTGTGTACGTACGTATGTATGTATGTAGATGTATATTTGCATATGCATTTATATATGAATCTACATGCATATGTATATATTTATATATATACATATATACATATAAATATGTAAATGTATGCATTTATATAATTATATACACATACACACACACACACACACATATACGTATATGTATAAATATTTATATATATATATACATACATACATACATACACATATGCATACATACGTACGTATGTACATACATATATATGTATGTATATATATTTATATATATGTATATACATATGTGTGTGTGTGTGTGTGTGTGTGCATGTACATATACGTGTATATATGTATGTATATACATATATATAAATAAATATATATATAGATGTAGATGTGTGTGTGTGTGTATATAGATGTATACCTATATGTGTATATATATATACATACATACTTATATACATATATATGCATATACATGTGTATAAACGTATACACACAGTGTCACACACAGACACACACACACTATGTATGTATGTATATATATGTACACACACACACACACATATATATATATACATTTATGTATGTATGTATGTATATACATATATATATATATATATATATACACACACACACATATATATATATATACATTTATGTATGTATGTATGTATATACATATATATCATAAATGCATACATACATTACGTGTGTGTACATACATACATATTATACACGTGTGTATACATATACACATTATATATATATATATATATACATGTATGTATATACATATATATAATTAAATATACATACATATGTAGATATGTGTGTGTGTGTGTGTGTGTGTGTGTGTGTGTGTGTGTGTGTGTGTATAGATGTATACATATATGTATACACATGTGTGTATACATATACACATTATATATATATATATATATATATATATATATATATATATATATATATACATGTATGTATATACATATATATAATTAAATATACATACATATGTAGATATGTGTGTGTGTGTGTGTGTGTGTGTGTGTGTGTGTGTGTATAGATGTATACATATATGTGTATATATACACACATACATACTTATATACATATACATGCATATACATGTGTATAAACGTATACACACAGTGTCACACACAAACACACACACTATGTATGTATGTATATATATGTACACACACACACACACACACACACACACATATATATATATATACATTTACGTATGTATGTATATACATATATATCATAAATGCATACATACATATACGTGTGTGTGTGTACATACATACATATACGCATGTGTGTATACATATACACATTATATATATATATATACATACATACATTATATATATATATATATATATATGTACACACATACGCACACACGTATACACACACACACCCATGTATATATACATATACATACATATATACATACATACATACATACATATATACATATATATATATACACACACACACATACACGTAAATATATACATGCATACATACATACATATATACACGTATATAAATATTTGCATTTATATATATACATACATACATACATATGTATATACACATATATAAATATATACATATATATACATACATACATACATACATACATACATATGTATGTATGTATGTATATATATATTTATATATGTGTATGTATATGTATATATACATGGGTGTGTGTGTGTGTGTGTGTGTATACACACAGACACACATATACATATTAGACTATCAGGAGCTGCTTTTGATAGCCATGTCCTTTTCAAGGCATGAATAATCTAAGTTACATTCATACTAGAGTCTTGTGACCATGACATGTAGGTCCAACCCAGACCTACCTTGCCTAGTACACTTTGCAGCCACCTCTGTCCTTACACCAAGCGTGTAAGGAGAATACCCACATGCACCAAGATGGGTCAACATCTTAGACGATAATTTTTTCATGACAAGACTCACCATTCAAATGACATCCGCCTGTTGTGGGCACCATATCAACTCGTGAGGTATCTTCACGAGTTCCACTAAGTATTTTAATAATTTAACTAAATATATCAATATGCAAACAAGTATTAGATAAGATCAAGGAAATCATGCATCACACATGCATCACAAAATGGGGTAGACCATCATATGTTCTAATAAGACAGTCTCGGTTCTCCACTCCAAATGCATTTCTTGATCCATCCACATTACATCCAAGCCTTTGAATGCATTTTTCAGTTCTCTTCAATTTCTGTTAAGTCCCAAGGTTTCTTGATTCTAATATACACACTTTTGCTTAAAGTCTCCAATCCTTTTTTCTCACAATATGTGTGTGTGTGTATAAATACACATATTTGTGTGTTTGTGTGTGTGTGTGCGTGCGTGCATGCGTGCATGTGTGTGTATATATATACATACATACATACATACATACATACATACATGCATACATACATATATATATATATATATGCTTATATATATGTATATACACACACACACACACACACACATGATGTTAGTGATAACGTGCACATGATGCCACTGACACATGTGCACATGAATGTTGATGTATGTGATAGTGATAGTGAGAGTGATGTGTGTGACTTAGGTCATGTGGGCATGATCTTGATGGGAGGGATGGTAGCAGTGAGCATTCTAAGTATTATAATTAATGATACGCCTATGTCTACCTACTTTTCAACGGATCATAGTGATGCATTAGGAGATAATGATGCATTAGACTATCATGGGGAACAGCTCTTGATTAGTGATACATCCATTTGTGTGTGTGAGATTTGGGATGATGATACTTCACATGTTGATGAGCATACAATAGTGCATGAGGAGGATAGACCTGAGTTTCTAGTGCTAGACGAGTCAGGCTATTCTTTTAGATCTTTTATTCATGGGGATATCTATGGTTCTATCTGTATTCCTAGCTCTCCTAGTAGCATTCATTTGGGTTTAGTGCATATACTTGGGTAGTCAGCATTGCACATGAGCATAGCGACAATTTTGTTGAGGCGAGACCTCGTAGGAGAGAGAGGACTACGCATATGGATCTAGAGATCTTTTCATTTGATCTAGATATTTACTTAGATCCATTGTTATTGGAGATAGATCTGTCTTGGGATCTAGATCAGGGGCATCATGGATTGGTATAGATCATCCCTATAGGGGTGACCTTAGTGATCTTGGAGATTCCAAGGATTGTGACTCTACTTACCTCTCATGTGTAGATACTCTATCCATCTTTAGTGACGATGAGGCCTACAATGATCCTATTGATCATGTTTCTATCTTGAGGGATCTTGCACTTGAGGATGCAGTGCATGGTTTGGATCGTGCTTCTACTCACATCAACACAGTGGATCGTGCCTTCGATTGTTCAAGTGGTGCTTTAGTGGTGGATAATGACATTGGTTCACACTTGTTCCTGCACGACACGCCGATTTCGAGCTATGTTCTTTGGGGTTAAGACATTTTCCTATGGGTGCATTCTTTATCACTTTGGGCACATGGTTACTGACTATGTGGCACATCATTTTGATGCACCTATAGCACATCTTAGTTGTGGCATACATGATGGTTCTTCTGTGCGCCACGACCATTCCACATTCCCACTAAGAGTGTTGAATCTTGATTCCACTTGTTGGTGGATACCTCGAGTTTTGAATTCACACTGTGGTCATGTGGACAAGCTTACGAGTTTTCCCTTCGACCCTGGTGCTACCACGACTCGACATCGAGGTTCCGTGATGTGCACCTTACCTATCCGTTTGATCTTGGAGGGTATACAACTAGTTTCGCCACCATCGACAGTGGTTCCTTAGCCTCTCCATTCGCACCAGATCATCTCACAGGACCATTGTCTTTGATTCAAAGTGCCTTGGATTTCCCTTTGATCCATGTGGGAGCTTATCTAGCCTTATCATCGAGACAAGAGTCCATTAACCTTTCCATTCGATCGAGGCATCGTCGGAGATCCTTTTGATGGTGGAGTGGCATTATTTCACGTTTGATCCAAGTGGCCGCACACTCGTGGTGGTGAGGGGAGATTTGACTTACTCTTTCAAACTAGGTGGCACGAGATCTATGTCCTTGATCGTGCGATTTTTGGCTTTTGTATATAGCCTCTTGTATGTGTATTTTCATGCACAACCACCCTTAGATTTCAAGGACGAAATCATGTTAGGAGGGGATGGTTTGAAACAAAGTGTTCTTAGGATGCACATACGCATGGGATGGACCTAGGCACATGGGCTTATGATCATTTACATGTGGGGTTAGGGCACATGGGCCTTGGGGACTATAAAAGGCATGTGCCCTAAGACTATTGTACTTTTGAACCTTTGACCTTTGGATACATACCTTTTCAGCCATTCCTTAGTATTAATCTCTCAAGTTGTCCCTACTCCAGGCTAATTAGGCTAACCTAGATGCTACTTTCTTTCACATGTCTTTATACACATGTGCGTGTGTGTGTGTGTGTGTGTGTGTGTGTGGACAAATATATATACGTGTGTACACACACATACATACATACATATCTTTGTGTATGCGTGTGTGCACACACAGATATATATCTTTGTGTGTGTGTGTGTGTGTGTTACATACTTGTGTGTGTGTGTGTGTGTGTGTGTGTGTGGGTGTGTGTGTGCACGCACACATCTATCTCTCATGCTTGCTTGCTTGCAGGGAGGGGGCATATTGGAGCGAATATGTGTGTGTGTGTGTGTGTGTGTGTGTGTGTGTGTGTTGTTCATCATAAGAGAGGGAAGTAGGGGGAGGATTGGACAAGATACAAGGGGTGGAGAGAGGTGGTGAAGAGGGGAGGAGAAGGCGGTGGAGGGTGTAGAGAAGAAGGAGGAGGGATTGGAAAAGGGGATGCAACCACCTAACTAAGTTTACATGTATCAGCTTTGGTTGTGTGAAAATGTATAAATGCCTAAACTTTGGAACGAGAGAGAGAGAGAGAGAGAGAGAGAGAGAGAGGGGGGGGGGAATGAGAAAGTTAGAGTTTAATGGGAAAATACATGCTATTTTATTGTTGCTTCAAAAATATTTTTTTGCTATTTTTGTTGTATGCTATTTCATGTGGCATGTTACCACAACAAACGCATGTAGGTGGCCCTAACTTATTTTGAATATTCCTTGGTTTTAATGGATTAAACCATTTATTTTAGATACATTGCATATAATGATAACTAATATGTTTTTTTTAAATACTTGTATGTGTTACATTGCAAGAAAGGGAAGTGAAAGAAATGCCACTTTCGCTTGTAAGGGTTGCATTGCAGGAGAGGGTATTGAAAGAAATGGCATTGTAGGCACCACCCTCGTCTCACACGAGGGTGGTGGGCAAGGATTGAACCCAAGACTTCAGCGCTCTTGGCGCTCTGCCTCTTAACACAATGGCCATGGGTAATACTAACATGGTTGAGGAGGCCCCTGTACAAAAAAAGGTGGGTAGGAAGGTCATTTGAGATTTGAATCAGAATGGACAATGATTCTGTGACTAATAGTTTACTAGGTAGGTGGTGTAGGTTACTAGGTATAAAGACATGAGGCTATGCCCTAAAGGGACTCTTGGACACATTGTCACATACTCTTTATGCGTCGAGAATAAAAAAATTAATGATGCATGAATAAGTCATATATAATTGTATATTTTAAATTCAGTTTGTAATTTATTTATTTATTTTTTAAAGGGTGGGTTGGTATTGTCCGACAACAGCATTGGGAGTTATAAAAGGGCATCGCCCACTAACATTTCTTTTAATCATTTCATTCTTTCTTCTCTTCTCTTCTTCAAAAGTGTGAAAGTGAGCTACTTTCAAGACCGTTAAGTTCCCGAATCCCCACAAAAAGAATCATTAAATCAAGAGAATATATCATATTTACTACTGCCCAACCTCTTGTAATTTTGGCCTCGTTTGAAAGAGCTTTTGCCGACAGAAATCTCAGAAATGGGAATACCCAGGTTCCTTAATCAGCATCCCCTGATTATGCTGCTAATTGTGATTAGTTGGGCGATTTGCATAACCCATAATACCCCTACAAACGCATTAAGACCCCTGCTTGATGCCAATACCCCAATCAGTGCACAAATCATCACAAATAGAACTGATGGGCTTTGCCAGAGCCTCATTATCACGCAGGGTGACTACGATTGCACTGAATACATGGTAATTAATTTTTCTTAATGCAAGGGGGTTTTCTATCTTATGGTTTGCTTCAATCTTGTATTAATTCAGACCTTTGCATTAATCGGAATTAACGCAGGTGCCAACAGGAGATGGGTTCCTCTTGGGAGTGCAAAGAATGTCAAGCAAGCAAATAGCTCCCACAATCACGAAGGGAGCAGCTTTTCTCATGCACGGGCTTTTAGTGGTGAGTACAACTCATTCAGACAGAATAATTATTGAGTTCATTAATGCTGCCAATAAGGGCTTGATTACAAAAAGCTATCTGCTCATGCACAAACTACATAATTATAGGGACATTACTGTTGTCAATTAAGGGCAATGATAATTCAGATTCAAGTCCCTAATTGGTGATGCACTGATAGTTGATACGAGGTAATGAGGGTTTATAATTAATTGATGGTTTTTTTTTAATAAACGAGGTAAACTAATTAAACAAATAAAAACTTGTGGCACGATTAGTGATGTGTTTAATGGAGGACTGATGCGATTAAGCGGTATTTTTCTGTTTGTTTTTGGGGTATATGGACTAGGGTGGTGATGTGTGGGTGCTGAATTCACCCTCGGAAGCTTTGGGGTTTATATTGGCGGATGCTGGTTATGATGTGTGGATTGGCAACACCCGAACCACGAGGTTCAGCTATGGCCACACATCCTACCAAAGAGGTGACCGTGTATGCCCTCTAACCCACCACCTCCAGCGCTTATTATTATGATTAATCTTCATCAATTCCTTAATCACACTTAAATCACTGTGTTTTACTTACATTAGAAAACCTTCTTAATTGGTTTGTTCACCATAGTATCAAGGTGATTCAAGCATTGAACAAATTAGTATAACCCTTTCAGTTCCCCATAAATAATGACCCTAAACTTGAGTGCTGATTTTTTATGAAATGAACCATTAGGAAGTGGGTTTTTAATTTTTAATGTAGTTCTTGATTGTGTTATTTATTTATTTATTTATTAAATGTAGTTCTTGATTGTGTTTTTAATTTTTAATGTAGTTCTTGATTGTGTTTTTCATTTATTTATTAAAAAACCTTGAATTATTACTACAGAAGTTTTGGGATTGGAGTGTGGACGAGATGGCTGAGCAAGATCTTCCAGCCATGCTTGGCTTCGTGTTTCAAACTGTGGGTAGTAAAATACATTATATTGGATACTCTCAGGTAAATATCAAAATCTTTCTTTAAATGCTTTTAAAGAAAACTTTTCATAGATTAGTAAAAAGAAAATTTGAGAAAAATAGAAAAGCTGTATCAAAATCCTAGCATTTATTCTTTTAAATAAAACTTCACATATTATTTTTAAACCCTAGCAAATAAAACTTCACATATTATGTTTTGAGAAAAATAAAAGGCGGACGTTTCACACACTACGTTATGTGATAACAAAGTAGTCTCTCTCTCACACCCCTCTCTCTCTCTCTAGATCAATAAAGTCAACATTAAGCGGCTCCGTCTCTCTCTCACACACACACAATTGGTCTCTCTAGATCAATAAAGTCGACGTTAAGTGGCTCCGTCTCCGTCTCTCTCTCTCTCTCTCTCTCTCTCTCTCTCTCTCTCACACACACACACACACACAGTTGGTGATTTTTAATTGCTATTTTTTCATGGCTCCCAACAAGTTTTCTCTCTCACACACACACCCTCTCTCTCTCTCTCTCTCTCTTATAAAGGCCATGATCCACCCGAGTTCAAGTCCCACCGTTGGTCATATATGCTCTCGTGTTGCATTCTACCGACATTAATACCTCTCTCCCATATAGTGTGTGTAATAAAAGAGGACCCTCGCACTACCTTTCTGCCACCTACAAGTGGGACATATTGGCTAGTGCGAGGGCCCTTATATAAAGGCCATGATCCACCCGAGTTCAAGTCACACCGTTGGTTGTATATGCCCTTGTGTTGCATTCTACCGACGTTAATACCTCCCTCTCTCTCTCACACACACACACCCCCTCTCTCTCACACACACACACACACCCCCTCTCTCTCTCTCTTACACACACACACCGCTCCCCCCCCTCTCTCTCTCTCTCTCTCTCTCTCTCTCACACACACACACACAATTGGTGATTTTGTAATTTGCTATTTTTCCAGGGCTCCCAACAAATTTTTGCAGCTTTCTCCCAAGGCCAATTACTATCCTTTGTGGACAAAGCGATTATGCTTGCACCAGTTGCTTATGTAGATCGTGGCACAGCTCCTGTTGAATTGGGTCTTTTTAATCTACACATCGATCAGGTATAATTGCAGAACTCTTTTTAGTTAAATAGCTTGATTTTAATCATCATTACCCTGTATAATAATTATTTATATTTTTTATAAGTTGAATTATGTTTCACAATGACCTTAAATGCAACTTACAGTATGGGTCAGTTGCAGCTAATTAGGCTTCTCTTCTTGTTAATTTTCTTAATGCAGATTTTAGAAGCTGCGCGTGTGCACGAGTTCAGCACCCAAACGTATCTCCCAAAAACTTTGAAAAATATATACATTATTAATATCTGCTTAACACCTAATTATTATTAACATATGTCTAATATATACATTATTAATATCTGCTCAACACCTAATTATTTGCGCATGAATAAATATTTACATAGATTCAGAATTTCTCCTGCATCGGATAATAAGCAATTAATCGACAAGATCAGTGCGATATAAAAGAGTATATATATACATATATACATATATATATAATTGGCATGATTAGATGCTTCCATTCGATTAATGTCACTTATTAATCTCCTTTTCTCTAAACAGATCGAGTGGGACTCAAATAGTGGAGCTCATATGTGGGAAAAACGTTAATTGTTTTAAAGATTGGATCTTCCTTTTTGCAGGTGACAATTTTTTTTTGAAGTGATTTTTTTAATAATCCTATTTCTAGTTATGACACTTTTCCTTGTCAAGTATAGTCATTGCCTAATCTTTTTTTTCATCACATTTCAAAGTAATTCTTATGTAATTCCTATTTCTAGTTTGGCATTTTTCCTTGGCATGTATAATTATTGCCTGATCTTTTTTCATCACATTTTATTTCTTTTATTTTATCGAGATACGAGATCCCGTGCACTTGAAAATGGAATTGTGGAAACTTTGATTGCAAAAGATAACGATAACAATTATCACCATGCTTATTTCTTCTAGGGTCTTTTTGGTTGACGTTTTCTTGTCTCTTTTACCCCCCCAAGGTGACAATTGCTGCCTCAACATGACAAAAAGACATCTCTTGGACCAATATGAAACGCAAGCAACATCTGTGAAGAACCTAGCACACTTAGCACAACGTAAGACACTCACTCTCTTTGACAAGTCAACTTGTTATTATTAAATCATTGATATTTGGCTAATATTGATGAAAGTTTGCTCCTAGTTGTTCATACTGACTTCTGTTGTCTTACTATAATATTGAAGAGCCTTACAATAATATTGATGAAAGTTTGCTCCTAGTTGTTCATACTGACTTCTATTGTCTTTGTTAAGATTACACATAAATTCTCATATGTGCTTTCTACTAGATCGTTTGTTGGTGGATAATATGGCATCGATTTTTGATGTAGCACCACAAGCAATCTAGCCCCCGATAGGAAGGCCACAACATTATTTATGAAATGGGAGCCACGATCACTATCTTTAGGCCTTGTACACACAACCATCATTCTCTTTTTTGCCTGCCCATTCATGGGCAGGTGTGTCAACCAAGTTTTTAATAAATTTGTAACGTGATCAGGCACCCTTTACACACAGCCAAATGCTGTCAAGGAAAAGTGGGAGAATGGGACTGTCTTTTCAAAAAGGGTGCTTTGTGTTTATTGGTCCTTTTTAGCATGTCCATCCATGTCCGCCACTTTTGGTTGCCCCCATAATTACCCTTTTGAGTACCCAATATGGTCCCAAACGTTTTTTTGTATTAATTAATTGGGGGAAGTGATTGAAACCTTAGTAGTAGAAGGCAATGTTCAAAGGTGTGATTTTTTTTTTTAAAGGTTGCCTACGCGGACTATTCAAGATTTTTCTAGAGGCTATTTAGGATTTTTCTAACCACCTTGAAGCGTTATAAATAACACAATATGTGGGGGGGAGAGAGAGAGAGAGAGAGAGAGAGAGAGAGAATAAAGAAATTTATAAAAAAAACTTTAGGTAAAGTATATGTCTTCCTAAGGTAAAGCCTTGGGCATAGCCATTAATTCTTTCATCGAATGTAGTCTGATTAATTAATGGATGGCTGTGGAGTGAATTCAATTCTTTTGATTAGCTATTCAAACCAAAAACATGCATAGTCCTATGTGTGTTGTGTAAAGGGCCTCAATGATTGGGTGAGTGTCATAATAGAATTTGGCAGTGTAATGAGCATCTACTTTGTAGGTTACTTGAGCTTTTGGCAACTTTGCATAGTAGTCTATATAGCACCTATGATATATTATGCTTACATACTTTTGGCTGCCACAGTGTTAGGGCCAATGAAGTCAATGTGCCATTTCTTAAAGAGGAGTTTAATGAAGGCTATCTAATAGCCCTAGAATTGCAGGTAGTCATGTTTACTTAAAGAAATGGTAATATTACAGATATAGATATGTCATGGCATTATTAGCGGCCATGTATGTCAAGTGTGGTCTTACAAAAGCACATAGTGTTTAAAATTGTACTCTTTATGGACTAGGCTAATTGTAGGTTATGGTGAGCATGGGCTTGGATAGAAAACCCCATACTTTTTGGAATAGATGTAGTGTATTTCAATGATGTCACGTATATATGCGTCATAAAATGTACATCCATTTAGAAGCCATAGCTAAACGATAGAGAAATGCATGCACCCCAAGTACCAACATTGAGTTTATTTAGAAGCCATAGCTAAGGATATAGAAAGACATGCAACCCAAGTATCAACATTGAGTTTATTTAACATGATCACCATGCAAAGTTTTGATGCTTTTAGACATATCAATTACTTCCACTAATTTTGGTGATGTAGGATAGAGAATTTAACTAGTTCTTATTAGAGACTTTCACTAATTATATCATGGAGTGTATGAAACTAGCTAGTAAAAAGTATCATGAATAAATTAATTATTACTCATGAATATTAGTCGTGTATGTGTGTGTGTGAGAGAGAGAGAGAGAGAGGGGGGGTATTTGGTTTATGATACAATTCATGTGCTTTAAATCTATCAACACATCAAAAAAGAAATTCACTCATAGGAGTTGCTTCTTTTTTTTGTGCAGAGGGAAGAAGCTCTAACTTTGCAAAGTTTGATTATGGGCTACTTGGAAATTTGAGACGATATGGAAGTGTATCACCACCAACTTACACCCTTGCTAATGTTCCAACTAACAACTTGCTTCTAATAAATGGCCTCCAAGATGCACTAGCAGACCCATTTGATGTGGCCAAATTAGTGCTTGAATTGGGTGGTGATGTGAACACACACACCATCCCCAATTTTGGTCACCTTGATTTCATACTTGCAGATTCGGCCAATACCCAAGTGTACCCTCAAATAATAAGTTTCTTAGCCTCACCTTAAGCTCTTTACTACAAAGACAAAGAACATATTTTCACATGGGGAAAACATATTTTCATTTTACAATAAAACCATGTTAAAGCACTTCAAGTGTGATGACTAAGTAATGTGGAATATTTTGTTGAGTAAATACATTGCACAATATTAGTCCAAATATTTTTGTGTTTACATCATTGAAGTTCAAAAATATTGTAATACAAGGGGTTTTAAATTTTGATAGCTTTTAAGAGGTTTTAGTAGTTGAAAACCTTCAATATTTTCAAAATCTTTGATCCTCTCTCTTCCATTCTTGTCGATTGAGTTTTAAGAAACACTTTCCCATGGATAACTCTTATCACATGAAAAAGGCAATAAGTCTATTTCCCATCAACAACATTTATCGACATGTGAAAGGGTTATGAGTTGCATGTTGTCTTGACCTCTACTTGTTAACGATTCAAAGCCTACTTTTAGTATATTTAGAAATTTGAATAGATTTAGGCATGTATTACATTTCATATGTTATGTTTATTTTCCCCCTTTCAATGCAACAATCTTTTTCTTAATAAGTGACAGTGTTGGCTTATTGGAGGGGGGAGGGGATGTGGAGACTTGAGAAGAAGAGGGTAAGAGAGAGAAAAGAGATTCACACCAGATTTTAAACGAGGGTTACCTCTATGTTAGTAAATATGAAAGATTTTCAATTTATTTGAAATATTTATTAATTTTGACCACAACCTAGCTAGGCCCAAAATGTTCAATTCAAGACTATTACTTTGTCTAGCATTGGGGGCATGCCAAAGTTTGTTTACAATCACTGCCTTATACGTGAAGACTTAAGTTTTCATTAATGTATATGAAAGAGAGAGAACAAAAAATCAAGAGAGAGCCAAAGGAAGAAAAAGCTCACCTTTCATATTTACACTTAATTAATTAATGACCATTCTTAATTAATGACCTTTCATATTTACACTTAATTAATTAATGACCATTCTTAATTAATGACCTTTCATATTTACACTTAATTAATGACCATTCTTAATATAATCTTGAGTAGCCCTCATGTGACCTACTCAAAGTAGATATCCATAGCTTATAGATGACCGTTCTTAATATAATCTTGAGTAGCCCTCATGTGACCTACTCAAAGTAGATGTCCATAGCTTATAGATGATCATTCTTTACATGGTCTTGAGTAGCCCTCTTGGGACCTACTCAAAGTAGATGCCCATAGCTTATAGATGATCATTCTTAACATGGTCTTGAGTAGTCCTCATGGGACCTACACAAGGGAGATGTCCATAGCTTATAGATGATTATTCTTAATATGGTCTTGAGTAAGAAAAGTAGATGTCCATATATTATAGATGATGAAAACATATCCACATCAATGGTTTAGGTCTCTGAGAGAAGAATAGTAATGTAAGTGGATCCACCACATCATGTGGCATGGTGTAGCTCTTCAAGAGATAAACGTATAGTTAGTGTGGTGACAAAGGGTCTTTTGATGCTTTTGAGAAACTATTCCTAATATCCTCAAATTAATGTGTACAATGTGTAGCTGCAATGCACTAGCAAAACCTCTCTTGCCAATTGCACAAAGCAATTTGTAAGGATGCTAATGTGTCTTCATGTCACAGTTAGAAGCTATAAGCTATAACTAAGTAGCCACTATATACAATTAGAAGCTATAAATTATAAATAAATAGCCACTCTGAAGCTATAAACCAAGATATCACACGTGTCTTTAATAGACATATGCCACAACTAGAAGTTACAAATCATAAATATGTAGCCATTACATATAAAAAAGACTCTCAATTAATATAAACCAAGATCATATTGATAGAGTTTAGAATGTCTGGCTAGGGCTCTCCTTTGGTGGGAAATCTAGCATGGTCCTTCTAACAATTAAGCAATAGACTTTTAGTGTGATCGAAAAAGGCTTAGCCACACATCAATTAACTATACAAATACTTGATTATGGCAAAACAATGACTAGGATTCCATCACCTTGTGCCACAACCATATCACCTACAATGGCAATAAAAACATTCTTTGTAACAAAGAAAAGAACCTTACAGATCTATATTGGTACTCATATTGGCAATAAATTCAGTCTCACAAGTGTTTGGAAAGGACCTTAAACCACATTGTTAGGTTGACGTACAAGATTGAGGCCAAAGATGCTAGAGATAAGTGTATATGCATGCTATCTAAATTTGTGATCATCACACCTCCATAATGACCTATAAGTTTATTATTAAGTCTCCTAATGGTAGCACTCTTGCCTCCCAAGTGGCTGGCGGTACTGGGTTTAAATCTACCCTAGTGTGGTATGCATTTTAGTACCCTAACTTGTAATGTTAAAAAAAAGATTATCAATGGCCTTCACAACAAATAACATACTAAAAGATATTAAAAATTGATTATCGATGGCCTTCATAACAAATAACATAATTAAAGATATTAAAACTTCCAAGTTTGACACACAAACATATTGATAAACCAACCAATCGTCCAAAAGAAAAACTAACCCCAAAAAACTACATTATGGACGAAAGAAGAGGATATACCAATGATTATGAGATAAAAGTTGTTGTGACTATTGCTAGTTCCCTAAAAAGCATTATGTTGTACCCACCCATGATATAAGTGCGTGAAAGTGATTCTCATCATCAACAAATAGAGTTTATGGGTGATGCTTAGCATACATAATTTACTTTTGTTGTTGTTCTGAAAGTGGGACATAAACTATGATACACATGCAAGTAGGTGGTGGAAAAGTTTAGTGTGTTATGTTTGGAAAACCAAGTTTGGGGCTAATTTAGGGCCAATTTAGCGACCTTATATGTCGTAGAAGTGCCCAAGCAAGGCACCCATGGATGGGACATCCTTTAGGTACAATGTTAAAGCATTTGGAATGATTTTTTACATGTTTTTTAAAGTGCATAACCATTTGTTTATCTCATGATCTTTTAAGTGCATAACCATAGAAAAATTCAATAGATTCCTTTATATATGGAAAGAAATGTGTAGCACTAACAACACATATAGGCCAAGATCTAATTTTTTCATTTTGGTTTTATTTTTATACTTAAGATCAATTGTTGTAAACATTGGTACTATGCATAATACAAACAGTAAATCTGCGGTGGCTACTTTTGTGTGCTTGTGTTTGAGTTTCGTTACACTATTCTCTATCTTTGTAAACCTTTAGCACATAGGCTCTACAATTGGTATCAAAGACTAACCTTATTTCTAGTGGTTGTAGAGTATAGATAAGGTATAGCATAAAATAGTGAGCTCATCGATGGGATATATAGACACTACACCATTGCCTATTAACTTTAGAACTTGGGGCTAAGCTACGTTTTTTTGGCACCCATTTTCCTTTGACTGCCTATATAAGGTAGAGCCCAGAGATTCAAGTGTACACAAAGTCACATTTGGGAAAAGTCCTTTTTAGTCTCTCACTAGTTCTTAGCTTTCATGATGGACGCATAACAAATCATAGAATTTTTTTCTTGCTTCGATGCACAAGAGTCCCACAACTTGCATTGAGTAACAATTTGTATTTTCTTGATAAGATGGACATGGCGCCTCGACACCTGTTACCTCTATGGACTTGGCATATATGCTTGTTGCCATTCTCTACAAATAGATGATGCTATAACTATGAGTAAGAGGTGGAGTGGCTAAATTGTGGGAAGAGCCACCAGCTCATGGAGCTTCCTCCTACTGCTATGAGCAAGAGTTGGACTGGCTAAATTGTGGAAAGAGACACAAGCTCATGGAGCTTCCTCCTATTGCTCCTAGAGTAACTAAATAAGCACTCTTCTTGGTCGAATGATAGCTGTCACTTAGCATTCTACTAACTTGTGGGAAGAGCCACTAGCTCGTGGAGCTTCCTCCTGTTGCTCCTGGAGTAACTAAATAAGCACTCCTCTTGGTCGAATGATAGCTGTCACTTAGCATTCTACTAACTTGTGGGAAGAGCCACTAGCTCGTGGAGCTTCTCCCTTTTGCTTGGAGAAAGGAAATGGGCACTATGCCCTATATACTTCATGGAGTCCCTCTTCATCCCCAATAGCTTCCACTCTCCTTCACTGACTTGGCACCACATAACTATTGGATTACTGAGTTATTCCTCCATACCACATTCAATGAGAAGATGTACTATGAATTTGTCAGTATTTAGACCCATGAGATGGTTGCTACACTTGTTGCCAAAGCAGGAGCAGAGCAGGTGGTTCCAATGTTTTTTAACTTCATTGATTGGTTTGCACAATATTTAACTAGTGCTATTCTATTGTGGTGCTAGGCCATTTCAAAATAGTTTATTCTTGTGGATTACTATAAATGGGCTACTTTATGTGTTTTTAAGCTGTAAAGTTATCGCACATGCTCCTTGGACCATTTGGATTATCAAAGTAAGTTAAGCACAATTGGACCATTTGGATTATCAAAGTAAGTTAAGCACAATTGGATGTTTTGATATCATCCTTGCGATAACCTCTATGGGGACACCCATTACTTTATTTCGGGATATTTTATTTTGGATGCACCTTTTATTTCATCTACCAAGATTAATGTGTTTAATCAGTTGTGTGCACTGATAAGATGTCCACCAAGATTAATGTGTTCTATGGGATATTTTGGAAGACATGTGAATACCTTTTATGGTTTCACATTTAGGCATCAATATTTTGTTAAGGCTAAGGGCTCATACCTAGAACTCACACAAGAGAACTAAGAGTTGATTGTACTATTAGGTATCAATGGTCCACCCTCATATTATAGAAAATGAGCAACTACTACTAAGTCATGTATAATGTATGAACCTCATTATGTGACGTAGTAATGGTTAAGTAGCCAAAGTGCTTAGTGTCCCCATGTCAACATGGAATAGTGGCCTAGCATGCCATATGGTGTAAAGACAACTTATGTAAATTTGGCATATTGTAAAATAGGCTACACGCTTACATGGATTTTTATCCTTGAACTCACATAGAGTTGGCGGACTTTACTCATCGATACCATGTCCCATATGGCCATGGATGGGAACTCAAAAGATGCTGATAGATTATAGATGTGATGTGACTAGTAACATTAGCCAGTAGATACAAAAGGTTCATATCCATCTAATCTACACCTACCACACAATGAAGCCAACTATTATACCTACCTCAACCTATGGTTACACTAGAGATTGAATTTGTTGCCGAATTTGAGATGTGATGCTCATTTAGAACTAATTTAGGTGATCACTTAGTAAGCCATTGATGATGATTGAGATAGTTAGGATTCAATCAACTTCTGCATGATAACTTCCTTAAAGTTAAATCCAAGCAAAAATCCTTAAAATCTACATATAAGCCCTACCTAATGTCTCTAGTGAATATCATAAGTGTGGGATGCAAAAGCCAAGAGAGAAGAGTTGTAATATGGGTGTGAGAGAAATTGAAGTTGATGCAAAGACAAAGTAAATATCACGAGTGTGGGAAGGAGAAGTCAAGGATGAAGAGCTATGATATGGGTGTGAGTGTAGCTTCCAAGTTGATGCAGCTTAAGTGAATATCATGATTGTGGAAAGGATAAGTCAAGAGAGAAGAGCTGTGATATGGTTGTGAGGTTAAATCTTCAAGTTTGTAAGAGTTCTTGCACTCAATTCTAAATTTGAAACTTTTATAGCTCTTTACATGTCTATTATATTCAATCCTTGAAAATGCAAACTCAACTTTTAAAAAATGTCCTTTAAAAGACTCAGATTCTCACAACATGTGCATGTACAATATCCATACAATATTGAAGCCTTACATGGTGGATGCAAAAGATCAAAATTTAATCATTTAAATGTATGCATAAGTGATGTTTAAAAGGTTTAGAATTTGAAAGTTCAAGCTTAGTAACCCTCCAAATTCTCTATAAAATTTGATTATGAAAAGCAATTCTCTATAAAATTTGATTATGAAAAGCTACTCATTATGATGATAATGATCGTACCCTACCTAATATAAAAAGCTACTCATTATTGGAGTTTTTGCATTGTTGCACCTTTCATAGTTACCATCCCTCCTTGTAAGCATTTCAAAATCACATAAATTTTGGATTGAGAACTACAATGCTAAAATTAACATATTCTAAATCATTGAAATTAAGAACCATCCTTGAAGGTAATTGGTTTACAATAAACAAAAGCATCATTATGCAAGTCGGTTATAAATTTGCAGTCACTTACAATAATATTGAAAAAGGTGGATATAAATTGTCAAAACCAACCTTATCAGATATCCCATCTAGCCCCATTGTTGGGTAAATCATTCAAATGATAATCCGAGTTTAAAATGTTGGGGATCCTTTGCATATTTATAACATAATTGAAGTTTTAGCTTAGGTCCTCACACTTGCGCCTAGCAAGAGAGATGATGTAGTATATGTTGATTGTTGGGAGGGTTTCATACAACCTCCTCTAGCAATTTAATCCTTACCATCATTAGAGCAATGCTTACCATTATTAGGGCATACACTTACTTGTGTAAGAGCAATGATAGACAAAGATCTCAATCACTTGTGAACATTCATACACAATCTTAGTCATTTTCTCAGTAGTTGAGAGAAGGGCGGTGATCTAGTCGGAACCCACCTGGGAGCATTTATAGAGCAATGAAAGAAGACAAAGTCTAGAAGACAAGGTTTGTAGAGGCAAGTGAGCCATTTCCAGACAGCTAGCACCCATTTCCACAACCCTTTGGATCCAACTTTCCAAGTGCACAAGATCTCTTGAAACAGGGGACATTCCAAAGGGTTTAACTACTAATGTGTGTGCTGTGGGGTAGGGGGTTGAGGTATATATTTACACGACGATGAAACGTAGGTGGTGAGTGGAGGTGATATTCACACCAGATCCATCATCCCACCCCCTCACCTGCAGGAGGGGGCTTCGAATCGCCATAGCCATAGCCATAGCCGTAGCTAGAAGAAGGCATATACATAGAGAGAAAGGTCCAGTTTGCTGGGAAATCTCTAGTCAGAGCTCGCCATAACTATAGTAGCCGTAGCAGCAGAAAGAAAGCTCTGATTTGCCTAGAGAAAGCTCTGGTTCTCCTTAGCCCGACCTCGCCATAGCCATGGAGGCTTTCTACATAGCCCTGTTTCTCGCCCTCCTCCTCCTCCTTGGCGCCGTAGAGCTCGGCAAAACCAACAAGGACCGCATTATCACCAATGAAGCCTTCTCCTCCTTCAAGAACAATTACTTGGTGGTCTATTGCCTCATGATGGGTATGCATTCTAGATCCACATTTCGAAGTTTAGTGTGTTTGATGTCAGTGTTTGGTTGTTGAGCTCACGGAAGCTTTATTCTGCTGCTGCCCTAGCTAGACAGCAGATCTGCGTGTGCTATCCATTGATATCTTTGATCCATGGAAGCATGTCTCAGATCTGGATTGGTGTCGCCCGATCTGTGGATGTAAGCCCCTCGCAGGGATTTCCATAGTTGACGTTTATTATTTCTGCATTTCCTTTCAGTACTTCGAAAATGCAGTTTCCCTTCATTCGATTTCTGTCATCATCTCAAATTGCAAGCCATGGATGATCAGACATGCCATCCTCATGACCACCATGCCATCGATGATGGTCGTTTGTGATAATCACGCCATCCATGAACGTTCATGACCACCATGCCACTCATGGCCATTCATGGCGCGCTGATTTCTCCACCAGTTTTCCATGGATGGCCACCATGCTGCAGCTAGCTTCTAAGAATCGGAGACTTTCAGTGCTTGAGAATGTTGGCATAAAGAATTTCGTTTACTTGAGAACGTCATAAACATTTCATCGATTTGTTTCGTGATTCTGACAGTAGCAGTGGAATTTTCTGTGAGAAAAATGCCTGTCAATGGTTCTAAAGCAGACATGTTTTAAGCTACTTAATACATGTCAGTTAATCTATTAATGAATACATGCTAGTTAATCTACTTATGTAGGTCAAAAGTTACCGAGGCAGATCCAGGCATCTCTGAAGTAACATGTGTTTGACGTGGTACATTAGTCAACTTTTTTGTAGGCAGACTTAGATTGTTTATCCTCTCAGTATGGCTTACACTAGCAAGGTTCGGATGATTAGGTTAAAGGCAGTGTTAGTTAGTCTATCAGTGTAGCCTATTTTGTTACAAGGCCTACATGAACTCTTAACATTCTTAAACGTTTAAGCTGTCTTTGTAGTGTCTGTTACTTTATCAGTGTAGCTCAATGTTTTTGAAGGCGATATGATATCTTAATCCTCACAAAACATGCCATAAGAAACGTTTTTGCGGCAAAAGCCCTTCAAATTTTCAGTCCGTCCACTGCTGCAGAAGTTTTTTTTTAAAAAGACGTGGAAATTGTTTAAGCTATGCTAGCTCACCTGTGAAAAGATTTACTTTGTATTGTCATGGTTTGGGAGTATTGAATATTGCTTTTGTTTCCCCGAAGTGTTTCTGTTTTCATTAGTGCAAATATCCCATGGGAAGCATACTTGTATAACTAGCGTAAGGTTTCTAAAGTTTGGATATTCCAGTCTAAGGGGTACTTTCCAGGCGTTCATGACAATTGTTTTGTTTTTCCCACTTATTTATTGTTCAGCATTTTGCATGTTCTTGATTATTTGTTACTTTGTTTGATAGCTTGCAAACTTTTGCCTGGTATATCCTTTTACAACTATCCATTTTTTTTTTTGGACTGTTGATTATGATCTTGTCTATTGCTTTATTGGTAGAGTGAGCCAATATGGGGCTTTGCATTTTGATTGCTAGCTTCTATTGTAGCTGTTTGTAAGGGAATACACATCAAAATGGATATGTTCTTCTGTACAGAACCTCACACCTATCTATAGCCACTGATCACATGAGAAGAGAGTGCCATACAGTTGAGTTTGAAAGCAAGCTGGGATTTCCATTCATACATGTCTGCTGTAATTTATCTTTCGAAAAGTAACTCCTTCAATATAGAGCTTTGGGATTGCTCAACCACTATTTTTGTGTGCTCGTGTGCGCTAGCCTTCATCATGGCTGAATTTGCCGTTCACCTCTGGAGAAGTGATAGAAGTTTAGTAGGGTGGTTTATCCATGAAGATTTGTCCGCTAAAGTGGACATATCTTTAATGCACGAACGTGGCAATGCCATAGCTTGTAGTCTATGCTATGCATGATGGAGTCATGGTTTGAAAATGAAGCTTGTGAGTAGAGTCTCATGGAGGTAAGATTGTTCATTACTTGTCATCAAGGTCGGGAAATGATTTGAACTTTCTGTTAGGTATATACTGGTATTATCTCTATTAAAATTTTGTCTTACCAAGCCTGTAATCATAAGATTTTCTCTTTATGGTAGTTTGTCTACCCCACTTAATGTTGAAATTCAAGCTCTTTAGTCTATTTATAGATATGTTGGGTGGACATGGCAATATGTTTATCCTACCTATGACTGGCCACATCCGTGTGCTAAAGCACCATGTCTCAGGGATGCTGCATGTGTGTGCACATGCATGCATTTGCGTGGGATGTGAATGCATATTCTCTGTGGTATTGAGGATGGAACTCCAATGTTGTGAAGCTTGCAGTCAACCTGGACTTATCACATTCAATTATTAATGTACATGAAATAACAAAGCAAGTAAGTTGCAGCGTTGGCTGATCTGGCATCATAAAAGTATGTGTGCATGTATTTGAGTGGACAAAATATATAAAACCACTGCTGAAACTTTCAATGCTCTTCCTCTTCCTCTGGTTTGGAAAAGAATTTAGCAATGGACTTTCTATTCCTCCTTTGTCGTCAATACCTTCTGTACTGTGTTGTAGATTATGTTGAAATGCCAGTATAGTCATCAAAGTCTCAAGACTGCATCTAAACTGCTGCGTGTATGATCCACAGCTGGTGATTGGTTGCAAGGCCCCTATGTCTATTTTCTTTACACGCAGTATGGTTTCACCAAAGGTGATATTGGAAGGCTTTTTATTGCTGGTTTTGGGTCATCCATGATCTTCGGTACATGTGTGGGATCTCTTGCAGACAAATAGTGAGTTTACATAATATTGTTTGTCATTGCATAAATCTCAGCACTATGGTTTCTTTGATTTGCTGTGCTTGACCTCTATTTTTTCTTTCCTGCAGTGGGAGGAAGAGGGCGAGTATCACGTATTGCATAACATACATTTTGAGCTGCATGACAAAGCATTCTCCTGAGTACAAAGTGCTGATGGTAGGCAGAATCCTGGGTGGAATTGCAACTTCACTTCTGTTTTCTGCTTTTGAATCTTGGCTTGTTGCTGAACATTTCAAGGTATTGCACACTTTCTCATAAACTTTTCTTTGCTAACATGTTCGTGGAGCTTCTTTCTGAAGTGATGCGACATATTTGCTAACATTCTAAGCCAGGGTAGCATCCTAGTTGTTCTTTGTTTGGGTTGGGATCGGACCCAGGTTTTGTGCCAGTGTGTTACAAGCCCATTTTTCTTTTGCAGAGAGGATTTGAAGCACAGTGGCTGTCCTTGACCTTTTCTAAAGCAGTGTTTTTGGGAAATGGACTTGTAGCCATTCTAGCTGGACTGGGTGCCAATTTTTTGGCTGACACTCTCTCTCTTGGGCCTGTATCACCTTTTGATGCTGCGTCCTGTGTGCTGGCATTGGGAATGGCTATTATAATATACACATGGCCAGATAATTATGGGGATTCTTCTGAGGGAAAAAATCTTCTGACTCAATTCAAAGCTGCAGCTTCTGCCATTGCTTCTGGTAATTTGCTGGCCTTTATTCTGCAGCAATGCTTTTTTGGGAAGGTTGCTAGCTTCTTGGACTGGACTCTTGAAGTTTCTGACTTGCTCTGTCTGTCTTTTGTCAAGAGCAGATGAGAAGATTGCCTTGCTTGGAGCAATACAGTCACTGTTTGAGGGCTCAATGTATACGTTCGTTTTTCTCTGGACACCTGCACTCAGCCCCCATGAGGAAGACATTCCTCATGGATTCATTTTTGCCACTTTCATGCTGTCCTCTATGATTGGCAGCTCTTTGGCTTCTCGCTTTATGGCAAGATCATCACTCAGGGTGGAATCATACATGCAGATAGTCTTTTTGGTCTCTGCTGCCACGCTTCTTTCCCCGGTGGTTATCAATGTAAGTTCAAGTCTTTTCATAAAAAGTTTAGTAGGCATTTGAATTTTGTCAGGCTGCAATCTTACAAGCTTTTTGGTTGGCATTAATGGAGAGTATGTTCTGCTGGATCAGCTTCTTATGAAGCCTACAGGCCATAAGGGTGGCAGCATGACAGCTCCTGGACGGCTGCTGCTTTTCACTTTCTGTGTGTTTGAAGCGTGTGTTGGAATCTTCTGGCCGTCGATCATGAAATTGCGATCACAGTATGTGCCGGAGGAGTCAAGGAGCACTATCTTGAACTTCTTCCGAATTCCAGTGAACATATTTGTTTGTGTTGTTCTCTACAATGTAAGCTCGAAATTCTCAACCGTCTTTGCTGTCGACATCTACTGTGTCATCGTGCGTTGGAATTAGGAATAGCATATTGCTCTTTTTTATTGGGTGTCCCAGTTCCTAGTTTGAGAGTAAGGATTTTACACAATAGTCCGGACGCAAATGCAGGTGGCTATGGACAGGCTTGGTGGGCCGTTCATGACCCGCCTGTCTTCGAATGATATGACAATATAGATGGGCAGGTTACGTGTAAGGGGCCTAAGGCTTGTTGGGGTGATGATAGAATTGATCACTGCCCATTCTTTTGTGATGTTTGGCTGCTAGTAAGCTCAAGTGTGAAGTCTTATGAACCGAGGGTATAAGTAGGTTGCTGACATTACAACATAACTGACTGCAGGTCAATGCCTTCCCTATCACAGTCATGTTTGGGATGTGCTCAATCTTTCTATTAATGGCTGCTGTCCTTCAAAACCGTTTCATGGTTGCTGCAGAAAAGCCTAAAACGAGTAAGCTTTATAGGCCATTCTGTTTTATAACTCTTCATTGGTACTTCTGCGGTTTATAACCACTCTTCATCGATGCTTCCTAACAAACTTACGAATTCAATTAGTAGCCAGAATTAAAGAATGATTTCTACGTGTAATAAGGTCTAACCTGTATTGAATGTTTATTTTTTTTTGCAGAAATTATCGAGAACTGGTCATCTGATAGGGAAGCAGATCCAGAATCAGAACCCCTGAACATTTAGATGCATGCCACAATCCTGGAACGTTGTTGAAGCTCACGAAGAGATTGCTCAGGGAAGTCAATGCAGAATAATAAGCAGAGACGGCATCTGTACACACTAGGCTTGATCAAACTAGTTCCAATGCAGGGCTCTTATATTCTTCTAACTACTTTCAACAAAATGTAGAGTCTTTGTAAAGCTCTGAAGTGAAGAGCTGTTCCGGTTTTGCAAAGGGTTGGTAACCAATTGGTATAAAAAGCTTTAGGTATGACTACAATATGCTGTAAGGTGAGAAAAGAGTGGCTCTCCTATCTTCTGTGAATCAGTAATGATTCAGGAGTACAAACAAAGGACAATAGCTTCATGTGTTTGGAGAGTTTCTCTTTTTGGGGATAGTACAACTGAAATACGTTTTCATACGGATCCTATGTGGCTATCATGTGTTTGGGTGCTTGTCATATGGATCCTATGTGGTCCACTAGCTCGGTTATCATGTTGAATCTCTCTCTCTCTCTCTCTCTCTCTCTCTCTCTCTCTCTCTCACACACACACACACAGTTTGTAGTCTTTTCCATGGCTTAGTATTCCATGACTTGTTGTATTACTGTTGTCTCATAGGCCCATTGGGACTTTGAAGAGGTTAATATTTACTCTCTTTCCATTCCCCCCCCTCTCCCCTCTCCTTTCTCCCTTTTTCTCACTTTCTATACGATGGTGGTGTGGCATGCGTCTTCTGGAAGAAGCTGTCCAACTGCCTGTTTGATCCTACGGCTTTACCACTTTGTTGCAGAGCAAGATGTTAGATTCCCCATCAAAACGCCTCTGTTCCACAAACACGGGCTCGAGTGGAAGATCTTTTGATTTTAGGTACAAGGGAGGCATCTTGGTATGGAAAACATTGTAAACCCCATATGTATGTGGTCTTCTTTTTGTATCTGCAATAAGTGCTGTATGCGGCTAGGTATTGGAATGTTTTAATGGCTTGAAGAGGACCACATGCGCCAAACATAGTATTGGCGTGCTAATAAAGTCAGCTTTAACTTTGCCTAAAAGATGGAAAACTTTACTCTTTAAGAGGATAGCTCGGGAGATGAGATTGAAGAAATATTGGTTTCCTATTTAGGGGACGCAAGTAAAATAGTGTTGCAAGTTGAGTGTTTTTTTAAATCAATAATTATATATATATATAAACCAACAGAAAACCTTTACATCAAAATATCTTACCCCCACATCTGTTTATACAAAACATTTACAGCTTCATATCCTATTTAGGAGAACAAATCAGTGCCCATCTCTCATCCTCAAAATCATTTCTCCAAGTTGAATACAAGCTTCCTTTAGGCTTTTAGTTGTGCACCCTTTGGGTGATTGTTGCTCCAAAGCCTCACCCTTCTTGGACCACACTTTAACCAATGGTCTAGTGCCAATTAGATTCTCATTGAATGCACAAAGGTGTTGTCGACCTACTTTACTGTCTTGTACCACCTTTTAGTTCTTGGTCCATATATCATTGGTCTTTTCCTTGCCTTTAGCTATGTTAACACTTGAATGCACAGACGGTAAACTGTTAGGCTCAACCTAGTGTGCCCAAATGTTCCCCTTTTCATTAGTGAGATCAAGATATGGTTGCTTGAAGGACATGTATCATTTGTACCATCATATCCTTATTCAACTTATTCACCGAATGTATAGACCAGCACATATAAACACATTTATACATCAATCTTGTTGGATCCAGCCTTGTATCAACAGCCTTTTGAAAAACAATGCAATTCCTAATGTCCCATATTTCCCAAAGATAACAAAATCTGATTATGATGAAGATATTGTCAACACATTCCTCATTAGAAGTCCATTTCCTTAACCATACATCCCAGTGCAATTTTAAACCCATTTGCAGATTTTGGACCAAGTACTTCTAATTGTTGGGCAATCCCAAAAGACATGTTTCCCATCTTTAATAGCAGTTTTACATCCAGGACAGTACCCATTAGTGCAGTTCTTCTACATAAGTTTGACTCCTAAAGGAAGGCTCCCATACAGACTCTCCAGAGAAAATTTGACAGGGATGTCCAACTCCCAAATGCTTTTCCATCTTTTTCTCCAACTACAAGGGTCCTAGCTTGTTTTCCAAATCTTGTTATAATAAACCACATTATCCTCAGTCTTAGTTCCTTATATATACTGTTAGTGGTTCCCCTGTCCAGCTTAGTCCCATTACACCCAACCCAGTCCTTTATCCAACATGATTCATCTTGGGTAGTAGAAATTCATCCTTGTTCCAATCTAGTCCTTGCCATTAACCTCTAGAAGAGACATCAGAACCTTCAACAAGTTCACTAAACATCTTTGTCCAGATTTCATTCTGTCGCAAGCATTTAGGAAGTAAGAGTGCAGTTCTGGCCATTGTGTGAGAAGGAAGATGAAGAATGCCAATGCCTCCTTCTTCCTTAGGCAAAGTCAATTTGTCCCATGCCAACCAAGCTAGAACCTTCTTATCAGAGTTACCATTCCTCCACAAAAATTCTCTAATGGGCTTAATAATTTTCTGCCAATAGAAACATAATATTCCCACCCATCCTTTAATCCCATCCTTCCTCTCAGATTTTCCCACCTCCTTTTTTCTTGACCTTTCAGCAGAGCTCCCCCCACATCTGTTCCTATGTTTCTCAACCATGTAAAAATCCCCCATCATAACACACTGTCTTTGAATATTCAAAATTAATCCAATCCCACATTTCACTTCTAATTTTGTGATTATGGGCCCCATACAAATTAACCAACCTGATCCTCTCCTCTTGGACCAAAATTTCTACAGCCAATATTCTCCCATTAGGGTGATTAGCAACTATGCTAGGCTTTAAAGAACTTTTAATCATGAACATAATCCCAATGTATCCTCCATTCACCCCCCATATAATACAGTCCAATTCTTAAACTTATCTCTCCTTATCAGCTTAGATCCAAAAAGGTTATGTTTCTGTATATCAAAAATAGATATACCCCACTCCTTAATCAAATCCCAAAAAGTCAAATTCTTATTCTTTTAATGCCCTTAACATTCCAAGTACACCTTGATATTCCCAAATTGCTATTCATGTTAAAGCAGTTTCAGGGACCATATCTACTTCCCCCTTCCCCCCATTGGGTTCATTTTCTTTTTGAATCATTTTCCATGCTTCATCAACCTGCCAGTTGAATTTCTGGATTGTTGACGTTTCGCTCTCCTCCTCTCCCAATGGCCTATACGGATTAGAATATAAGATAGGGCTCCCACTCCCAAACAGTTCACTTCTTGGGTTAAACTTAATACACTCACTAGTAGTATCTTTTCTTGCTTCTTCCTTGGCTTGCCTTACACTCGTTTTGCCTTTGATTTTCTTCCATCCCACTTCACCCGACGATTCAACATTATTTATTGCAACCCCTTTTCCTTTGTTCTCTTCCTTATTCCCCTTATCCACCTTATCCACCTCCTCTCTAGGCATACTTTCTCTATCTTTACCTTCATCCTCTTTCCCTTCATCCAGTGGTTTACCTTGGCCCCCTTCTACACAATTTCTAGCGATATGGTCGAATCCTCCACATTTAAAAGAGGCTCTCGGAAAAGTACCAAACTTAAGAGGAAGCTCTAGTTTACCAATCTCACCCAGATCAGCTTCTATGGTTTTAGGTATTTCATCTAGTGTATTCTAGGATATACATACACTATTAGCTTGTCATCCTGATAGATCATCATTAGACACATATAGAACCGGACCAATAGCTGTAGCTTTTCCCTCAATGCAGGCCTCAACTAGGGTGAGTATATCAATCAACTAGTTTATTTGCGATACTACTTTATCATGAAAGATCTCTTCCTACAGCCATTTACCAATGTTTATTTTCAAGGAAGGCTTACGAGAACAAAACAAGATGGCACTGCAGAGTGAGAACAAACCTAGTTGATTGATATACTCACTAATCCTTTAAAGCACTAATGCTTAACCCTGTCTCTATCTTGGAGACACAAATAAACTAGTTGATTGATGTACACACTAGTCTTTTAAGCACTAATGGTATAGATTATTACTTAAAATTATACTTGAATTATTATGTAATCATAGGGGTTACACGTGTGCATAAGTGTATCTTCTACTTTACTTTTTTATACATGCAGATTCAGAGGAGAATTTAATATGTGCCCCACGTGAGACTGACATAGTGCTCAACATTTAAGGAGGAAACTTTGCATGTGAAGGTTTTGGTAATTAATAACTTAAAATACCCACCCCCCCAAATAAAAAAGCAATAGGCAAATTTCACTTTTTTTTAAAATATTTATAAGCATGCTTTAGTATTTTAAGTAGATTAAGCTTGTAGTGTTGCAAAGGTGACGCCTATAATATTGTCTAGGTCTTGTCTTGGGTTATTATCATTAAGGTCTCTGAATCTTCAATGCATGAAAATCTGAAAAATCGTGCTCGATCAAAGAACATTTGTGTTCATTATAGATTATGTTCTATTGTCTTTAATGTATGTTAAAACAAACAATGAGATTTATGAAGGTAAGGTTCTTTTGAAGGCACATTTGTCTTTATAAAGGTGGAGTCCTTTTGAGTCTTTTTTTTGAAGAAATATTTGTCTTTATGAAGGTTGGATTCTTTTCAATCTCTTTTTTTTTTCAAACTAAAGCTTGATTTTTGACTAATGTGATAAGTATTATATTACATGATGGTGTTTTAATTCAATATATATATTGGATATCTATAACCTTGTTTGGTTGCAAACCATTTCAAGGTCCTAAGTCCAAAAACCAGATTAGGTCAAAACTTAAAAAAAACTATCTTTTTAATATTTGCATCTGAATAAACCCATGTCATTGCACATGATAGTATTAAGCATGCTAGAGCTTAGATAGATATTTATATTTTACTAAAGTATTTAGGTTAAAATTCTTTATATCTATGCTCCCAACCTTCAAGAAGAAAAAGGAAATAGAAAAATGGTTACCACATGCATATTCATGAATTGAGGGAGGAGACTAATATGTGCCCCACATGGTTGAATTAGTGCTGAATATTCAAGGAGGAGACTTTAATGTGTCCCACATGGTTGAATTAGTGCTGAATATATTCAAGAAGAAAATTTTGAATGTCAAGGTTTTGGACAATGGTTTATTTTAAGTAATATATATTATCATATGTTTCGTACGTGGAACCTATGACCCACCATGTAGCAACCTTTCATGTATAGATATATACATGTGTCTTGTACACACACACACAAGTATTCATATACATATGTATATACATATACATATATATGAATATGTGTGCGTGTGTGCGTGTGTGCGTGTGTGTGTTATATAACACAAACATACTTACTCCATTTGTGCTTATTGAACACGTGTAATGGCACAAATTGGATGGGATGACAGCCTACTTTACTAGGGTTCTTTACTTCTGCAACTTTTTCACATTGGACCTATGGGTCGTTGCGACTCTGCCATGCCTTTGTACACGAATGTTCATCATAATCCTACAAGGGATGGTGGTGGGAAGTTAAGTTTTTATGGCACCTTCTTTCTATGTGTTGCTACGACTTTGTTGTGCCTCTGTGCCTCTGCACACGATGGCTCATCATAATCTTACAAGGGATGGTGGTGGGCAATAACATTTTTGTGGCACTTGCTGTGATGATGAAGATGGAAGACTTCTCCGCTCTACCTCAGTCATGACCTATATATTAGAATGGAGGTGGATTCTTTAACTCACTTAGCTTGTCTGCCTTCTTATTGAGCATTACACAATGTCTCTCACCCTTACCTTTGCAGGGGGACCTTATGTCTAGGTACACAAGTACTTAAGAAAAAAACTATTTTTTCATACCTGAATAAGCTGAGATTTTGTAAGTAATTAAAATAATCTATGGAACTATATTCATGGGCATCATTATGTATTTTAGCTCTGAATATTGCTGGATCAAAGGTTTGTTTTACTTGTTTTACATGGTAAGGATTTGAGAAAAATGAAAGAGTGTTGCTTTGAACTATGAATACACATGGTTATGAATATGGTTTCATTCTGGCTATGATCATCACTTTGTTTAGACTAAATGTTCTTATACTAAAGATGCGCTACAGATGGTTATGAGTTGCCCAGCCCAGGGCACACAATAGATTTACAACTATTCTCTGCATCTCTACTGATACAGTCCAACACCTTACGCTTCTCAACTTGAATCAACTGATCATCTAAAATGTCTTCTTAGGTCATATGTGACTCTGAACAACCCTGGTCTTCAACCCTATCTCCTCATCTAACCTCCTCTCACAACCTGCTAATCTAAACTGACTCTCAGCTGACCACTACTACATGACTGTAATTTGATTCAGCTTACTGCTAAATCCTGCTGACCTTTGTCAGATTCTTACCCTCCAAACCCTCAGATTTTCCTCTAGAACTAGCAATCTTCAATCCTCAAATCTCTAGCTCTAGGACTCTATTGAATATGTCACTTGTTCTCTACTGACTCTTATTTGACTCAGGTTTTTTTGACTAAGTTAATTCAGATCTCCTTACCTTTGTGTCCTTTGACACTCACAGACCTTCAAACACTTCACATCCTATAAAGATTGAACACCTTAGTCTCTTACCTCACTTTAGCTGACCTTCAACTATCCTCTTAATCTCTTCTGATACAGTCTGATAGCTTACCCTCCTCAACTTGAATCAGCTGATCCTCTAAAATGTCTTCTTAGGTCAGATGTGACGTTGATCTTCCTGATAACCTGCTAACCTAAACTGACCCCAGTTGACCATTAGCTGACCACTAGCTGACTGTAATTTGATTCAGTTAACTCAAAATGATGACCTCTCTCAAATTCTTGTCCTCAGACCCTCATATTTTCCTTTAGAACTGGAAATCCTCAAATCTCTAGCTCTCTAGGACCCTATTGAATATGTCGATTGTCCTCTACTGACTCTCATTTGACACAGGTCTGACTAAACTGATTCATATCTCCTTACCTCTATGTCCTTTGACACTCACAGACCTTCAAACACTTCAGATCCTACAAAGATTGAACACTACAGTCTCTTACCTCACTTTAGATGACCTTTAGCTATAATGACTTCCTGAGTCTTATTTGGTTCAGATGATTGATCTCACTCAGATATTTCCACTTAGACTAACTTCTGACTGTCAAACTAGACCCAAAATAGCTTCCTCTCAACCCAAAAAGACTGACTCTATTCTTTCACATGCTCAAGCTTACAGGTTCTGACACTCACCTCACCATGTCACGGACACTGATGACTCTAAAAATTGATGCTACTTGGGCTACTGGGGCTGTTTCAAAATTTGGTTATGAATTACATACCATAGAAAGCAACATTTTTAGGTGGCTTATAATGGGGCCATTGTCTAAATCTACTATAATATAAGTTCTGTACACATAGTAATTAAACATGGTGTCTAGCTGTAGGAACTTGGTTTGATGCTACTTGTGCTATTGGCTGAAGTATTGGTTATGCTGTTGATTACTTGGGCTATTGAATATGGTATCAATGAAATGTGCGAGCAAATGTTGAATAATACATTATCAACGAATAATGAGCAAAAACATATAATTCAACCAATATATTCATGAGTAAAATGATGTCGATACGAATAATGAATACTACAACTTAGGATCTTCATTTTTGTCCAAAAAACTTCATGAAGGAGAAGTAAGGGTGGAAGAATATGCTAATAAATTGATTTAAAACGGAAAAAAAGTGTTTTGATTGCCTATTCAAACACAAGCATGAATTAGTACATGAGGTCCGTCATGGGCTACATGGCAATGTTCTTTCCAAAGAACATGAGATTGGTAGGGCACCATTATATCCACAAAGCCCCAACATTCTTAGGACACGTGAGGAAAGAGGTAGACAAAGAGTGAAAGAGCAACATCTGCTTCTCCTCTACACAAATTAGAGCCACAAGAGAGAGAGAGAGAGAGAGAGAGAGAGAGAGAGAGAGAGAGAGAGAGAGAGAGAGAGAGAGAGAGAGAGAGAGAGAGAGAGAGAGAGAGAGAGAGAGAGAGAGAGAGGTATCTTTTGAAACCGCTAGTAAGGACACATATGTAGAGGCTATGCTACATTATAGTTGCCCTTGAGACCTCTCATTAATCTTCAATCTCTCATCTTTTCCTTTCTCTCAACACCACTATCAACATCGATGTTTCTTCTAGGCACCTAATGTCCCTAACATTCACATAGGCTATGTGGCACACTGAGTTAGCTTAGTCAACCTACTCTGTTGAGGTCATTGACACCACCCACATCTATGCCCTCTTGCGGCGTCCACATGCTCTGAACATCGCTTTCTCTAAGATCACTTGCAATGTTAGACCTTGCATGCAAGCTCTCCACCCAACCATAGGATCAGAACTTTGATCCACCCCCATGTACTAAGGCTCCACTCCACAAATACATGCCAGACAACACTAGCATCCTATACCACCAGTTCGCCTGCTCACAGGGGCCCTTAGTAAGACTATGCATGATTAGCCATGTCCATAGCACTAGTAGAAACTTTGGTCCAAGCAGCACATACCCATGAGAAGTGCATCGCAAGACTGTCCATATTAATAACCCAAGCCAGGGGCTAAGGCTCCAGCCCATAAATAATAACTCAAACTAGGGGCTAAGGATTCACTTCACAAATGCATGCCAGTTCAGCACTAGCATCCCATACCACTAGTATGCCTGCCCACAGGAGCCTTGAGAAAAACTATCTATGATCTACCATGTCTATAGTAGGAGTAGAAACTAGTGGGCAGGCATACCACTAGTATGCCTGCCCACAGGAGCCTTGAGAAAAACTATCTATGATCTACCATGTCTATAGTAGGAGTAGAAACTTTGGTCTAGGCACACATACCCATAAGAAGTGCACTGCAAGACGGACCATAAAAATAGCCCAAGGTATCACTTATCTAGTGATAACTACTACCATAAAAAGATAACCTAATATGGATAGCCAATAGCCTAGTTTTATTAATTCTAAACCTTAGTCCTTTATCTATGATCTACCATGTCTATAGTAGGAGTAGAAACTTTGGTCTAGGCACACATACCCATAAGAAGTGCACTGCAAGACGGACCATAAAAATAGCCCAAGGTATCACTTATCTAGTGATAACTACTACCATAAAAAGATAACCTAATATGGATAGCCAATAGCCTAGTTTTATTAATTCTAAACCTTAGTCCTTTGCCTCTACTTGCTATCTCCTAATCCCAAGGTTCCTAATCCTATTAGATTAGGCATGCTAGTCCACGGATTATCTCCAAGTACATAACATGCTTCCCCTCCTCAGACGTAAATAAAATCTGCTAAGCAAGAAAACTAGGGAACCTATCTTGTAAGCTAGCAACTATCTGCCAAGTTGAGTCCTCCTCTGCTGCCCTATCTTTCCAATTAATTTTATACTCAGGGATCAACTTTTTTCCAAGTTACCCTTCCCTGAAATCAATCATCATTTCCTCAACCTTAACAAAGCTCCAAAGGAGTCCTTAATGCTATCCTTAACTCCCAACATCTCTTTCAGTCTAAGACAATAGATGAACTTTCACATTCTGAGGTAGTTCAAGTGTATACGTTACCTCTCTGATCTTTTAAAGTATCTAGAAAGGTCCAAAGTACCTAGGGGATAACTTCCCAACCTTCTTGGTTAGTATAATAACATTTTTGAACTCTTGGGTATTTTCAATACACCAACATTCCCTCGGATAACTCCCTCGAGAACGTAAATCGTGCTCTATCTTGAGCTCTCCTAACAGAATCTCTAGCTTTGGCTAGCATCTATCTACCAAGAAATCCCTAGTCGCATTGTTATGAATACCCGCGAGTCCCAAAATTTTGGAGATCTATGTTGGTATTCGTACATTAGCATAAAGGGAATTTAACGAGTGGGGCTACATGCTTAACACTATTATGGGCAAGCTTAACCATTGGGATGTATCTCTTTCGAGTCCGATGGTCTCTTGGAGATGTATGATGCATGAAGCATATCCTTCAAAACCTGATTTACCCCCTCCGTATGGCCGTTAGAGTAGACTGAAGATGATCAGAGGAACTCAAAGTTATCTTGGTCTCTAATTTTTGGAATACTAGAAGTGTGCAGTAAACTTTAAGTCCCTATTACTTAAAGTGTCACAATGTAAACCATATAACTTGAAAGGCAGCTCAATAAACTATCGTGCAGATTCAAGAGCCGTTTACTATTTTCCTTTTGGATGAAAATCTTGCCATCTTTGTCAACTTGTCTACCACCACCCAAATGACATCATGCTCTCTGTGAATGACTGCACGATAAATTGATGATAAGGTGACAGCCTTATTCAACTTACACTGACGATGCTTTACCACGTAGTAGGAACATCGACAGTCATAAAGGATCCTCCTCTTAATCTTAGCACTTTCTGATACAACACAAACCCTATCATTTCAAATAAGATACTGACCTCCAACCATCTTGACAAGTGGAATGATTCTTGAGATTTGTAATGGAGCTGTTTCTACTTGGACCTACTACCAAAACCAACCAAAATATCTATCGGTCTCACATAGCCCTTTTAGGAAATCATATAGGTCATCTTGAATTTTCTCCCTAATGCGACTCAATGCATGTGTAACCCTATTCAAGCTACTCTTTCGATATCCAATCTCCATGTCCAAATCTTACATCAAATTTGCCCACCATGCCTTCTTTCCCCTCAATTGATGTCTATCACAAAAATACTTGATCAACTCATGGTCGGTCAAAACAACAAATTTGGATCCATCAAGTAATGTCTCCAAATTTCAATACGTGAATGACCATGTATAACTTTTTCTCTAGAGTATGCCATTTGACTTGAGCCTCATTAAGCTTCTTGCTTTGAAAAGCCACATGTTGGTCCTCGTGAAATATGGCCCATATCGCATAATCACTGGCATTAGTCTTAATCACGAATGGTTTGCTCTAGGATCCAATATGGCTAAAACTGGTGCATCTCTCACCACATAAGCTTGATCAAGCCTCTCATTCTATGTAACAGGAGCATCGAACTTTCATCCACGTCCTTTGAGGTGGTTAGAAAGGGGAACGGTCACATCAGAATACTCCCTCTTTGACATCTTGAGAAAGACAGTGAATCCTAAAAACAAATGAACCTGTGTGCTTTGTGATAGTCCAAGGTATTGGCTAATGTAAAACCCTTTGGATCCACTGAAGAGCTTTGCTCATCCTATCTCTAGAAATCTAATGACCTAAGTATGTGATTTCTTTACAAAAGAATTCACACTTAGAGATTTGGTCGTCGTTCAGGCCATAGAACCCCCAAGATGAATTTGAGGTCATCTATATGCTCCTCTCTAGCAAGTGCAATTGAATGGTTAAATTACTGGCTGGAAAGTATTTCTCAACCATTGTAACAGCCTCGATGGAGTTTAATCGTGCTGCTTCCAATGTGTCTCTACTAATCTCTTTCCTTGATATCCAACGTACCACTGCACCAATTTTATAAATTGTTTCTCTAATGTCATCGGTGAGGCAATCCTTGATGGCTATAGGAAGCATGAATTGCAAGAATTTGTGCTAATCACGACTCTTCAAGCTCATCGTCCTTTGTAAATGCTCCCTTCAAGCAATACATGCATCCTGTAGGGGTATGAAACTCACTAATGCACTTCTTTACACACCGTTTCTCATCCTTTGTCTCATGACCCAAGGTGCTTTTGGTAGCTTCACCTTTCCATCTGCTCTAATTTGGGCCCATAAGTGGTGCATGCGTTGAACCTCTTGTAAATCATCTCGTTGTGCCTTGCTCTCCTTTGCTCCTGTGATGGTTTTTCAAAGCACCTCGGCTATATTCTTGAAAATGTGCATTGGGTCAATAAGATGGTTCACTAGAAGGTCATTCCAGTATGGAAGCTGATGGAAAATGGATAGACGCTTCATTCCTGGAGGTGTATAGGTTGGATCCAGCTCCCATAAGGTCCTCCAATCACTGCTCTTCCATATGCGATGGGATCTCCCTAGAAATCCCTCACGCAAAGGATGGTCCACTGGAGATACTTCTTGTGGCCCTCGTATACTATCTTCTTCATAGACTTTGAGTATCGAGCCTCAAGTTGCGGCCCACATAATGGACATCCATTATACCCTGACAGTGAAAGCCCTACAGAACATCAAAAAATATTATAGCACGTAAGTTTGGATGACAATCATGATTTAACATAATACGTTAACAAGCTATAGTATTACCTGAGAACTCACCATAGCCAGGCCAATCATGCATAGTCCACATAAGTATTCCTCTCAATGTTAATGCACGTTGTCCAAACCTCTTGGAAATATCATGAACTTCAATGCCCTCCCATATAACACGAAGCTCTCCAGGAACTATCAAAGACAATAACAGATGTCCTTTTTTTATCGCTAGCTATGGTGGAAGATTATAGTTAACTAGACAAACAGGCCATGTACTCCATGATGAAATTTGTAGACCAAATGGATTCACTCCAAAGGCTACCCACTTCTCTTGCAGGGGAATCTTCGGGCACACGCATAACACCATTCGTGCACCTAGTGTTATGGTGCCAAGTAAAAATCGATTGCAAGTTTAATATGGATAGGTAAGCGCGTAAAATAGACAAATGTGCTCCATGATATAGTGGAAGACGAGCAAGCCTGCATAGCTGTTTCTCTTCTTGGAAAACGTATTCCACATGTCATGTGTTTTCTTCTACCCCTTCGTGTTCTAAACCCCAATCTTCTGTTCCATCGTGTAAGGCATTTATCATGTCATCCATATCGTGTTCTAGTATTTGCTCTGAATATGCCTCAAGTTCCTCGGGTTGTTGGATCACCTCGTTTGTGGCTACTCTTGCTGGTCTCCATCGTTCAGGCCGGATATCCACTGGTTCGTCATTGTTGAAGCGCGCATTGCCACTAATTAGATGTTCCAATCGCTCCACCGAAAATATTTCCCATTTTTTTGTATGATCATTGCAAATTCGTCAACATCGAGCCACTTGGTATTTACAGCGACTACATGGGCAAAGTGTCTTCTCCTCTAAATCAACAAAATTTGAGGGTGTGGCATCGTCCATGGTTTTTATATTGATTTGCAAAATGGGAACAAATGCTTATTTTCGGAGGGGAATCCTGCCTTAAGTATTTGTGGATGGTAGTAGTCGGTGATAGGTAATTTGAAATGTCGGGGGCGCGCAAGATCTGGAAAGATTTTGAATTTGAATGAAAAGTAGCGATCGTCGAAATAAGCGTCGAAAAGGTCGTCAAAATAACCGTGAAAAAGAACATGAGAAATTTATTTTTTCGACTCTTATTTTCACGCTATTTTCCACGCTCTTTTCGACACACTTTCCCACGCTTATTTCAACGCTTTTTTCATGCTTATTTTGACGGCGCAGGTTTTTACAATAAAACATAACCTCTCTTTTTTCTGTGTTTTTTTTCGTGCGCATGTGTTTTGCTTCCTCACCAGGTATACCTCCTTTTCCCTCACTCCCATCTCCTCTTGGTTACATGTACATGTGATGTAAAATGCCTGTGTGTAATTATGAGTACTTTTCTTGTTTTTTTGCTTTCTCATTTGTTTTGCAGGTTCTTTCTCTCTCCCAAGCTCTTCTCCACCTCCTTCTTTGCCCTCCCTCCCCTCCCCTCCCCTCCCCTCCCCTCTCCTCTCCTCTCCTCTCCTCTTGGTTGTTAAATTGGTGTGTGTGTGTGTGTGTTGAAGGATAAACCTCCTTGTGTATCCATGCTATTCATACTTTTAGGGTTTTGTATCAATAATTCTTTTTTAAACTTTTTGTTTTGTTTTGTAGGTCTTCTAATCCTCTCTTTCAACTTCACCAAAAAGAGGTAAATTCCTTTCTCTCTTTCCTCTATTTTATCTACCAAAAAGAGAGGTTTTGTTTTGTAGGTCCTCTATGCATAGAGCTTAATGCACATGCATAGAGCTCTAATCATAGAGCTTAATCTATGCATTAAGGTCTATTCGTATAGCTTAATACATAGATTAAGCTCTATGCATGCATTCATAATGCATAGAGATATATACATAGATTAAGCTCTATGCATGCATTCAGCTCTGCATTAAGCTCTATGCATAGAGCTTAATGCATGCATTAAGCTCTATGCATGCATGCTTAATGCATAGTGTTGAGATGCGGTTTAGTTTAGGAAAGCGTGGCTTGCATAGTGCTTTATGCAAAAGCCTCATGCATAATGCTTTATACATAAGCTTTATGTATAAGGCCTCATACATAAGCTTTTGTATGTATGCATTACTAATCCTTTCCTCACCCTTTTGTTGGTTTTGTAGGTCCTCTAATCCTCTCTTTCAACATCACGAAAAAGAGATAAGTAATTTAAAGAGAAAGAGATTTTTCGATATAGTTGTCTGAATATCTTAGGATGGGATAGATTCGTCAGAGTAAATCCCCTAAATAAGGGAGCTCTAAATTATATTTTTAAAGCATAAAAAAGGTAGAACTTGGAGGACGTGTGTCAACTAGAAAAAGTTGACAAAGTTAAATTAAGAAGAGATATCCCCTTCCTATGAAAATCTGATATATAGGCTCTAGGAGCCAAGTATTTTACAAAGATTGATCTTTATACTTACTAGATTGGGATAGGCGAGGAAGATGTCTTTAAGATGGAATTTTAAACTAGATATGGTCATTTGGAGTTCCTTTTGTATTACCTTTTAGGCTCAAGAATGCTCCAATTTCTTTTCAGTAGATGATGAATGACTCTTTCAGGTTTGTTTGGGGAAGTTATTGTGGTATTCTTAGATGATATTTTGATATCGGGGCGTAAATAACTGTACGCAAAGACAAGTGTGGATTTCTTCAAGTAGACCGCACAAAGATATGGACTGACCAAAGGGACACATTTGTGCTACTAGAGCACTGTGAGCAAGTCATCTTTGTGGAAGACCCGACAGATCATAAATGGTTGTTTGTGATCCAAATAAATCCACGTGGAAAACAAATATTTGAAGAGGTAAAAATAGCAGTTGACTGTTTGCCAGATGCTGAGGAACTCCCCCCAAATCATATGATGATTGAGCATACACCACTAGCACCTATTGAACAACAAGAAGAACAAGAAGAAGACATACTAGTTGAGGAAGTAGGTGAGGCTCACACGGGATTAGGATCGGATGAAGGTGTACTCATTGAGCAAATACATCTTGAACGAGAAACAGACACTAGAGATAATCCAGAAGAAGAAGAGATTCAAGCTGAGTATGATCATGATGCATCGACAGCTCTCATGCTAGAGCTAGAAGAGAATGAAGACATGGATGAATTACCTTTTACTACTACAAGACAACTGGCTCCACCAATTGACAACAATGATGGATTATTAATTGAAATAGATTTATTTGGAGCCATGGATCTCGCTGAGGACGAGCAAGTTGATGATGAACTTTAATTTCATTGTAAAATAGAGCACTTTCTTAATTGCACCTTAGTGAGGAGGAGGAGCTAGCATTTTTCCTTCTTCAGAGAGCGTGATGGAAGTTATACCCTCCTCTCTCCCTCGGCTCCCCCCCCCTCTCTCGCTCTCTCTCTCTCTCTCTCTCTCTCTCTCTCTCTCTCTCTCTCTCTCTCTCTCTCTCTCTCATAGACACATATGCTTGCAAAGAGGTAGAAAGAGAAGGCTAAAACACACCCTAGGATGGGAACTAGCAAATATCGACGACACGACCAGGTATGGAAACTAAGCGTCGAAAAACAATGATTCTCTTGTAGTGGCGGGATCATTCTACTGAACTTTGCCGTGATGTTTTCTAACTCACGTGTCTCCCAAACATCTAACTTACTATATTTAAAATTAGAAGTAACATTAGATGAAAAAGGATTAAGAACACATTAAAACACTTCATAATTAAAACACAAACTCCATGCTATATTATGAAGTTATGTAGAGTTTACAAGTGTAGAGGGTAGGACTCCAAAATCACCCTTTTGAGATAAAGTGGACACTGTATGATTCTTCAAATTTACATGGATGTCATGGTTATAAAGCCATCCTTTACCTAAAACAATGTCTACCATATCTAGATTCATCAACAAAAAAATCAAGACTATCTAAATAACTCTAGATAAATATAGGCAATTGGGTCACACATACGTCCCATATCTGTCCATGCCCCACGACTAGGTCACACAATGACATGATCACTTGGCTGAGTCTCCACTCCAAAATTCTATACCAATTTGGTATTAATAAAATTGTGAGTGTTACTTGGATCAAATAGGATATGTACATTTTTCCCCAACACATATCCATACATGCATATAAGATAATTAGGTCCGAAAATTTCCATGCTAAAGTTATAATCCATGGAAGAACTACAATCAGGAATTGTGGTATGAATGGAAGTTATCTTAGGGTTACCTGTAATCTTAATCAAGTGAGCTCCTTTAGGCTTCTTCTTTGTCTATGCTTAAGTAGCTATCTTTTTAATGGCCTGTTTGGCCATAAATAAAGCATCAGCCCTCCCAAATGTTATGGAGGATCTGCTTGGTCATCTAAGTCTTCTTGGAATTGGGTTGACTTGAAGTCCGGGTTTGATTTTCAATCATGGAAGGATTTACAAACCTAAACTTTTATTTACATTTGGAATTTGGTTTCAGAGTTGCGTGAGCTCTTTTGCTTTTGAGGAATATTATTTCCACTTTTACCAACAACAGCTATCTCTTCATAGATTTTTGCAAAATGGATAGAATCCTCAAGTATTTTACAATTGTTGTTCCTCACCTCAAGCTTGTGATCTTGGAATAAGCTCCGCATAAAAAACAAGCATGTTGACTGCATCCATATGTGTCACCTTTGCTTGCAACCCTCTAAACTTGTGCAAGTACGTGTTGAAAGACATGGTCTTCATATTCTCCAACTCTGTAAACTTGGATACCACATCATGCTCATCATCCACCTGGAGGAACTCATCCCTAAACATTTTCTTGAAACTAGCCCAAGCAGTAGGCTTGTTTGAAAGCTCTCTCCAACATGACAAGGGCTTTCCCTTTTAGGAGGCGTTGCACCATCTGAATTTTCCAAGCAGTAGGCTTGTTTGAAAGCTCTCTCCAACATGACAAGGGCTTTCCCTTTTAGGAGGCGTTGCACCATTTGAATTTTTCAAGCATCCTAGAAAGGATGGAATTTGAAGTGAACATTTCACCTCTTAAGCCACGCATCAATCAATCCTCCCTTTCTCTTGAAAAAACCTTTAGCATGAAGAAAGGGGTTGCTAAAATCTACTGTGTAGGTGTGGGAAGAGAAACAATCACCTTCTGTAATATAGATGCACCCCCTTTTGGAGATTAGGGTAGAAATCTCTGCTCGAAGCTTTTGCATCACCTTGCTATCGAAGTAAGTTTTCTCAACCACATCTAACTTCTCCTCTTCCACCACTATAGTATATTTCCCATGAGCATGAGCATGGCTCGATTCCCCAAAATCTTTCCCTATCGAAGTAAGTTATTTCAACCACATCGATCTCTACCTCTTCCCTAATAATGTATATTGCCCATGAGCATGAGCATGGTTGGATTCCCAATATCTTCGGGTTCTTCTCACTCATGATTTGACAAATCGGTAAAGAAGAGGGACAAGGGTGTCACCATAGTAAGAGAGATGAAAAAGAGAAGAAAGAAACAAGAGAAAAGCCGCATAAAACTTTAGGAGAATATGAGATCATCGTTTAAACCAACTCACTAAAACCTTTCCTGAGCTCCATGTACAAGGAGAGAGGTGCAATATCTGCTCCCCATTGTTGTTCCATGCTGAACACTACGAAGAGGCTTCGTTTTATGGTCTTCAATGCATAAGATGTGCGCTTATAGCTTGGCCCATGCTTTTTTGTCTAAGAAAATCCCATAATGAATTCGTTTTAAAAAAAAGGAGGTGCCCCTTACTTAGACCCCCCAAAAATACCTAGACTCGGCTTTTTAAGCTTGCCTAGATCAGAAGTGCACTATAGGATTGACCACAATAATAACCCAAGGCATCACTTATATAGTGATAACTGTTGCTGGAAACAGCTAACCGTAGTAGCTTAGTTTTATTAATTTTGAACCTTAGCCCCTTGCACTTGCATGCTATTTCCTAATCCTAGGGTCCCTGAACCCTACCAGATTAGGATGTTAATTTGAGGATTAGCTCCAAGTACATAACATTAGAACACCACATTAGGATGTTAATTTGAGGATTAGCTCCAAGTACATAACATTAGAACACCACAAAAATAGTGGAATGAAGGGCTTAGATCAACTATAAGGAGGGTGCAAGATTGTGGAAGGTTGTTCTCGTAAAGTGCTACACATTTTTTAAAACTCTAAAGCATTATAATTGATGTGGTTTTGCAATATTGATGTAGCATATGCAATATTGATGTAATATATATAGCGAATATGAACATAAACATTGACCGTCATCCACATTGTGTTCCATTGCTTTGGCTAGTGGTAGAGGGCATAACCTTTCTGAAGAAGAGGTAGTTGCATTGATCAAACCAGGGTTTAATTTGCAAATGGAAACAATAAGTATGAGAAGACATTTCCAAGGTAATGAAAATATGCAACACACCAATGGACCCTATAGCTTTAGAGAATACCAACATTGCATAAGATGGTAGGTGTGCAAGGTACCAACTAAGCATTTCAAAGGAGGGAGCATTATAAAAAATTGCAATACAAGAAAAGGTGATTGAGCATGGGGTTCATGATTTTCTATAGTGAGAAACATGGTGATAATATGATAAGTGTGCAAGGTACCAACTAAGCATTTTAGAGGAGGGGGAGCATTAGAAAAGAATGCAATACAAGAAAAGGTGATTGAGCATGGGGTTCATGAGATTTTCTATAGTGAGACACGTGGTGATAGTATGGAGGTGGGAAATTATGAAGTTTACATCAAAAGCCATCCATCTTACAATTATCAAGATTTTGTGAAAAGAGTAGAGACAAATACACCATACCTAGCATGTGTATTATGTACATCAAAAGCCATACCTAGCATGTGTATTATGTACTTGAGGGTGATTGGACTAAGCCAAAACAAGAACATGCTCATTCATCAACCAATACTATCCAAAATCGTATTGTTGGAGGCACTCAATAGGCTACCCATAAGAGATGCCATTTTGGAGTTGTACTTTTCATTGTTTTCTCGAATTTAATCAACAAATTTCATAGTATGATCCACGATTAATTGTGAGCTATTCAATATCGCAAGCTGTTGTGTGTATGTGTGTGCACGTAAGAGAGAGAGAGAGAGAGAGAGAGAGAGAGAGAGAGAGAGAGAGAGAGAGAGAGAGAGAGAGAGAGAGTATCATATGGCACCACTTTCAATAAGTGCTCGCTTGAAAAACATGTTTTAGGATCCTTGGTAATGTCATTGATTTTATGTATATCAATATAGGATAATGATACATCATTGTCTCACTGTCTCAAGAAGTAAAGATAAATCAAGACAAAGTACTTTTGTATATTGGTCAAAAGTCTCTTATCTTTGCAGTCCACACTAAAGTTAAAAATTGTAGACCTTATCTAATATTGAAGGAGCCCATCAAAGCATAATGGGCGTTTTTTTTTTCACAAATATTTTAAAGGTTTGGCTATGGCGCTGGGGGCGCTACAGGCCGTGACTGTATCTCGCCTCGTCCCTTCAGCTAGCTCACTGTAAGTAGCTTTGCATCCCAAGTATGCCTTCCACTACCGCACAACCTGCTTGATTTCATTGCAAATTATTCCTGTCAAATGATCAGGAAATATTGTATCGGGGCAGCTTCTAAGGTGCCCTTGTGGGCGCCCAATGTGAACAAACTGGCCTTCCACCATCAGGTCCGTCCATGCAGCTCCCTGCATGCATCCAATGTGGAGACATTGCCTGCTTCTGATGCCGCATCACCAGACACAACTCCTCCGGCCTTGAAGTGAGTGCAGGACTATTCATCTGTGTGTTCAAATGAAAGAGTTTAAATGGGGTTTTTTTTGGAACATTGAAACTAGCTATTAGCTTGACGGGTGGCCTAAGGAAATCGCCAAGATGCTGTCATGGTATGTGATGGGTTGCCTGACCTTGGCACTGGGATCTCAAGGATGTGCTTTGTCGATGACAAGTGGTGTGGGGGGTCCTCCATAATGGATGGAAACCGAGGGATGAGTGGGTGCAATCTGAGAGGTTGAATCAAAAGTTCAAAGTGGATTATTCTTAGGAAACTGAAACCAACTGACCAATAGGATCTTGACACTCGGGCAGTGCTGCTGTCTGACGGTGGATTGAAATAGCAAGGATGTCGTGATTGATTGTTGCATCATATGGTGGGTCGGTTGACCTTGGCATGGAGATCCAAAGGACGTGGACAAGTGGTTTTGGGTAATGAGCGAGCAGATTTGTTCCATTGAATCATAAGAACTTGCACTCAACCCTGTCCATATTGCATGTATTTTAATATCAGCAACAAGAAAGTTGCAGGAATTTTCCATGTATGCAAGGAGTCTGCCCTTCCTTTCTATGCATCCATATACAGCTCAGCCATGTTTTGAGCATGGCTTGCCCAATTTGGGTTTCTTTTGCCTTTGCCCTTTCAGGCTGAGGGCCTTTTTTTTCCAGGTGAGAAATTGACCACTTGATTTCAAGTGCTAGTTGATGTGACATGCGGCTACGAGTCAAAGGAGGAAGTTGCTGAATTGTGGATACATTTCTAAAGCGCAGCCTTGCTTTTATAGAGGGTAAGCCAGCTCTCATCAGCCACATGCTTAGCATTGCCATGTGATAGGCTTTCTTAAAGCTATCCCCGTTTTCGACACATGCTCAATAGTCACTTGGTAGGTTCTTTCTGCTGAATTAGTGGACGTAGATTTATTTCGATGTCTTTGTCCAAGTTGCAGCCACCTGGTTATATGTATTTTTTTCTATTCAAAGTGGTGCAACTGCCCAGCCAGCTACTGTGCGTGTGCCGCTCCACCGTCGACCTGTGTGTACTGTTTCTGTTTGCCGTCGACCTCCTCCATCCCTTGTTCCTCACCATCGATCTACTCAATCCCTTGTTCCTTGCCGTCGACCTCCTCCATTGATTCTTTCTACTCACTGTCGACCTCCTCTGCAGCTGTCGCCTGTACCTACCGGCTTGTACCTGCTGGCCGTCGTCTGTACTTGCTGCCCGTGCATCTGCTGGCCATCACCTGCTCTTGCTGCTGGGTGGTTGCGTCCCCTCCTTTGCCTTGCCTTTGCTGAAATCAAGCTCTTCTTTGTTCATAGCTGCTGCCTCTGAAATGGCTTCTCCTACAGGAGTGTACAGACACACAGATCCCTCTGTTGAGTTCAAGAGAAGAAACACAGGAGGAGACTCTCAATGATCTGAAATGCTCTCCTCTCGTTGCTCCAATTCCGACCTGCATTATTTCTGTGACACCCTTGAGGAAGGTTTTGTTAGAAGTCATCCCGAGACACTAGGGCCTCTGTTGTGGGTGTGCCCACCCTCGTAGATGTTTTTCTCATTTTTCCTCACTCCCCGTATTTTTCCCCATTTTTCCCATTTTTCTATGGCTTGGGTGGCTGCCCTGTGGTGGCCAGAGCTCACAGATTCTGGCCGACCGCTGCATCAGGTCCACGACTTCACCTATGTGCTGGCCGACTCATTATAGCTGGCCGACTGGGTGTCTTCAGCAAGTCGTGGAGGTTTAGGGCCTGTCGGCTGCTTCTGATGCAGGCCGACTGAGTATGGGGGCCATATAAAATGGCCCCATTGCTCCCTTGTCATATCATCTTGTATCATTCACCAGATGACTGTTGCATGTATGGATGATGCACAGAAGGCTGGATACTGATGTAAACTGATGATTCAGGGCTGAGTACTGCTGTATACTGAAACGCAGACCTGTAGGGATGCTGCTGGACTGAAACGCAGGTGTGCTGCTGCTGGACAGAAACTGCTGCTGGACAGAAACGCAGGTGTGCTGCTCTGCTGGACAGAAACGCAGGTGATTGTACGGCTGCTGAACTGAACTGTAAATGCAGATGACTGTACGGCTGGTTCACATGCAGAAAACGCAGGGTGTATGCTGATTCAGGGACTGAATTGATGCTGGTTGCAGGCGCCTAGGGCTGTAGCGACTGCTGCACTGCAGGTGTTGGATGATCAAGGCTGGCTGAAGCAGCCTCAAGCATTCCAAGGGCTGGATGAGACTAGGCTAGTGCTGAAGACAAGGGAACTCCTAGGGCTGAGGAGGAAAGCTCTTAGCACACTGAAGATTGAATGATAAACTAAGCCCTATGCAAGCCTATTTATACTAACTGGAAGTTATTCAAGTTGGTTGGTCATTTAATAAAGTTTATATTTATAAATGACAAATAATGCTAAATAAATACTATAAAATATGGAAAAAATACCAGATAAATCCTAGTAAATTCCCTAAGACTTCTGGGATGTTCTAAATGATGCACAGGCATATGAATGCATATTATGCAGGATGCAGAGTGCTTTCTGATGCAAACCCTAAGGCTTCTACTGACTCTACATGCATGAATGATTCTCTCCAAGTGGGTTAAGGGACTTGACTGACTGACTGACCCGCTAAGGCTGAGGAATGACCTACGTAGCTCGTGCCTGACTTATCCTGGACTGAGGATGTACAATGGGGTCACGGCGTACGACAAATATCATCCTACTGGGTTCTAATACTGTACAACTGTTGCACTTCTGATGATGAGCCATCTTGTCACCATGCATTGAGTGCAGAGTGCATGTGACAGATGTTGAGTTGCCAGGACGTCTACCATGTGCATGCAGATGGACATGCAGCATGCTAATCCTAGGCAAAATTCTGATTTGCAGCAGATAAACAGATAGTCTAGGGGCTCATGCCAAGGCGAGACAAGCATAGAAGACAATCCAGTGGACAAGTACTCTGTCGGCCATATCTGAGGTGTGTAGGGAGCAGGTCGGCAGCATATAGCATTTATGGGGATTTTCTGTTGGCTGACCCGCAGTCAGCCAGTTGCTCAGGCATGCTTGGGCGTATAAAAGGCTAGCCCATGAGTCATCCTGGGTATCACACTCCCTAGAATAGGGTTTTGTTACCCCTATTGGGAAGGTCTAAGGCCACATACACTGTAACCTTTTTAATACATCTATGAATATACTGAAAATACAGCCATCTCTCTCTCTCTATTCCGTGTCTATGGTGATTGTTCTTGCATCAAGTCTTCCTATGCAGTGCCTAGGGCTGAAAGAAGACTACCCAGAGCTTCCGCATGTCACAGTGTTATCAGAGCATCAAGCTCAGCTATTCTAAGTGTTGTTGGTGTCCTAGAGGAAGTGCACGAGTCCAAGAGAGAAACGCAGCATGTGTCGAGACCCCCAGAAGTTTGTTGTTGTCAGGCAAACCCAAGGGGAGAGTTTCATGAGAGTTGGTAGCCAGATGGGGCTGCCCGAGAGGCTTTTACTCCAAGGGATGAAATTCATCCAAGGGGTGGAGCCAAGGATGCCCGGACTAGTTTTCAAGAAGAAGGATTCATGTGTGTGTTCAGGAACAGGGCAATACGGTAAGGGGACAAAGTGGAACAAATGTAAAGATCTCTACATCAAATTTGGAGTGGATTTAGAGACCTGAGGCAAGGTTTTTAGTGAAAAGGTTGCCAGGAAGGGAAGGATGACCGATATGGGAGACCATATGTGGAGACAAGGTATGATGACAGTCATCTAGGGTCAGAAGTTGGAATCCCGTATCAAGTTTAGCAAAGGGGGATGTCATGTGCAAGACATGTGCATGCTCATTCCAGGAGCTGATCTTTGATAGGCAACAGCAAAAACACAGGTTTTGGGGCATTAGCCAGGCTTGATGGTGTGCAGAAGAACCCAAGGGGGGAGGAACAGGAACCTGTTGTGGCTGCAGCTATAGAGTTGGCCGACACAGTCTTCAAGTCAGGTTTAGGCTGATGTTGGCCGACAGCAGATCGGTGAGGTCTCATGCACCAAGAAAGGCTACAAAATGGACTATGCCTAGTTGTTAGGACTCACTTACTCGTCTAAGGAGTAGGGTCATTAGACTAGAACTAGATTAGGTGATTTACTACCTTTTGATGGCAGCCAAAGGTTGGCCAAGATCTGTACACCTTTTTTACTATATGAATATACTGAAACTCAGCTATCTCTCTCTCTCTTCTCTTCATCTCTCTTGCTTGCGTTTTGCATCAGGTTGTTCCAGGATGGTGTTTAGAGCTGAAAACTCTTAGAGCTTCGGCATGTCTCAGTGGTATCAAAGCATCAGGCTCAGCTATGCTAAGTGCTGTGGGTGTCCTAGAGGAAGTGCACAAGTCCAATGAGAAACATAGCATGTGTCAAGACTCCGAGAAGTTGGTTGGTGTCAAGCAAACCCAAGGGGAGAGTTTCATGAGAGTTGCTAGCTAGTTCGGGCAGCCCGAGAGGCTTTTATGGAGCACTCCAAGGGATGAAATTCATCCAAGGGGTGGAGCCAAGGATGCCGGGACTAGTTTTCAAGAAGAATGATTCATGTGTGTGTTTAGGGATAGGGCAAGGCGATAAGGGGACAAAGTGGAACAAATGCAAAGATGTCTACATCAAATTTGGAGTGGATTTAGAGACTTGAGGCAAGGTTTTTAGTGAAAAGGTTGCCAGGAAGGGAAGGATGACCAATATGGGAGACCATATGTGGAGACAGGGTATGATGACAGTCATCCGGGGTCAGAAGTTGTAATCTGGTCGTCAATTTTAGCAGAAGAGGATGCCATGTGTATGCACATGCACATGCTAATCCTAGGCTAAATCCTTGATTCGCAGCAGATAAACAGATAGTTTAGGGGCTCATGCCAAGGCCAGACAAGCACAGAAGACGATCCAGTGGACAAGGACTCTGTCGGCCAGATCTCAGGTGTGTAGGGAGCAGGTCGGTAGCATATAGCATTTATGGGGATTTTATGCTGGTCGACCTGTAACTATTTGGTTCTCCTAGCTCTATTTTTCATGATAAAACCAATGCCCGGACACCAAACAGGTGGAAGAAGACATGGGGACAAGGTCCATAAGGTTTGATTAAGTAAAAGCACCATTCTTGGTCAAAAAACAAGAAAAAGCAAAAAGTCAAATAAGGTTGACTGCGAGCCAAGGGCACCATTGGAAAGAGGAGACTGAGTCGAACCAAAAAGCTAAAAGCCGCTTTTTCAAAAAGCAGCTCCAGTGTCCAAAAGCAAGGCCCTGAAGCTAGAAAAGCAAAACAAGAACTTTTGACTAAAGTTGAGTAATATTTTACTATTAAAAAGACCAAATGCAAAGTAAAAGGAAAAAGCAAAGCAAAAGCATCACTTTTTGGCAAAAAGCAAGGCTTCCCCAAGTATAAAAGAAGCATGAGCCTCTCTTGAGCATCAAGTTGAAGAAAAACCTCTTCATCGCTTTGCCATCTTCGTTGAAGCATGGAGATCATCTTCTCCATAATCATCTACTTGATCATGAACCAGATCATGGAATTTTTCATAGCTGCTCGTTGATTTAGAGCGCCTTCATCGGCTGTTGTGCCATGTCATCATTTGTCCGTACCATAGTCACACGAAACGGGCGAAACGGCGCCTTGAAATGGGGAAACACTGTTTCCTGAAGTCGACTCCACGGAACGGCTGGAACGGGGGAAAATGGGTTTCTTATCCATGTGGCATAGGAATTCGTTGGCCCTTCGCTGTCCACGTGGCATCAAAAAAAAAAAGTAATGTAAAAAAAAACGTGTGCTGGCATGTTGAGAAAAACGCTGCGTTGCAATCCCTTTGCTTCCTACCCGTTGTGCTACTTGCAGAGCTCGTTGCCTCAACAGCTACGTTGGATTCTGGAACCACAATGGTTACGTTCACCACACGGTACACCATATAAGCCTGTAGTACAATGTTTGTTTTGTAGAAGTGTACTTGTACACAAGTTCCCAGAGCTGAGATTCAAATCCCAAAGCTCAAGCACTTACCTCATGTATTCAGGTATCCATGTACTCATGTACCCCATTTTGACTAGTAGCATTAGCTCCCCCCCTACTGATGTATTGTGGGGCTATCTCTTTTCTTTTCCAGACAGTGTATCAGATGTCACATGGTTGTAAATTTGGTCTCATAGGTCACTTTGGCCTTTTGAAGATGTTAATATAACATTTCATTTCATTTCTCTCCCCCCCTCTCTCTGTTTCCGTGTAGAGCAAGGCCAAAGTCGGAGCATTGCAATCGCATTCACTTCTCAGCTTGGTCCTCCATAGTCAATAAAGTCTAATCAGTAAGTGTAAAAAAAAAAAAATGTAAATGGACCTTGTTTTAAAAAAAATGACCATTGACTTTTTTTAAAACCAGATGGGAAGCATCTTAATTAAATTGCACTTTTTTTTAAATATAACAAGTCCTTTTTCAATTAATCCCTCTCTTCTTCTTATTGTGTTGCATTGAATAGTTTGCACCAATGGCATTCTATGAGCGGTTGTCGTTCATGCGTGGCTGAGCGACAATACATCGAGACAGCTCATTGTCGATGCTCTTTCTCTCTTCGAGAGAGCCTGACATTACAAGAGGCAATCTCTAAGAGGGCTTGACGATGTCACTGCCCTCCTATGTGGTTTTGGGATGATGAAGATTGCTTGCTATTGTAAGTGGTTCCAAGACACACTCGAAGACGAGCACCCATATGACAAAACCTGTAGCTTGTAGAAGCACCTGCTGTGGCCCTAGTTCATGGTGGGGCACTTGCCAGTCATGAGCAGGACAATAAACCCATGTAGAAAGTCGCTTGTTGTAACTTGTATTGCCAAAAACTATTGCTAATGTTGAATGAATAAAGAATTTATTTTTTCTGCGAACTCTGTCCGCTCTATTGTGTACTTTCTTTTTTTCAGAATCTCTTGGCACCTTGTCTTTATTGTCCATTGCAATGACCCATGTTCCTCATTCCTTCTTTGCAGTCTTTGCACCCATGGTCTCCATGGATCAGTTTCGTTCCACCTGAAAGAAGTCCAAATCTACGGAGTGGTCTTGGTGGGATGAGGTACTGGCGGGGGGTGCCTACAAAACAGGAGGCGTGAAAAAATGGACATGCAAATATTGTCTCCTTACGAAGTCAGGTAGTGCAACTCGTATTCGAGCACACCTGCTTCGTTAGCATGGACATGACATTGCGTTTTGTACTAACATTACTCGAGAGGAGCTTCGCTGGAAAGACGAAGTGACGCGGCCATCTTCATCAGCACGGAGAGCAGGGGTGGGAGTAGATCCTTTCACATATGTGGGCACTTCAGGACAAACCTCTGGAACCACTAGGTCTTCATTTGGTGCAATGCCATCATTTTTTGGACCCATTGCAAGTCCATTTGGAGCACCACCACCAGTAGTGGGCGTGGGGGGTACTCTTCGCTCGAGGCAGAGTACACTTCAGAGTAGATGGGACCCAAAGAAGGAGGAGGTGGATGGTAGTGTTGCGCGCTTCTTCTACCATGACGCCATTGCCTTTCCAGCTGCTCGTAGCTTCTACTTCAAGGATATGGTGCACAAGATTGCAGAGTATGGATCCATTTATACTCCTCCATCATCAAAGGCATTGAGAACCACCTTACTAGTGTAAGGAGAAGGGCATAGATGCTGTAGCTATAGAGAGTCAAGTCGTCTTGGGACAGGAATGGCATCACACTTATTGCATTTGGTTGGAGCGACACTCGGTCCAGATCCATTCATGGTGTCATTGCCTATTCCAGAGGGCAATCTTACTTTATCTGATGGCATGATGTGTCCGAGATAGGGAATGCGAACAAGGCAGCCGGTAGATTGTTGTGTGAGAGGTTTCCTCATATCACATTTTCTGTATGCATGGCGCACTACCTCAACAATCTTCTCAAGGACATCGGGAAGTTGGATTGGATTGCTCTCATCATAGAGCAAGCCATCCAAATTGTATCCTTCATTTATAGGCACATAGATAGACACTCTAGAGTTGCAACAATTGGCCATCAAGATTCTGAGCCAGACGGTCAGTTCCTCTTGTTTGGAGCAACTATAGAGCTCATTTATCCATATTGCTTCAAAGAAGTGAAACCGGCTTGGCACTCAAAAGATCAATGAACTAATTTTTGTGAGCTTGGATGCACGTGACATATCTGTACAGAAGGTGCAGGACCTGGGGTAGAAAACTGGTCCCATGTGAGCCCAGTCTGGGACGAGTCAGCCAAGGTTCCACTCCAGTCGTCCGAGGTCAGATGTACATTGTCTTGCATATGCGTCCAAGGTCAGGTGTGCATTGTCCTGCACATGAAACAGTGCCAATCCGCACTGTGAGTCTCCCTTTGGAATGATCTCAGTGGTTTTGTGTATCTGGTATGATAGTGGATGCCAGACCTTTGTGTGGACATGTAGGTTTGCATGTAGAATAGGGGCCAGTCCATAGGGCTATCTTAGAGCCAAGCCTAAGGCTCATGTAGTGGGCATGGGGAGGTTTAGAGCCACCCCAAGGGGCCAGGAGGGCCCCATGTTGTGCCCACTTGCTCGAGTTTGGGCTGGAAGGGCTGTAGGCCAGCTCTAGGGCCTCTGGACAGGCAGCTGACAGGGCATCCAGCCCTTAGAGGCCTGTCAGCCAGGTGTGGGGCAGCCCACACAGGCTGCCCAGCAGCCAAAGGCCATGCGCATAGGTGGCCAGCCCTCCATTAGTGTGATGTGCATGATTTCCAGCATTGAATGCTGAATAAACAGGTCGTGAGGCTTTTAATAATCAGCCGCCTGGATTTATACCAGCCGACCAGCACACTGAAGGGGTATAAATACTCATGGCATAATTCAGTCCTAGTTATCTCATAATTCACAAGGTGCTGCAGCTACTCAAGGGACAGGACAGCCAAGGGAGAAGCTAACGCAAGGGTGAAGGTTTGAAGGTCAAGGGCAGAGATCTATTGTAGCCAAAACAGGTTCAGTCAGTCTTTTATTTTCAGATTTCGCATCATTCTAATAAAAGCAAATACACCATTCGTGGTGGGGGCCCTACAGAGGGTATTCGGGACCCAATACTGTGTCCTCTTCTCGGTCTCTCTCTCTCTCTCTATTTTTCTGCACATCCACATTCAGTTTTGTGCGTTAATTTCGTCGTGACAAGTGTGCTGATTTGAGCATTGAAGTTACCGATCTCCCCCGAAGCTTCCGCATGTTACAGCCAACTTGCGTCTTCTTGAGCGTTATGAGAACCCCCAACCTTGGAAGTATTGGTTAGAGGATGAGGAAGGTTCAGAGGCAGAGGAGCAGGCGAGTTTACCGCCTGACCGGATAGCTAGTGTGGGCGAAGCAGGGGATTGTGGCTCCAACAACTTCTAGATTATGATGATCTGGGCTCAGATGATGTGCATCTCTCGCAAGGTTGAGTCTACTCACGAGTTCCAAACTTGGCTGTTGTATTTGCATTGGACTTTCTATTCTAAATTCAACAAGAAATTGACTTGATCTTGAGGTGTCCTTTATGCAAATTTGAAAAAGTCTCGTTGTTGAATTTGTAATTATTAGTTTTTGGTTATGTAGTTTAATTTATCAAGTATATGTGCCGTTTTCGTCTCCCAGCTATTGTCGTTTTTGTTTTCGAGGAGGTGCCGTTTCTGTTTTTGTTTCTCGTTTCTGGTGACTATGGTCCGTACGACTGTACGGATCCGTACAGCCGTACGGAACTATACGGACTGAAAATTCAAAAACCCTAAAAATTTCAAAAACCCTAAAACTGCTCTAGAAACTCTAAATACTGTTTTTTTGGAGGTTTTTATCACCAGAAAACCAGTAAAATAGGTTTTATATCAGTTTTCTTGCCAGAAGGAGCTTTTCGATGGTTTTCATCGACAAGGGTGTAGGAGTTGTGGAGATTACTCATGGGATGAGTGAGTGATTCTTGGGCTTGTATTTGGATTTGGATTCATTGGCTTTGGATTTGAATATTGGACCTGGTACTAGCCCAGTGAGAGATACTTGTGGGTCATCCCCGTGGTGTGCTCGGCATCAGAGATCTCGTGTCTAGACATCGACATCGACATCCACTTGGATATCCTACATCAGCATATCTGGCTGTTTTGTATTCATTGATTGTATTGATCCTGGCCAGCGTGCCCGTGGATTTCTCTTGAAATAAATTCGTGAAAAGGGGGCGGGGCCTGTTCCTTGCTCGATGTGGTGTACTATGCAAGATCCCTATTCTCTCTCTCTCCATCTTTCTCTCGGACACATGGTAGAATCTGCCACGGCACGCCCCGTTGGGCTTACACGACCAGCAGTCAGCGAGTTGCATGCTTGGGCCTATAAAAGGCTAGCCCATGAGTCATCATGGGTATCACACTCCCTATGGAGTGAGGTCATAGAATAGGGTTTTGTTACCCCTTTTGGGAAGGCCTAAGGCCACATACATTCTAACCTTTTTAATACATCTATGAATATACTAAAAATACAGCCATCTCTCTCTCTCTCTCATAGTGAGAGGAACAGAGTATTGAGACAGGATCTATGGCAGCTCTATACACGAGAGACATGGATATCGCCTACACAGCCTCTTCCACCGAAGATGCTATACTACAGAGATCACTTCATGAGTATCACTGATGATGGATTTATAGAGAGGCCTAGATACATGGAGGGCTTTTTACCACACGGCTCCCGAGTGGCTATTGGTCAGCTTAGAGTTTCATCACACCGATTGGAGATTGAGACTGGCAGAGCAGCACGGATCCCCCAAGAGGAGAGGGTATGCAGATTGTGCAGAGAGGAGGTGGAGAGTGAGGAGCATTATGTATGCAGATGCAGAGCATATACAGCCATTAGAGAGAGATATCCCATTTTATTAAGAGAGCCACATTCCCTACGCCAGATCTTTGAGGCAGCAGACCAGCGCATACTGGGGAGATTCATTCTAGACATACAGCGCCACAGAGAGACATCATTACAGGCTCAGACAGCCCTTGAGGGGGGACGACAGACACAGATTACTACATTTTTTCACAGATCCACCCCACTCCCAGCCCCTACACGGCAGGGAAATACTCTCCAGAGAGCAGAGACTCTCAGAGCCCGCAGGAGACAGAGGACACCTGGCTTTCGGACACCACGCCTATACCAGAGAGAGATGACAGAGATCAGAGCTCAGAGCTCAGTTTCACAGAGAGGGTGCGGAGCGACTGGCTCGCTTCAGAGCACACCCAGGCATGTTCTTCAGGGAGCTGTGGACACCCCCTTCATTGATGTATACCCCCAGTATGGTACAGGATGGAGCTAGCTAGGTTGCATATCATGATTGTATACTCCATGCATATAGCTTTGCATTCTCCTAGTAGTAGAGCTCCATCCCCTTCACCATTCATTGTACTTATTGCGCACCCAGATTCAGCTTTTTTTAGTTCAGTACTTTTTCATTTTGTTGGGATGACAGAGGATACCCTATACAGGTACTCCGATTTGTCTCATAGGCCGAGTTCGGTCTTTTGGAAGACGTTAATAAAATCTCTTTCTTTCTTTCTTTCTCTCTCTCTCTCTCTCTCTCTCTCTCTCTATTCTGTGTCTATGCTGATTGTCCTTGCATCAAGTCTTCCTATGCAGTGCTTAGGGCTGAAAGAAGACTAACCAGAGCTTCCACATGTCACAACTTCAGAGTCTAGACACAGGAAGCTTTCTTCAAGCTCAAATGGGGGAATTTTACTGGCTCTTGTTTCTCTTGTAGAAAGTTCGAGCACATGGCATCAGAATGCCCATTGGTACTTTTGCAGCTGCCAGTAGCGGCAATGCCACCTCTAGAGGTTGTTCATGTTGTACCCATGCAGGAAGAGAAGGGGAAAAACATGGCGCAGGCCCCAAATGTCACTCTAGATAAGGGAAAAGTAAAAATCGGCACGGCAAGCCCTCCTGTTATAAAAGGGAAAGAAAAGGAAAAACAAGAGCCAAATGCATGGCAGACACCTAGGAAAATTATCCCTCTTAGATGAAGACTTGTAGTGTCTCGTAATTGGATAGAAGGTATCTCTACAACGGGGCAAACTTCTGGGGTGCCAGATATCTCGGGTAATGTTACACGTGTGGGCAGAATGTGGGCTATAGTTATGAGGGTAACCCTTGTTTGCACACACTGCGACAAACTTCTGGGGTGCGAGATATCTCGGGTAATGTTACACGTGTGGGCAGAATGTGGGCTATAGTTATGAGGGTAACCCTTTTTTTCACACACTGCGACAAATCCTGATGTATCTGCTGGCAATGACAGTGACAATCTTTTACATCCGAGGAATGTTCATGATGATATTCCACTTTATACATTGCATAGTGATATAAGGAGCCAAGCAGCATGCTTTTGTTGGTAGAAATGAGGTTTTCTCTGGTTATCACATCTTATATGCGGGAAAGCTAGCCTTTTTTGGTACTCTTATCATGGTTAGTATTGCACTAATTCTTTCTATTTGTTACTTCCCTTAGTGCTAGGCTTCATTATGGCTGAGTCTGTTTGACAGAAACTCTGGACGAAGAGCTTTATGTGAATATATGCTCTTATGTGTGTGTGTGTGTGTGTTTGTGTGTGCAGTGCGTGTGTGAGATTATATCTTGATACAGAGTTCTACACCCACTATTGGGCACTGATGACGTTAGTGGGGATGTCGTAGTATCTAGTGCATACTATGCATAATGGAGTTGATAGTTATATAGTCTTGTGGATTGACTACCATGAGTATATAACATGCACGTTCTAAAAGGTGAATTTGGGCATGTTCCTGGATTCATCTAGGTATATATATGAACTTCAACCTCATTTGGCATACAATGATCCCAATGGCAGACGGATTGTTGTGCAATGTATGATTGCTGATGAGTTGTACAAATTTGTGAGTGTTTATGCCTCACAAACTTCAGTGACCAAGGCTGCAATGTGGCAGTCTTTCAAACATATCCATGGCTATCAAATGCTTTTATTACAGGCGATTTTAACAATTCACGTGCGTATGCTGACAGTTTGTCTCATCGTTCTCGTATGATGAGCATTGAGAAACAAATGTGGGATCATGTTAGAATGCACAACCGAAATGAAGACAACTGCTGGGAGAAAAACACAGATGTGAGAGAGAGAGAGAGAGAGAGAAGCTGTGTAACTCTGCTATATACACTCAAGAAAATCCCGGATCTACAATTGGAGAGTGTGGGAGGCAAGGAGCCATTTTATATGGCCCCAGGCTGCTGGTTGGCCAGTCTAAAACAGGCCGACAGCAGCATGGATCACGACCAGCACCTGGAATGCTCACGACTAGCAAAAGCCCTGGTCGGCCAGATCTGCTGAAGACCAGTCGGGCAGCAACTCTCAGTCGGCCAACAAAAGAAGATAGCCGACAGCCCTCCACACCTCAGAAAAAAATGGGAAAAATACATGGAAGTGAGGAAAAATGGGGTAACACCGAAAACGGGTGGGCACACCCACAACAACAGAGTCCCTGGTGTAGTGTACAGACATGAGATAACTGCTAACACCCCCTCTCAGCTGCTGGATGTGGAACCAACCCCAGTGAGTTGGAGTGTCGCCGAAGCATAGCCTGAGGTAGACACTTCATGAAGAGGTTTGTGGCATTGTCCTCCGTCGAACAATAAAGAAGCAAGATGTCACCAGCCAAGATCTTCTCACGAACAAAGTGATATTGTATCTCTGTGTGCTTGGTCCAGGCATGGAAGACCGGGTTCCGAGCAATAGCAATACAACTCTGGTTATCGTACTGGATGACCGTGGGCTCCTTCTGTAGAAACCCAATCTCGCTAAGCAACCTTTGTAGCCACACAACCTCGCAAGGAGCACCAAAAGCAGTCCAGTACTCTGCCTCTATAGACGACAAGGCAATAGTTGGCTACCTCTTGCTGCTTCATGAAACAACTCTTGAGCCGAGGGTAAAATTGTAGCCTGATGTAGATCTCCTCATGTCTGGATCTCCTCCCCAATTTGAGTCACTCCAGCCTTGGAGTCGAACTGGGTCCGTCGTTTCACTTCCAGTGTCGTAGAAGAGTCCGAGATCCTTCGTACCCTGCAGATACCGCAAGATCTACAATCCTATGTCCCAATGAGACTTCAAAGGTGTCTGCATGAACGAGCTTAACAGCCCCACAGGAAAGCTCAAGTCTTATTTGGTGTTCAGCAACCAGATCAATGAACCAACTAGCTTCCGGTATAGAGAGGCATCAACCGGCTCACAAGGATTATTCATTGTAAGCTTCGTGTTAGGGTCCATCAGTGACGTGATAGGCTTGCAGTTCTCCATCCCAAAGGCCTCAAGCAACTCATGGACATACCGCTACTGAGAGACAAAGAACCCCCTTTGGGTTTGCCAGATCTCCAATCCCAAGAAGAAGTGGAGTAAGCCTAAGTCGGTCATCTCAAACTCCTTCGACAAGGCAGCGTTTGCCACTGCAATGTGCTCCACATGACCGCCAGTGAGAATGAGGTCATCCACGTAAAGGATGATCAACGTGACCATGTCGCGTTCTTGAAAGAGATACAAGTTAGAGTTTGCAACTGATCTCTGAAATGCAGTCCGTAGAAAGAACGAATCAATCTTCTGATTCCAAGCCCTGGGAGCCTGCTTAAGACTATACAAGGCCTTCCGCAACCTGTAAACCACCCCCTTTGATCCTGGAACCTCAAAGCTTGGAGGTTGCTCAACATACACCTCCTCTTGCAGGTCACCATTAAGGAACGCGGATTTTACATCCATCTGATATACGGACCACCGCTGAGAAGAAGCAAGGGCAAGAACGGTCCGAATCGTGGTCATCCTCGCTGTCGATTCAAAGATATCCTCATAGTCAATGCCAAGCCGCTGAGCATAACCCTTAGCCACAAGTCTGGCTTTGTGTTTGTCCACCGACCCATCTGACATATACTTGGTCTTAAAGACCCACTTGACACCAATGACAGACCGTTTTGACGGCCTCGGAACCAACTCCCAAGTATTATTCTTCTCTTTGGCATCTAGTTCCACCTGCATGGCTTTCCTCCAAGTATCCTATACAAGGGCTTCTTTTACGGAAGTGGGCTCTTTGTCCCGCATGATACGAGACATCAAAGCATAGTTTACCTCTAAGAGCTCCGTTGAATGACTTTTGTCACGAATTCTATGCGATCTTCAAGGTCCGTCGTTTGTGGTCCACTCGGAGGGAAGCTCTGTAACACCCAACTCTTGAAGGGTGTCTAACAGCTACCTGGGTACTCAAACAGAACGCGGAGCGTCTTGTTGTGCGGGGACTCATCTCCAGCCGCGGGCTCAATCTCCTCAACTGACTGAGGCTGTCCAACTGGAACAATCGACTGGGAATCATCATCAGACTCATCTGGGTCTCCAAGAAGTGGCGGCTCATCTATAGTGGAAGCTAGAACATGCTCATCAAAAACCACGTCTCTATTGACGACAACCTCGTTCCGCTTTGGGTTAGACAACATGTATCCTTTGGAAAGAGAGTTATATCCTGCAAAGACAAGCCAGCGAGTACACTGGCTGGTACAACAAGTACAAGGGACTGGTACAACAAGTACAATGGCTAGAAATCATAATAAATGATTAAATACCCTTGCCTTCAGTATTTCTTCGTGATGGAAGCCTCCAAAACTGTCCCCAACAGCTGGTATTCTTCATGGGCAGCCTTCAAGAGAGAGAGAAAGAGAGTAGCCATCATTAGGGCAGCTTGTAACAGTGGTAGAGGCTAGTGTGCAGCAAGAGAGCCTCTATTAATGAAGAGAGAGGGAGCTCTCGATAGATCTCTGCATAGATCCTCTCCTCCTCCTCATCCTGCACTTTGTTTACACTCTCAAGAGTGCCCTTATGAGCTTGAATGCATCCACATTCACCTACATTGTACAATGATCAAGTGACAAGCAATGGATTAGAATTTGGTTCCAAATTTCAATAAACATTGAAGTTCGAAATTTGAATGCTTATAACTTATAACTTATAAGTTGTAACTTATACCTGTCTCGCCGATTCCATCTTTTGCATTGCGCGCACCATGCGCAAGTTAGCGCGGCAATACACTAGCCGCTCTAACTGTTGCGTGCTCAAGCGATTACGTAACTTCGTGTGTACAAGTGAGTAGGAACTCCAGTTCCTCTCACATGCACTTGAAGAGCAATCCTGAGCTAGGATTCTCAAAGCCACCTTTTGGAGGCTTGAGAGGGCATACCCAAACGTCTCCCACCAAAAGAGGGGCTTCACAAGGGATTCCCTCTTCCAACAGGTAGTAGATGCAATAAAGCGGCAAGACCATGGATAGGTCTTCGCATCCACTTCCATCTCTTCTCCACAATGGCCAACATACCATCGCGCTTCTCCTCGTCAATGGAAGGAGAAGCGCGTAACTCTGCTATGGCCTCTCTCATGAAGTGAACAAGAAGGCCCATGGTGGCTCCCTCCATGTCGGTCATCCGCAATACCCTATAGTAGGGCGTGACCGCAATGACAATAGTGCGGACCGACTGCCAAAACTCCTCCTTTAGGCAAAGCCGTTGCATGGCTTTGGCCTCCGCCGATTCTCGCTCATCCCACTCATTCCACATTGTGGAGACCACTATTTGGCGAAGGGAGGATTTCACATCGTGGAGGCGCTCCAAGAGGAGCCACATGTAGGCGAAGCGTGTAGATGAAGGCTTCTTCAATTCCAACTTGCTATGTTCGCGGAACATGGCAAGCACCTTCACCTTTGTGGTGAAGAAGGTGACAATAGAGATAGCTTCGGTCATTACTTCCTTCATCCACACTAACTTGCCCATATCCTCCATGAGCAAGTCAATGCAATGGGAGGCACAAGGCGTCCATACTATGGAGGGATAGTCCTCTTCGAGCAACTTCCCCATCCGACGGCAATTTGAAGCGTTGTCGGTGATGACTTGCACCACGTTCTTCGATCCAACCTACATGTCACAATGCACATGAATGGATGCAATGAGCGTATGCGGTATGAGACTTGAGTCATGATATAGCCACATATGATCATATCACATATACTAAAGCCTAAACTTTAAAGACTTGAGTGCAATTTGAGAGTTGAAACTTACCTCCATGATGGCTTGCTTGATATGGCGATACATGAATGCACCCGATGTTTTCCTCCCCGCCTTTCCGGAATCCACGCCCCACACAAAGTATGTGCCAAGAGGGCAAGAGACAAGTATATTGATGATGCCTCTTCCTTCCGGTCACTCCATCCGTCGGAGAGGATGCTACACCCATACTTGGACCATGCCGCCGGCACCGGATTGAGAGATCTATCGATTCTCTCCCTCTCATCCACAAGCCTCTTCGTGCGCATGTCATGATAGGAGACGCCAGTCCATCCTTCACATGGGCCCACATTTGCAATGGCTTTCACCATTGACTTCCATTGATCTACCTTGAGCACATGGAATGAGAGATTGCACTCAATAATGGTGCGTGCAATCTCTATATCCGCTAGCCGTTACCGTTCTCGGAGATGTGATAGAGAAGAAGAGAACCCCCCGGTGGCTTGGGCTAGAGTGGCTTGCCTCATGGTAGACTCAAGCCTTTGTCTCTTTGAGGAGGCGGAGGCGGCACCGATGGAGGCGGCGGGGGAGGATGTATCGCAAGGCGGGGAAATGACCTCATCATCCGCCCTTGAGCTTCTACCACTATCACAGTGAGCACCCAATCCACCCTTGATCTTGTTGGGTTTTATGCTGTGTATGCACCCAAAGGAGTGCTAGTGATCATCAGTAGGTTACTGGGGCACTTTTTACTTCAGTTAGTGGAGGTTTTTTCCCCCAGTTTAGTTCAGTTTCACTTATATGCAGTTTATAAGTGTTTTGGTCCACCCGACACATTTATGGCCGGACATGTGAACACTTATCTTTTAGGATCACTATCATGTGGCCATTGTACTTCACTTTTCTTATCATTGAGGCATATTGAAGTCGTGTTCACTCTTCTCTTGGTTTCCACGCTTGCTTGAACCTGTGTAAACCCTAACCCTAACCCTCCATTGTCTTCAATTGGTATCAGAGCATTGAAGCTCTGCATTGCCCTGCCCGTACTCTTGTTGCTGCTGCCCGTACAGCATGCGTACATCCAGTCAAGCGCCGGCTTCAGCATCTGCTGCCCGTACACCTAGCCTGCGCCGCCTTCAGCTGTACGTGTGCGCTAGCTGCCCGTACATTCAGTACTGCACGTCGCCTTCAGTCGGGTACTACTTCAGTCAAGCGCAGCCACCATCACCTGTGCGCCGTCAGCCTTCAGCCCGTACACCTTGCACGAGTATACTGTACCTGCTTCGAAGACTGCGCCTCTGTACAAACTTGCGCAGGACAGTACTGTGGAACTGGTCACCCTGCTCCGTACACTGCACAGTACAGTACACGACTGCAATAGTACAGTCAAAGTACTTGCACAGTACAGTCGACCAGAATCTGCAACGTCAACATTCAACTGCAGTTTTAGTCTTCTGCTTTCGTACATGCTTCCGTACAGCACCTCGACTGAGTTGCTGAGTACCTGCACAATACAGAAGTGGTAAGCATTACATATTTTGAATACTGGGCATTTTTATTTTCTCTGTGAAAATATACAGGCACAGCAGGCAGATTTTCTAGCAAGGAAATATACAGGTTTTTTTGCACAGTTTGGGTGCAGCAAATTTGGGCATTTTTGGGGCATTTTGGCATTGTGTACGCCATTTGCTGCTCTACTCAGTCATTGGTGCATTGAGCTGCACATTCAGAGGATTGAGAGTGCAGGCAGATTTGGGTGAACTGTATTCAGTGGAGTACAGTTATTATCAGGGTTTCTGCTATTGGGTTTTTTGGTAAACAGGTACAACATTGTGCGTAAAGCATAATGGCAAATCAACAGCAAAGTGATGTATTCACATATTTGTCTAAGGAAGACAAATTGGATGGCACGAACTACTCCTTGTGGAGTTTTATGCTGAAAAATGTGCTTGTGGCAAAAGGTCTTTGGGATTTTGTTAGTGGTGATGAACCACGTCCAGGTCCATTGGCTCCAGAGACTCCTCCCCAAGGGGGTGCTCGTGGACGAGGACAACAGGTACAGGCTCCAGGACAGCCATTGCCTGTTCAGAGAACAAATGCTCAAAAGACATGGGATGCCAGGGATGCACAAGCTTTGTCACTCATTGCATTGTCAGTTCAGAGGTCCATTATACCTCATATTCGTTCAGCTGGCTCTTCACAGAATGCATGGGTGACTTTGGAGCAGATGTATGCTGCTCGTAATGAGGCTAGGATCTCATTTTTGAAAAGAGAGCTGGAAAATCAGAAAATGAATGAAGGAGATGATATGTCTAGCCACTTAAACAAGCTGCAGGATTTGAGAGAGCAACTCATCAATGTGGATGAGATTATTCCTGAGACACAGCTTGTGTCCACCATCTTGCACTGTTTGCCAAGATCTTACTTGGCTTTTCATACCTCTTTGAACCTCAGCATGAGGAATGCTGTTGAACCCCTCAAGTAATGATGACAAAATTGCAGCTTTTAAGGAGATACTGCAACAGACATTTGACATGTCTGACTTGGGCCTTGTACATTACTATTTGGGCATACAGTTTGTGCAGGATAACAGAGGCATTGGGTTGTTGCAATCACGCTATGTTGCTAAACTTCTGGAGAAGTTTAAATTTCAGGATTGCAAGCCTATTAGTACTCCTATGGAGCCTGGGATGAAACTGTCACTACAAGATGACAGTGTTTCCTTTGATGCCACTACATATGCTCAGGCTGTTGGGTGCCTCATTTACTTGTGTAATACAAGGCCAGATATTCAGTATGCAGTCTCTCAGTTGAGCAGATTCATGCACAGCCCACGGTTGTCACATTGGCAAGCTGTGAAGCGTGTATTCCGTTATTTGCAGGGTACCTTGTCTCTTGGGTTGCTTTATCCTGAGGGGGGTGACATGCAGTTACACGCTTATAGTGATTCAGATTGGGCTGGTGATTTTGATACCAGACATTCCACTAGTGGAAATTGTTTCTTCCTTGGCGCTTCATGCATTTCTTGGCTAAGCAAGAAACAGACCACAGTGGCCACTTCGTCTTGTGAGGCAGAGTACAGAGCAGCCTACACTACTACTGCTGAGTGTGTTTGGCTGCGTCGTCTCATGACTGATATGGATATTTCAGTGGAGGAGCCTACACCTATCTATACTGATAGTCAGAGTGCCATTGCCGTGGCCAGGAATCCTGTGTTTCATGCTCGCACGAAACACATTGAGATTCACTATCATTTTGTTCGGGAGAGACTCCAAGCAGGAGATATCAGTCTGATCTACTATCCTACAGATCAGAATGTGGCAGACATCTTCACCAAGGCATTACCACGTCCGAAATTTGAAGCATTCCGCAATGCTTTGAATTTGTTTCCTTTTGGTGGATGATGTACAGTGATCACATATCACTCCAGGGGGGTTTGTTGGGTTTTATGCTGTGTATGCACCCAAAGGAGTGCTAGTGATCATCAGTAGGTTACTGGGGCACTTTTTACTTCAGTTAGTGGAGGTTTTTTCCCCCAGTTTAGTTCAGTTTCACTTATATGCAGTTTATAAGTGTTTTGGTCCACCCGGCACATTTATGGCCGGACATTTGAACACTTATCTTTTAGGGTCACTATCATGTGGCCATTGTACTTCACTTTTCTTATCATTGAGGCATACTGAAGTCGTGTTCACTCTTCTCTTGGTTTCCACGCTTGCTTGAACCTGTGTAAACCCTAACCCTAACCCTCCATTGTCTTCAGATCTTGTTGAAGATCTCATCGGATATAGCAAGGGGGACTTCCTTGCATGGCGCAACTTGCCCCCCCACCTTTCCAAGATGTTGGAGAAGCCTAGTAACTCCACTTGTGTATTGTTTGCCACAATACTTACAAGTCCACCTATATGACTTGGACTTTCCATCGGCTTTCTCTACATGGATAGCATGCACATTGAAGGCTTCATTCTTCTCCCTTGTCATTGTAATAGAGAGAGAGAAGTTAGAAGATTCAAGAGATGGATAGGCTTGAGAGAGAGAGAGAGAGAGAGAGAGAGAGAGAGAGAGAGGCTTGAGAAAATGAGAGAGTGAGGCTTGAGTCTTGAGTCTTGAGAGAGAGAGAGCCTAAAGGCTTGAGAGAGAGAGAGAGGCTTGAGAGATGGCCTATGGGGGAGAGAGTGGCTTGAAAGTTGAGAGTTGAGAGAGAGAGAGAGAGAGAGAGAGAGAGAGAGAGAGGGCTTGATGGTCACTTGAGCAAGACTCAAGAGAGGGGGGGGCTTGATGGTCACTTGAGTAATGAGAGCCTTGAGAGAAGCTTAGGGGGTGGGCATTTTATAAGCATGTAACATGTCCAATGGGCCAAGCAAACACATGGGCCACAAAGCAAGCCAAAAACGGCCAGCAAATGGCCCTTCAAACGGCTACAAAAAGGCGAAAGAAACGGCGCAGGCGGCAGCGAAACGGCTATATCGTACCTTACGATATCGTACTGTACTACTCGTACCGTACAAACCTGTTCGTACCGGTACGAGAAACAACTATGCTTGCCACATGTCCCAATCTAAGAGATGGGTTCTCCCATAATCTTTACCTCTAAAATATCCCAACTAGAAGACATTCTGTCATAGGCACTTTGCCAACTCTTTGTATTTGCTCAATTCCAGATGTAATGACGCGAACAGAATTTCCATCGAAGTCGGGCCAAAAATAGCAACTCTCCTAAAGTTTAGGACTGTGGTCCTTTGTATTCTAGGATAATCCCCCATTCCCAAAGCTTGTACTTTCCAAATATTTAGACATCCTGGAGTCCACCAGACCCCCTTCATACTGGGAAATGTCCAAGCTAGTGACATCATGTGCCTGGAGGCACCACTATCAAGAATCCACTCCCAAGTATCGTTGGCGGTGAAGCCAACTGCCTCCTCGCTTAAAGAAGATGCAGCATCTGTGTCCAAAATCTCCAAGTGCACAAAAGCTGGAGTCTTTGCAGTTGAAGCTAAAGAATCAACACTCTTCCCGTTATTCCACTTGGGACTCTTCCTCCAATAGAAGCCTTTCTCGCCACAATTGTTACAGGTCCGCTCGGCGTGCAGTTTCTCACGGTCTGAATCGGGAAACTTCTCCGACGAAGACTTCCCTTTGTCCTTCTTGTTGTTATGGCCTTTCGACCGTTGGCCAGTCAAGGCCTCAGAACCTCCCCCTATGGAGGGTTCGTAAATCGCTCTTCGTGGTCCAAGACCATTGGCACAAGCTCCTCCCACGTGATGGTGCTTAGCCTGCCACTGGTGATCAAAGAGGAGTAAAATGCTGAGTACTGAGAGGGCAAATGGGACAACAACGTGATGGCCATATCCTTTGACGATATCTCTTTCCCTTCCTGGAGAACCTCCTACTGAAGAGCCTGTAACTTGTTGATGCGCTCCTGCATCGTCGACGACTTTGCAGGATTCACACCCGCATCTGAACTTTCAAGGAGATCCTCTTTATGGGTGATACCTTGTTGTACAGAGAAGCTGCTTGAGTCTCCCGTTCCTTCCGTATAGAGGGTAACTCCCCGTCTTCCAACTCCGGCCGAGGAACACCAACAACAATGAAATCAGCCAAGTCATAAGACTCCAAAACGGACTCCATCGTTACCTTCCATATGCCGTAGTTGTTCCCGTCCAACTGTTGATCCACCCGGGAACATGGGGAGTGTTGGGATCTTCACGTGCTTCTCAGTCATCTCAAGCAAGTCAGCCATCTCAAGGGTTCACAAGGTCTTGTGAAGGGAGGGTTGGTGGGAAAAAAGAAGAAGAGGCTGCAAATAAAATGCAAGGTGGTTGTCCAACGGTGATGGCCTCCTTCTACCCGATCTCCAAGTCCCGAACAGCCCAAGTAATCTTCAATCAGCACCTCAAATCAGCAAACCCTCGATGCCCCACTGTGTCCAAGCTTCAAGCCACCTGGGGCTTTGATACCATGTCAAAATGCACAGCGGAAATGAAGACAACTACTGTAGAGAGCAAAACGTAGACGAAAGAGAGAGAGAGAAGCTGTGTAACTCTGCTATATACACTCAAGAAAATCCCGGATCTACAATTGGAGAGTGTGGGGGGCAAGGGGCGATTTTATATGGTCCCAGGCTGCTAGTCGGCCAGTCTAAAACAGGCCGATAGCAGCATGTGCTCATGACCAGCACCTAGAATGCTCATGACCAGCAAAAGCCTTGGTCGGCCTGCCTGCAGTCGGCCAGATCTATTGAAGACTAGTCGGGTAGCAGCTCTTAGTTGGCCAGCAAAAGAAGACAGCCAACAGCCCTCCACACCTTAGAAAAAAATGGGAAAAATACATGGAAGTGAGGAAAAATGGGGAAACACCAAAAACGGGCGGGCACACCCACAATAGAGGCCCTGGTGTAGTGTACAGACAGGAGATGATTGCTAACAAATGATGAGCATCGAGAAACAAATGTGGGATCAAACCATGACTCTTTTGGATGCATGCGATTTGTGGACACATCTAAATCCTCAAGAGTTGGGCTTTACTTTTCATCATATTGTACTTACACACTATTGGGCACGTTTGGACTGATGGTATCTTATGTATGTTGCCCAATATGATGCATATACCTCCAAAATGTGGATTGATCATATATTGAGGCTTTCGGATCATGCGCTTGTATGGCTTGGGTTGTATTTTGGTATGTCGATTCATAACCATGCTTTGCATGACAGAAGATTGCTGATGCTAAATAACAGTTATCTATCGCATGCTCGCTTTATACAGATGGTACATGCCGCTGTCCATCCTCTGATACTTCACATGCGAGAGGATTTGGATGTTGCTTGGTATGGTTTTGTGATGCACATGTAGGCTGTTATTCTGGATTATGGTAGATGGTATATGGGGGAAACTAGGATGCGTGTGGCTCATGCAAAATCAGCCTTGCAAGAATACACTGAAATTAGCCAATTGCGATCTTTGATAGTTGATGAGCATGAGAATATGGCAAAGGCCAAACATTGTCTTGACCAAAATGATGGTCGTAAGTTGAACAAGTGGCAAAGTCGAGCTCGACAAAGCCACTTCTTGACAAAATCTGTTCTTCTAGATCCTTTTTTAAAAATCTGCACATAGTCAGACAAAAGCACTCTATTGCAAGAGTGAAACTATTTAATGAAACTTGGACATGTAACAAAAGGACAACTTGCTAATGTTTGTCATCACTATTTTGCAGACATGTTTGCTACCCCTTAGCCCCCTTTTGAGGAAGTATTCCATGCACTCCATGAACTCTTGCAGTATGTTCAACCTATAGTCACTCTACATGAGGCAGCTACTATGGATGCATCTTTTACTGGGGAAGAATTGGATGATGCTCTCAAAAATTTGGGTAAATGGAAGTCCCCAGGATGGGATGGACTAACGGTGGAGTTTTTTCACGCATTTTGGGATGTTCTAAAACAACCCATCCTCTCAATGGTCAATTACTGTTGGTCTATCGGACAACTGGCATATTCTTGGAAAGAAGGCTTACTTAAATTGCTGCTCAAAAAACAACTTTGTGAAGGTTTAGTAGATTGGCATCCCATCTCTTTGATGCCTGTGGTGTACAAGCTTGTCACTAAGATGCTTGTGAATAGAATCAAAGGTATACTGCATGTTTGCCTTCATCCATATCAATATGGTTCGGCAAATTATGGACAATGTAGCCAATGCTCATACAGGCATAGAATATGCCAAATACATGCATTGGATGTCCTCATTGTGCAGGTGGGCATAGCTAAAGCCTTTGATACTGTTCAATGGCATTTCAGAGCATAGGTAATGGTTAGAATGGGATTTGGGTGCAAAATGAAAAATGTTGTTTTTTGGCTATATCAAGAAGGTACAACGAAATGCATTTTGGGAGGTGAACTTTCAGCCCCTTGGAAGATAGGGGAATCTGTTAGACAGGGATGTCCTCTGAGTGCTCTGCCATACGGTGTTGCTACACATCTGGTGCTCGTGCATATGGATATGCTATCACAGGATGGCCTACTACATTGAATTTCCATGGGGAATGGAAACAATTTTGTGGCTTAAGCCTTTGCGGATGATTCTTTCTTTTTTTCTCAGAACACAGAGCTTGATGTGAGGGTATTCATGCAAGCTTTGTCACTTTATGGATTGGCAACAGGGCTGAACGTCAACTTTGCAAAATCAAAGCTGTCACCGCTGAAAATTATGATTGGCATAGATTACTGTGGCCAATACAAATTGTGCCACCTGATCAGATAGTCAGACATCTTGGATACCCCATTGGATGGGAGATCCCCCTCAAAGAAGAGACAGGGTGGGTGATGTAGAAGCAAATTGAATATTGGAAGCTGTCTACATGGCCTTTGCATGTACATCTACGAATAATGCAGTCTATAATCATGGTGTATGTGCAATTCTATCTCCCTTTGCTGCCTTGGTCTCGCAGATAGATTGACATTTTCATGTCTAAAGCCTTGGAATGTTTGTGGAAAACAAAAAAGTGGACAGAAAAGCCCTTCGTCTGAGGAAGAAAGATTTGGTTTGCTCGTCTAAGATGCATGGTGGTCTTAACATTCTCAATATCCATTATGATGTTCTCTTGATGAAGGCGATGCTTCTACGTGATTTTGTGGCACAATCAAAGCCATGGGCTTGCATGTTGGGCAATATGTGTGTCTCCATGTGTATAGAAGCATATGGACTTTGGGTCATTTGTTATGATGATTTAGTTTTTGGACATTTTAATGCCAAAATCAGGGGTTCTCCCTCTCTCATTCAAGATTGGAAAGCCCCCAAACCAGGGAAATTCTTTGACTATGGAGAACATTCATTGGAGTGCTTTGTGCGAATGCGAGTGTCTGAATTTGATTGGAATCCATGTTTGGGTCTCTCAAGGGACCTTTGTCGGGTCTGAGGTCTAGTGTGCAATGCCCAATGCATGTTGGTGCCTATAGGCGGCAAGTTGCCTAGTTGTTGCAATGAGAGTAAATTGAAAGTGCAGAGATGGTAAAGGTGTAGCATCAACATACAAGGTGCACGATAGGGAGCGGAAGAGGGAAGGGATGGTAAAGTTAAATAGAGCCTTCACTAAATTATAGGCAGGAGGAATGAGTTTTACTCATTCAAAAAGAGGCTTAGTCATAGTTACTAGGGAATGCCGTTCCTCCACCTAAAAGTGGTGAAACGTCGTTCCCCAGCCTTGCTGTTCTCGTTTCTTTGTTCTCTTGTTTCCAAATATGCCATTTTGTAGAACATGTTTTCAATGCATGCCATACATAAAGCCTTTATCTATTATATAAACTCTCTTAATGTTTACCATTTTCTTAGGCATGCCTATCGTTTGCTATGCTTTTTTGGAGAAAAAAGCATTGTTTGTATGTCAAAACATGTCGACATGGCGTTTTTGTGCTCCCATTTCCCCTCAAGGAACCCAGTTCCTATTTCCCCAAGGACCTCCATTCTCAGTTCCCCCCCGTTCCATTTCTGGCAACTATGGGTTTAGTAAACATAGCACAAGCATTTCAAAAAAGCATTTTTGTGAGCAGTTTTTAAGGTGCTTGTAGTGTGCAAGGTTTAGTTCGAGTTTTTTTTTATAAATAAAAACAAAAATTTATGTTTGGGAGCATTGCACTTATCAAGCTTGTTGTTAGTGATGATCAGGAAGAGGGTTGTATCGGGTGTCCAACCAACAGGAACAATCCATTTGGGCAATTACCTTGGTGCTATTAAAACATGGGTATCACTACAGGTATGAGTTGTAATACCTTTTTTGGGTGCTTATAATTATTTAGTGAAGGTTTGTGATAATGTCACTTAATGTTTGCAATTGGTTTTATTTGGAAAAATGTCACTTAATGTTTGCAATTCGTGATGGGCCGGTGGTGGGTCAATGTTGTCAGAATGCACAGCGGAATTGAAGACAACTGCTGTAGAGAGCAATACACAGATGCAAGAGAGAGAGAGAAGCTAGTGTAACTCTGCTATATACACCAAAGAAATCCCGGAATATACAATGAACAATGTGGGGGGGCCAAGGGGCCGCCATTTTATATGGCCCCAGGCTGCTGGTTGGCCAACACAAAACAGGCCGACAGCAGCCCACGACTTGTCCCAGCGAGTCGACCAGCAAATGGGCTGTCGGCCAGTGTATCTACAGTCGGCCAGGTCAGCACATCAGGTCGGGTCAGCGGTGTCCAGTCAGCCAGCATCTGAAACAGCCGACAGGCACAAAACAGCCTCCCACACCAAACAAAAAATGGGAAAAAATACATGGAAGTGAGGAAAAAATGGGGGGACACCAAAACTGGGCAGGCACACCCACAACAACAAAGGCCCTGACATAGTGTACAGACAGGAGATGACTGCTAACAAATGTGCCACTCATGTGCATGGAAACTGATCACCCTCACCCGTTGTAACGTGCATCCCCTGAAGTCCTCCATGGGGGCCTATGAGGTCCAATCGAAAAGGTGATCAAGGAGGAGCTCTCATCCGTGCCATGAACTACCAGGAGAATATCATGCCTGGTGAATTCTCCTAGCGAGTGCGGGGGAATAGGGTCGGGGATCGGGGTCAGCCACTTTGGAGGAATGGCAAAGTCGATGTCGAGGCTGAGTCTATCCTTGCCCCGATTCCCAGTCAGGCTCCTCTCCTGGGCCCTTGGGGGTAGCTGTCTGAATGTAAGCCAAACTCCAAGGGACCTAGCAGGGCCCGTGATGAAAGCTCCCCAGGAAACCTGTTGATCAGAGTACACGGGGGAGGCATGGCTACAATTTCTGGCTGAGAGTACTCTGCTTGGGAGGAGTTGATCCTAGCCCTTAAAGGGTAGGACCCTTGGCATTTAGTAGAGTTTGGGCGCAGCCTCGGGAGTCTGTGCTTCTCGAGGTCTGACAGGAGGAGCACCAGCCCCAACCTATCTGAACTTGATAGGTTCTATGTGGATGAGTGGGCTTGTAGTCGTGGGGGCATGATTGGTATTTTGGCAAGCACTACTTTCTCCGATCACGCACCGATTATTCTGTTTCTGTAGGATTCCTGGAGGCCGAACAGACACTTGAGCACTTGAATCATTGACAACCTCATTCAGGACTCCGAGATATGCAAGAGGATAGAGCAGCTTTGGGAGGGGTTGCATTTTCTCTCAGGATCAGCGGAGGCACCTTGGATTCAGGCCTAGGTGAGATTAGCCATTTAGTGCAGGAGGCAGCTCATAGTAGATTGGCTGGATTCTGTGAGCAAGAGAGGAGCATTTGCTGAGGCCTTGCTTCTCTTCAACGACTTCAGGAGAGTGTCCTAGATAGCTGATGGATTGAGGGTCAGTTGGCTGCCGTGTGTACTGAGCTCAGATCCATAGAGGAGTGGAGGGTGGAGTACCGATATCATGCTAGAGCTTTCTTTTGGATGTAGGCAGGAGATAGGGTCACACGGGGATTTCTTTGAGATTGCAGGTCCCCACAGGTGGAGAGATGGTGTCCGCAAGGTCTAAGACTATACTATAGTATCATTAGATTTGGAGTGGATTTTGAGACCGGGCGGGGTTTTCAGTGAAAAGGTTGCCAAGAAGGGAAGGATGACAGGGAATCCATGAGGAGACAAGGGGATGATGACAGTCATCTAGGGTCAAAAGCTGGAATCCTATCATTAAGTTTAGCAGAGGGGGATGCCATTTGCAAGACATGTGCATGCTCATTCCCAGGACTAATCCTTGAAGGGCAACAGATAAAGAACAGATTCAGGACCAGATTTAGGATTTATTAGCTTCTGCACCTTGATTGGTAGGGAAGATGTGGTGGATGGACCAGGTGGCTTCTGTCGGCCAGCACATAAAAGAAGTATTCTTCTGTCAGTTGCAGCAAGGGATTTTTTATGTCTAGGGACCTGGCCGACAGCTGATTGGCCAGTCGATAGGATCTTCCAAGGCCTATATAAGGTACACGTAGCTCATTGATTGGGCATTCACTCCTATAGGGAGTAGGATCAGTAGAATAGGAGTCTCTTGAGTCAGATCTCCTTTTATGGGGCAGCCTATGGCTTGCCATGAATGTACTTTTTTGTACTATATAGAATATACTGAAAATATAGCTACCTCTCTCTCTTCTCTCCATCTTCTGTTTGCGTTTTGCATCTACATGTTCCAAGAAAGGGGTTTAGGGCTGAGAGAGGACTTCCAGAGCTTCCGCATGGGACACCATGCCAGAGAGGCTTTCGGAGGGCTTGATCCACTTGATTCCCAAAGAGGGTGGTGATAGTTTGGAGATTCGGCAGTGGAGACCCATCACCCTCCTCATGACCACCTGCAAGGTTTTGGCCAAGGCATTCAGCAGGAGACTAGAGCTTTTCCTCCCCAGCTTGATTCATGATACTTAGACAGGTTTTGTTCAGGATCGGAGCATTTTGGACATCATCTTCATTGTGTGGGAGGCGACTGCTTCGGTCTCCCACATCCAAGTTCTCATTTAGGGAGCCAGAGGTGACTGATTTCCCCTCTTGTATGGTTTGGTAGGGCTGCCATTTAGCACCATGCCTTTTTCTGCTTGTAGCCAAGGCCATGAGCAGCTTTCTCTCATCTCAGGAGATTGGGCTTCAGGATTGCCCCATCCGTACACAGGAGGAGCTGCTAGACTTTGAGTTTGCAGATGATATAGCAACATACTTATTAGGCGACGAGGGGAACCTTTAGAGACTTGCAGAGGCGATAGAGATCTTTTTGTCGCGCATTCGGAATGCAGATCAACTAGCACAAGTCGTGTGGATTTTGGGTTGACTCTTTGCCCGCCCCGGCTTGGCGTCCGGTTGATGCTTTCCAATGGATCCCAAGGGGCACTTCAGTCCGTTATTTTGGATGCCAGGTGGGCATCCATATCTCCTCGGAGTAGCAGTTAGCCCCTCTTCTTTTGAGCATTCGGAAGAAGCAAGCTACTATACTGGAGTTCAGCGAGGCTTTCCTTAGCCGGCCGGGTAGTGGTGGCGAACCAGGTTCTTCTTGCCACCGTGTGGTACATCACTTCTTGCTGGGCCTGCATTGGTAAGGTTCAGCAGTTGATTTGCAACTTTTTGGGGCTGGTAGCGATGGGAGGCCTGCTCGGGCCAAGGTGGCTTGGAGAGTGATTATACAGCCGTGCCACAGATGGGGCTTGGGCATCGACCCCGCCATACAGAGCCGTGCCCTTCTAGGCAAGCTGATTGTTATAGGTCTTCTTCCAGGTGGTGAGCCTTGGAAGGACTTCCTCCTGGCTACAATTTCAGCCCATACACCGAGTCTGAGGGCCCTTGGCCGTAGAGCACTAGATGGATCTTCACAGAGATGTGGGCTCGTGGCTTTAGACCAGCTTTTAGGACAGATTTGCAGCCAATTTATTACGAGCTTGGGATCATCTCAGGCCGGCCCTTCAACAGTCTGTTCCAGTAGCCTCTGTGGAGTGTCTTTGTCAGCCCTCGATTGGGAACCCCTTGATCCGTGTACGTAGTGGTCACAGGAGAAATTAATTCTTCATCTCATTTGTATTCTAGTTGCTTTGCATCTTCAAAGGAGTTCTTATAAAACACCATAACTTTTCCAAGTTGTTCAAGTTTATCTGTAGCCCAAAGGTCCTTTGTCACTATGGAGTGTGGAAATCCCAGAAAAATCCTAAGAAGCCATGATTCATAGCTTCAGCTTGTTAGACCTCTAATGGATGTTTCTAAGGGCTTGAGTTTTCATTTCATAGCAGTGTTACCCACTTTCCATGAGCTTTGGCATAACCTACTTAGAGAGGTTGATGCCCCAACTGAGTTAAGCAGGATCTTGAGGAATCCAGCTGGAGTTACTCCAGTTATAAAAAGCCTTGAATTCCTCTCGCAATGTAGATGATAAGGCCACACCTCTTTCTCTTCAAACTTTTGGCTTTATCACTATCTGCATTAAGATTAATTTGGAAGATTTCAATTTTCTTATATAAAAGCTTCTAGGTCAGATATTTGGTCATAGACTTGAGAAGGACAGATGTAGAGCTTGCATGTTGAAAAATTAACTTTACATTTTGTCTTTTGTTGGATCAAGATGAAAAAGGATGTTCTAGATTTAAAAAGGAGGAATACACCAAGATTGTAAACCTTGAAGGTGTCACTTGCTATGTTGATTTCTTCCTAGATAACTTATTTTTATGGTTTGGGGACTCTTTTTCCAGCAAACAATTGGAATCCCTATGGGTACTAATTGTGTTGTGCTCATTGCAAACTTCTATTTTTTCATATATGAATTGGTTTTATCGAATGTTTAATTGCCTCTAATACGTGCCCTATTATTCTTCATAAACTATGTCAAGTGAGTAGTTGTAAAGATGACTTATTTGTCCCTTATGTTTAAGAATTCGGTCAATGTATGTATGAGGATCTTGACTTTTTGGTGGTGGAATCTACCCTTGTGAATCTTATGACCTTGTTCTTACATGTAGTGGAGATTGTTGTTCCTTCTTGGATCTTAAATTGATTTATGATAAATGTCTTGAGCACGAGTATGCCTGTATACATATGATAAGAATCTACCCTTGTGAATCTTATGACCTTGTTCTTACATGTGCCTCACACTATCCATATAGGTTTTGCAATTGATTTATGATAAATTTCTTGAACCCGAGTATACCTTTATAGTATGATAAGAATGCCTTACAATACCTACGAATATTTCTTATATTGTAAAAAAGGAGTATTTTATAAATTGTTTTGTCTTTGTAAAAGTAATACTTGTGTTACTTAAATTAGTAATCTGACTTTTTTACTACTTTGCAAGGGCTACAATCGTAAGAAGATCATGGAACGATCATGAAAAAGGCTTGATTTGTGTTAAACAATAGTTATGTTTTTGGGATTTCGAAATTTGGAATGTTCAGGATTATAGAAAAGAATATTTATAGACGATGTGGGGAGCTTACAAGCCTTTATTCTTTTTAGTTTTAGGGCTGTGAATGTTTGCAATAGTTTTGTTATTGTTTGCTTCATTGAATATTACAAGATTGGTTGGGTTGATTCCATTGTCCTTTTATGTTTTCTTGGCATAGAGTTAGTTTCTCTCAAATCACATGTACTACTTTTGGTCTCATAGACACTTTGGGTCTTTTGTAGACATCAATAAACTCTCTCTCTCTCTCTCTCTCTCTCTCTCCAAACCCTAATCTCTTGGAGCCAGTAACCCTAACCATGTTCTCGCAGCCTGCGGGAGTTATGCACCCCCTTTTCAACACTGCCCACTATGGCCTGCACACACATATCCTCGTCCACCCCGGCTTGGTGTCTAAATGGATCTTTCCCACTGGGCCTCCCAGAACATCTCCTTGCTTCCTCAGAAATTTTTGGAAGCGCTTGTGGGACAGCTATGGGCCAAGGAAGATCATGCTCTTCCTTTAGTTAGCTCACTGATGCAGCCTCGCCGTCGGCACTTGGTTGGCCATCGGAGGACCGAACAACATTGCCTTTGGGACTGTCCCAAAGCGCAACACGTTAGCAGAAGATCCTTTGCCTCTATCTGATTGCATGTAATGGTAGTGATATGTGAACTCATCTAGGACTAGGCTGGGGTACTTTTTCCCTCCTTAGGAGGTTTCCCCTCCGACCGTGCGAACACCCTCTTATCCACATTTTAGGGTGTACTTATCTTTTGTACTTTGTACACATTTTATTAATCAAGCAATCTACATTGAGTTGTGTGTTGGCAGCATGAGAAATAGCATAAGAATGAGGGAGATTAAATGGATGGTTTTGTCACGAAAATCAAAGATTTGAAGGAGCAACTTGCAAGGGTGGATGAGGTGTATCATGATAGTTCATTGGTGCCATCGTTCTCAATGCATTGCCTCACTCGTATCAAAGTTTGGCTTCTACCATTAGACTCATGATGAAGGGTAATCCAAATTGCCTGGCATTTGATGAGTTGGTTTCAGTGCTCTTACAGAAGAGCAGTCAAGGCAAAACAGGTCTGTTTTGTGTAATGGGATCATGCCTTCGCAACAAGTTAGGGTGGTAAAGGAAAAGCATTCTCACAAGGGGGTCATAAGTCTCAAAGAGATTCAGCCTAGTCCTCTGGCAAGGATGCAAAGAAAGAGGGCGACCAGTCTAAGAAGAAAGGCAAGTGTAACTATTACAGGAAAATTACATTAATGAGTGCAGGACAAGGCTAGCAAAGAAGAGAGAAGAAAGATTCAGGCATGGCTATGGTTGATGAACACCTGGTGTTGTGAAGAAGGTAGTGCGAACTATGGATAGGATGATTTGGGCATTCTATATGCATTGTAGTTATGATTCTTCTCTACATGATGGATACAAGTCGTGGTGCTAGGCAAGTACATCACTTCTCAATGAGAAGTGTTTTTGATAGTGGTGCTAGGCAAGCACATCACTTCTCAACGAGATTTGTTTTCATCCCTTGGGTGAGCTCGCCAAGGAGGTATTGCCACATGCAAGGTTGGATCAAAACGTACGCACGGATCCAATCCGTACCGTACATCCGTACCGTACGGGGATCCGTACGTACGGATCGATCCGTACGCCTTTTTTTTTTTGGGGGGGGGGGGGGGGGGGGGGCTTTGCTTTGCTTGCCTGCGATAAACGTTCGCCTGCGATAAACGTTTTCTTTTTTTGGGTTTCGCCTGCGATGTCTGGACTCCGTACGGCGCACACCTTCTGGTAAGGGCATCTACAGTCTCTCTCTCTCTCTCTCCTCTCTCTCTCTCTCTCTCTCTCTCTCTCCGCTATTGTCGCCGTCGCTACTGTCGCCGCCGCCTTCCTTTCGCTTCGCCTCTTTCCCGGCGCCTCGCCTGGTCTCCCACCGTTTTCCCCACCCACCCTTGCTCAGGCCCCCAAGGCAGCAACATAACTCTCTCTCTCTCTCTCTCTCTCTCTCTCTCTCTCTCTCAGAGCCTTAGCCCACCCTCTGTGGACCGTGCATAGAGCTCTCAGCCTCTCTCCCCTTCAAGTCTCTCTCCATGGGGTACCAGGACCAGAGGTGTTTGGGATTGTTCTTGCTGGAGCTGCGGAGACATAGAGATAGCCTGCTTAGGCGCACAGAGAGCCAGACTCAGAGGCACATTACAGATTTCTTTAGTCCAGCCATCACTGCGCCAGATGGACCACAGCAGCAGCAGGACATGGATACCGCCCACACCAGGGGTACACTGATTGATCGTGCGACTGAGCTTGGGTGGTTCAGACGCCCACGACTACGGAGGAGGGCATCCCAGCATAGACGGAGGTTGCAGCGGCAGATTCGGATTATTCTTGCGAGGCATGCCGGACACCCAGTCAGGGTGTTGACCACAGAGGATATTGAGGAGATCCGCCAGTGTCCGATGCGGCACATATTATGAGATGGAGGCACCTCCATAGTGTACCCCTCCGTCCCACATGATATTGTATCCCCTCACTATATTCCACTCACCTCCATAGCGTACCCTCCCCTCACTATATTCCAGTTCCAGTTTCATTTTCTAGGTGCCAGTAGTATCATCTTTATTTTTCATTTTCTGGGTTTTTTTATCCAGACATTGTATCAGATCCACCATGATGTAACTTTTGGTCTCATAGGTCATTATGGCCTTTTGAAGACGTTAATATAACATTTCATTTCATTTCATTTCTCTCTCTCTCTCTCTCTCTCTCTCTCTCTCTGTCTCTCTCTCTCTCTCTCTCTCTCTCTCAGCTGAGCTGCCCACTAAATATTATGCATTGCATGATTGCTGAATCCTGATTGAAATTGTATGGCATTGTGCATTGAATTTGTCAGAGCAATCATGCATTGACTTGTGATTCTAATTTCTCACTTTTGAATTAGTAGGTTTTTGACCTTGTTGTGTCTCTATTTCGAAAGTTTTATATGTCTGGACATGGACTGAAATTTTATGTAGGTGGCTGAAATTTCTGAGATTTTATGTAGGTGGCTGAAATTTCTGAGATTTTATGTATTTTTACCAATGGTACGTATTTTTACGTACCTTAAAATTTTTTTCCATACCAAACAACGTACAGTACGTACGGATCCGTACAGTACATAACGTTTGGAACCACCTTGGCCACATGTGCCCGTTTGAGGGTCTAGACAGTCTCAGATGGCTGTGGGAGCTACATAACAACCCCCCCCTTGCTCTAAGTAGGGGTAAAAGGGAATGATGGAGCATTACAAACACAATATTTAATTCAGGTTTTGGCGGGACTTCCCGGGTAGAGAACCCATGACTCCAACAAAATAGGAACTAGAAAATTTTGGAAGCTTCAAAACTTCTCCTCAAGCGTACAACAATGAAGACTAGTCTCTTTCAGGCCTCCGTGTTGCATTGAAGATGGGCTGTGTTTTTTCTGATTTGACTCCTGGATGTGCTGCTTTTTGTACTCTACAGGCTGCAGCTGCAGTAGATAGACCTCTCTTTCCTTGCGTTAACGGCTGAATGTTGCAGAAATGATGAGAGATGGCTTGGGCTATATGGACAGCGCACCATTGGCTAAGAAAAGCACACAATTTCATAAAAGAAAACACAGCATTGACTGAGAAAAACACAAAGCTTCATATGGAAAAAGAACGCAGCATAGCATAGTGATGATGGTGACAACTCTAATGAGAAACGCATATGTGAAGCACAGGCGAGGTGGCTAAGGTGGCTCTGATATCATGTTAGCATTCATGGTGCCAGGATGGAGCAGCAGAGAGAGGGATGAAGGATCAAGCCATGGCTACGGTGGATGGAGGATAGCCATGGTGAGTATGAGTGGAGAGAGAGAGAGAGAAAGAAAGAAAGTTATGTAAATCGTCTTCAAAAGACCCAGTGGGTCTATGAGACCAAAAGTGATACAATAGTGTCCATGTAATCTCATCATGGTACTAAAGCAAACAAAGTCTAGAGCTATGAGCTGGAAATGTCAAATCCGAGCCATATAATACAAACTGGGACCATCACCATCATGCGGCCTATGGAGCTAACCCTCCCGGTAGGGGGAGGGGGCCATCAAGGATATTGAGCTTGGGGTTAGCTTGCACACAAAGAGAGAGAGAGAGAGAGAGAGAGAGAGAGAGAGAGAGAGAGAGAGAGAGAGAGAGAAAGAAAGATATATTAAGCGTCTAGACCCAATGGGCCTATGAGACCAAAGTGGTACAATAATGTTCATGGCATATCTCATCATGGAATGGAAAATTAAGCAAAATGAAAACATGAATATAGCTATCTCATTGTCCATGGAAACTTGTCATGGAATACTAAAAACATAAAAACATGGGAGCAACATCAGCTCCGAGTAGATGGTATATCACTCTCCAAAATGTCAAGCATGGGGTTGACAAGTATGGCCGAGAGGTCTCCCTCAGCTATGTCACGTGGAAAGGTAGCTTGATGGCGGTGGAGCATGTCCTGGAACTGGAGCTGATGAGGTGATCATGGCCGACCGGGGGGGGGGGGGTCGAGGGCGTCGGGCACGCTGGAGTGTAGAGGCTCGGTCCGAGGTAACTCCTCTCGGGCGAGGTAGGTCCAGAGCAGCTTGTGGAGGGTCCACAAGATCCACTATGTCGGTGTCCTCCACCTCCTGGGTCCGGAAGAAATTGGTGATGGTTGGCTGCCGAGGGAGGGGGCAGGGTGGTTGGGGCCTATGTCTCAAGAAGGTGTCACTGTGTCTGCGGAGCTCAAGCAAGAAGTGGCCCAGGCAACGCTGGTCCTGGAAGTCAATGATCCTGGAGAGTGGACCGAATCCCTCACGAAATAGAGAGTGAAACCTCCCGTGGATCTCATAGTATACTGGGCAGCGGCATATGTAATTCTCCTCCGTCTCAACCTCTGTGTGGCATAGTCGGCAGATCCTCTCCTCTCTGGGTGTCCATACGAGCTTCCCGGCTCTGAAGATGCACTCAGCTCTACCTGTCTCCACTCTGAGGCGGTGGGAAGAAACCCGTATCTGGCCAATCGCAATCCGAATGGCATGGGACATGTGAACACTCGAGAAGCCCGGCTACTGGATGAATCCATCCTCAGTGTGTGAGAGAGACAGAGAGAAAGAAAGAAAGAAAGATTTTATTAACGTCTTCCAAAAGACCGAACTCGGCCTATGAGACAAATCGGAGTACCTGTATGGGGTATCCTTTGTCATCCCAACAAAATGAAAAAGTACTGAACTAAAAAAAAAAGCTGAATCTGGGTGTGCAATAAGTACAATGAGTGGTGACGGGGATGGAGAATGCAAAGCTATATGCATGGAGTATACAATCATGATATGCAACCTAGCTAGCTCCATCTTGTACCATACTGGGGGTATAAAATGGTATACATCAATGAAGGGGGTGTCCACAGCTCCCTGAAGAACATGCCTGGGTGTGCTCTGAAGCGAGCCAGTCGCTCCGCACCCTCTCTGTGAAACTGAGCTCTGAGCTCTGATCTCTGTCATCTCTCTTTGGTATAGGCGTGGTGTCCGAAAGCCAGGTGTCCTCTGTCTCCTGCGGGCTCTGAGAGTCTCTGCTCTTTGGAGAGTATTTCCCTGCCGTGTAGGGGCTGGGAGTGGGGTGGATCTGTGAAAAAATGTAGTAATCTGTGTCTGTCGTCCCCCCTCTGGGGCTGTCTGAGCCTGTAATGATGTCTCTCTGTGGCGTTGTATGTCTAGAATGAATCTCCCGAGTATGCGCTGGTCTGCTGCCTCAAAGATCTGGCGTAGGGAATGTGGCTCTCTTAATAAAATGGGATCTCTCTCTCTAATGGCTGTATATGCTCTGCATCTGCATACATAATGCTCCTCACTCTCCACCTCCTCTCTGCACAATCTGCATACCCTCTCCTCTCGGGGGATCCGTGCTGCTCTGCCAGTCTCAATCTCCAATAGGTGTGATGAAACTCTAAGCTGACCAATAGCCACTCGGGAGCCGTGTGGTAAAAAGCCCTCCATGTATCTAGGCCTCTCTATAAATCCATCATCAGTGATACTCATGAAGTGATCTCTGTAGTATAGCATCTTCGGTGGAAGAGGCTGTGTAGGCGATATCCATGTCTCTCGTGTATAGAGCTGCCATAGATCCTGTCTCAATACTCTGTTCCTCTCACTATGAGAGAGACGGATATGTGGTGCATCCCTGTCATACTGGAATGGTGGTAGATGATCCATGTCTAGGCCATGCTGTGAGAACCAATGTGTGACCTGTGCATACTATGATCCTCTGTCTCCTGCCTCAGCCAGCTGTCTAGATGCCTCAAAAGCTCTGTATGACAATCTGTCTTGTGGCATCTCTCTGAATCTGTCTAGTAGGCATATAGTTTGAAATATGGCCTCTACCATCATAGGAGGCGCAGCAAACTCTGCTCGGATAATGTCATGAGGTACTGACGGTTTGCTGCGTATCATGCGTGCCATCATGAGGGCCTGTGGTCTCTCTATCTGTGTCCACCAATGGGTAGCAAGGCCTGGCGCCCATACCGCTGCTCCATACATCAATGCCGGTGTGACTAATGTGTCAAATAGCGACCCCTTCGTCCGGGGCTCCTGAAAATGCGCCTGGTGGCACTGTCTCTCTACCATAGCCAATGCTGTATATCCCCCTGTCAATCTAGCTCTGGCTGCTGAACCCATGGTGAAGCGTGTGGCTACTGCAGAGAAGGTAACCCCTAGGTACACGTATGATGTCACCACCTCCACCTGGCGTCCTGCGAGAGTGAATGTCAGCTGACTCCTGCCCTGTCTCGATGTATGAAAGACCGTAACCTTGGTTTTCCCAAGGTTCACAGTAAGACCCCTCTGTGTGCAGAAATCATCGAGTGCATGTAGATGCTGCTGTAGACCACCTGGAGACTCAGACACTAATACAATATCATCAGCATAGAGCATAATATGTACTGAGGTACCTGCTAAATCAACTCCATCTCCGCCTCCCCGTGTAATGAAGTCAGCCACCTCATCAATGTATACCCCAAATAGCGTGGGGGAAAGTGGGCATCCTTGCTTCACACCAATGGTGCTAGCAATAGTCTCGAACATACCTCCTGGACATCTGACTCGCCCAAAAACCTGCTCATATAATGCATAGATGCCCCATGTCATATCTGCTGGTATGCCAAGAGACTGCAGGCGCTGAAAGAGCCTCTCTCGTGGTACTGTGTCAAATGCCTTGCGGAAATCCACAAAGCAGCAATAGAGCTTTCTCTTCGTCACTCTGGCCTGATCAATCATACATCTCAAAGTGAATACATGGTCAGTGGTAGAGAAAGCTCTCCTGAAGCCTGCCGTGAGTATAGGGCTCTGCACTCGTCATCATACCATCTGTTCTGGGGCATGGTCCTAGATCTCACAGGCTCTCCGGAGTGTACACGATGTGGGAAGCTCTGTAATGCAACCGTGTGTAGGAGTGATGCCAGCTGGGCTGTAATGGTATCCATAGGTGCCAAGGGATCCATGAGTAGGAGCCCATCCTCTACTCTGCCAGTGTACATGTCTGCCATGTCATGTGTGAAGTAGATGGTAGTGTGTGGCGTCGGTATGTGGGGGGCTGGTGATACTGGTGAGCCGGCTAGTGAAAATGCCAAGTATGTATGATCTGCCCCAATAGGACGAGGTGGAATGGAGAATGAGGTGACAAGCTGTGATGCCTCCAAAGACCCCATAATGTAGTCTACCACCGTGCCTCCGATCCGTGTATGACCCCCATGTGGGAAGCATGTCAGCCCTCCTGATCCCGGCCACTGAAGCATCCCGTTATAAATAACGAGACGATGCCTGGCTCCCAACTCTAGTAAGTGGTCCCCATAATGTCCTCTGTCTGGTCCAGTGTCCTCTGATGCCCGACTAGCCCCTATCTCCTTTGGATCCACAGGGTGGAGGATCTCCATGTCATCATAGTCATACACCTCACACTGTCTGCTCTGTGTGTGGGCATTGAAGTCGCCCGTAAGAAATACTTCCCCTAGTGTAGAATAATGCATAATCTCCTCTGACAGACAAGTGTTTGGCGAGGCTCCTGTCTCCTCCTCCTGTGGCATGTTCTCTGTAATGACATAGGAGGATCCTGATGGAGAAAAGTAACATAGAGCTATGTATATAACCCTGTCTTGTGAGAGCTGTAAGGTGATCCACATGTATCTGGGCTCTGGATCCTGTGCTACCACTCTCAATCTCCCCCGTAGCTCCCGTCTGAATAGAACTGCTACTCCCCCCGACCCTCCCGAGGTACCCTGGCGTGTGGTCCTCCTGTATGCTGACTCCCACTGGAATCCCTCTACTCGCGGTAGCCCTCTCTCTGGGCTCTGATGTGTCTCTGTCAGAAGTATGATGTCTCTCCCCACCATAACATGCTCCAGTCGTCCAGGCTGCACCCATAGTGAACCATTATTGTTCCATACTGCCATGTGTATCTCTATCAGTGGCCTGGTCTGTGTCCCATAGGCCTCAAACCGCTAATCCATGGACCGGCCATCAATGATGACCCGACCATCTTGATAGAAGGCCTTCTTGCCTTCTCTCCTCGCGTGTAAGACTCGTGGCATGCAAGTTCTCCTATGCTCAAGTTGCATCCTCGTGAGATCATCATCCAAGAAAATAGGAGCTCCCTCTAAACCCCGTAGTATGACCCTCTTCCTCATGAAGGTGACCCTCTCTGTCTCTCCTGCAAACTGTAGGATGAGGGCTCGCTTGCGTGTTGAGTCTTTCCCGGCTCTCCATGCTTTGGTGAAGGGGAGAGGGTGCTCTTCCTTGTAGCCGAGCTTCATGCATAGAAGCTGTCCATCTTTCTCGGGAGTGGAGTCGGGTGTCTCGGCTATACCTGTGACTCGAATGTTGAGGCGGCGGGCATGCCTCATCTTCTCCTCCTCAATGGTGGTGTGAATGATTTGGTGTTCTTCCCTGTGAGTCTCCTCCCTCACTTCTTTACGGATGTTCTTCTTCACCACCTCAACCCATCTTGACTGCTTGGCTTCGAGCTTTCCCTCCATGTCCTTTGTGATCTCCTTGGAGATCTCTTCTTTGATGGCCGTGAGAGTGTTGTCATTGATCTCCCGTTCTTCCTTCTCAGTATTCTTGATGGCTACCATTTCCACTTTCAATGCACTCACCTCCTCCTTGAGTGCCGTGTTCTCTTGTTCGAGGTTCGTGACCCGTGCTTCGAGAGCCATGATGTGCTGGTGTAGTTTGTTCTCCACCTCATTGAGGTTGGAATCGGATGTCTTCTTGTTCTCCTTGATTAGTGCCTTCATTGCTCTCTCAAGGGCCTCGAGTTTCTCTTGGAGACTCGGGGCCATTCCTCCAGATCACTCTGGAGTCCTTCCCACAGGCAGGGAGGAGAGAGAGAGAGAGAGAGAGAGAGTTATGTTGCTGCCTTGGGGGCCTGAGCAAGGGTGGGTGGGTGGGTGAGTCGGTGGGTGGGTGCGTGGCTGGGGAAACGTAACCACAATGCACAGGAGGCAGACAAGGGGCGAGCAGTGGGAGAGGAGGCGGAGCCTGAAGCGACGGGCGAAATGGGCACAATGCACAGGAGGCGAAAAAGGGGCGAGCGGTGGGAGAGGAGGCGGAGCCTGAAGCGAGAGCTCAATGCACAGGAGGCGGAAAAGGAGCGAGCAGTGGGAGAGGAGGCGGAGGCTGAAGCGACGGGCGAAATGGGCACAATGCACAGGAGGAGGAAAAGGGGCGAGCAGTGGGAGAGGAGGCGGAGCTTGAAGCGAGAGCACAATGCACAGGAGGCGGAAAAGGGGCGAGCAGTGGGGGAGAGAGAGAGAGAGAGAGAGAGAGAGAGAGAGAGAGAGAGAGAGATGCTAGGAAACAAACCAGACACTCGCTAACCTTCTCAAAATAAGGAAGAGAGAGAGAGAAATCAGTCACTCTGCAGCGCAGTTTGAAGGGAGGGCGGTGGCAATGAAAAAGGCATGTCTGCAACGTAGCCAATGAGGGAGGGCGAGAAATGAAATGAAATGTTATGTTAACGTCTTCAAAAGGCCAGTGACCTATGAGAGAGAGAGAGAGAGAGAGAGAGAGAGAGAGAGAGAGAGAGAGAGAGAGAGAGAGAGAGAGAGAGAGAGAGAGAGAGAGAGAGAGAGAGAGAGAGAAATGAAATGAAATGAAATGTTATATTAACGTCTTCAAAAGGCCAAAGTGACCCATGAGACCAAAGTTACAACCATGTGACATCTGATACACTGTCTGGAAAAGAAAAGAAAGAACTAAAGGTAAGTATCTAGCCCTACACTACATCAGTAGGGAGCATCCGGAAGCAGCAACTAGGGAGAGTGGGAAGCTAATGCTACTAGTCAAAATGGGGTACATGAGTACATGAATACATGAATATGGGGGAGTACAGTGACAGTGAGTACAACAGTATATGGTTGGAGTGGTAATCAGCCTAGGAGCTCTAGCATGGGTCTCTGCCGGATGGCCTGGATATCTGCCATAGTGAGATGCCTGGTCGGACGAGCCCGATGCCTCGCAATGATGCTCTGAATCCTCCGATGTAGGCACCGTCTCCGATGTGAGGATCCGCGAACCCTCGAGTGTCTGGAGCTACCCAAATGGATAGCTCTCTTAACTAGAGTCCCACAGGGTGCTTGCTGCTGGGCTGTCGGCTGTGTGTCCTCCCGGGTAGTCCCTCTAAAGAAGTCAGTAATCTGTCTCTGTGTGGACTCCCTGCCAGTCGGGCGTCTGCTCTTGATAATGGACTCTCTGAGCCTGCGGATCTCCAGGAGATATTAAGCATCTACTAAAGACCCAATGGGCCTATGAGACCAAATTGATACAATAATGTCCATGGCATATCTCATCATGGAATGGAAAATAAAACAGAAAGAAAACATAAACATAGCTATCTCACTAGGGTGATACAAAACTGTCCATGGAAACTCATCATGGAATACTAAGAACATAGAAACATGAGAGCAACATCAGCTCCGAGTAGATGGTATACCACTCTCCAAAATATCAAGCATGGGGCTAATGAGTATGGCCGAGAGGTCTCCCTTAGCTATGTCACGTGGAAGGGTAGCTCGATGGTGGTAGAGCATGTCTTGGATCTGGAATTGATGAGGTGATCGTGGCCGATGGGGGGGTCGAGGGCGTCGGGCAGGCTGGAGTGCAGTGGCTCGGTCCGAGGTAACTCCATAGCAGCTCGTGGAGGGTCCACAAGATCCACTATGTCAGTGTCCTCCACCTGCTGGGTCCAGAAGAAACTGGTGATGGTTGGCTGGCGAGGGAGGGGGCGGGGTGGATGGGGCTGAGGCTCTCTCAAGAAGGTGTCCTGTGTCTGCCGAGATCAAGCAGGAAGAGGCCCAGGCAACGTTGGTCTTGGAAGTCAATGATCCTGGAGAGTGGACCAAATCCCTCACGAAATAGACAGTGAAACCTCCCGTGGATCTCATAGTATACTGGGCAGCGGCATATGTAATGCTCCTCCGTCTCAACCTTTGTGTGGCATAGTCGGCAGATGCTCTCCTCTCTGGGTCTCCGTATGAGCTTCCCGGCTTAGAAGATGCGCTCAGCTCTACCCGTCTCCACTCTGAGGTGGTGGGATGAAACCCGTATCTGGCCAATCGTCGCAGTCCGCATGGCATGGGACATGTGAATACTCAAGTAGCCCGGTTGCTGGATGAATCCATCCTCAGTGAGTGTGAGGAAGTGATCTCTGTAGAAGTGCATCTTCGTGGGGAGCTCCGGAGGTGTGATCCATGTGCAATGTGTGTAGAGGCTGAGAAGATCTAACCGGATAACCTGGTTGGTATCCTCGTGAGACAGCCGGAGAAAAGGGGAGTCCAAACTGTAGTGAAGGGGGGGGGGTAGGCGGTCTATGCAGAGCCCATATACTGAGAACCAAGTTGAAACTAGTGCATACCATACTCTAGAGTGCCCCTCAAGTGCTAGTTGTCTAGAGGACTCCAGGGCAAGCCTCGGGTACCTGTGGGGATCCATGTGACTGATGTGATGGAGGTATGTGACTGTCTGGAAGAGTGCATCCACTTCCATCGGGGCTGCAGTAAACTTTGCCTGGATAATCTGGTGTGGGACTGATGGTTTGCTACGGACCATATGGGAGAACATCATGACCTGGGGCCTCTCAACTCGTTGCCAATCCTCATTGGATAAATCTGGCCCCCAGAAGACTGCTCCATACATCAAGGCGGGTTTGACGAGGGTGTCAAAAAGCGAACCCTTCATCGTGGGCTCCTGGAAATGTGCCTGGAAGCACTGCCGCTTAAGTAAGCTCAAGGGTGCATATCCCCGCGTCACTCTGGCATGTGCTGCAGGAACCATGGTAAAGCGTGGGCCATGGAAAGTGACACCAAGGTAGACATAGGATGAGACAATCTCCACAGGATCCCCTCTATATGTGAAGCTCAATCTGGATGTGAAGGGGCGAGAGGTATTGAAGACCATTACCTTGGTTTTACCAAGATTAAACGTCTCCTAAAGACCCAATGGGTCTATGAGACCAAAGTGATACAATGCTATCCATGGTATGTCTCATTCTAGAAAAGAAAAAGAAAACAAGTACAAATAACATAGCATGTCTCATCCTAGAAAAGAAAAACAAAACAAGTACAAATAACATAGCTCTCTCAAAGTAGAGGTTGATACAATGATCATCATGGGAAAGTACATGGGGTATAAGCACTAGTATGAGAGAGAGAGAAAAGAAAGAAAGAAAGATGTATTAAGTGTCTACTAAAGACCCAATGGGCCTATGAGACCAAAGTGATACAATAATGTCCATGGCATATCTCATCATGGAAACATAAACATAAACATAAACATGAAGAGAGAGAGAAATGAAATGATATATTAACGTCCTCAAAAGACCAAAATTACCTATGAGACCAAAAAGGTTACAACAATTGGTGGATCTGATACAATGTCTATGTAAGAAAAGCTAAAACAACTAAGTGAAACTGAAACAACAACTATGAGGAAAAGTAAGATACTAGGAGCTCCTAATGGATAACATCTGGGAAGGAAAACTTTAGCAACAAAGGAAAGCATCATATACATCACTATCCAAAGATGTCTCTCATCGGTCGATGGTGGATATCCTCAATGTCCTCCATGGTGAGTACTCTGACTGGACGTCTCCCATGCCGTGCTAGTATGGTCTTGATCCTCTGTTGTAGTCTCCGCCAGTGTCGAGATGGGCCTCTCATCTTGGGGCGCCTGGACCGCCCGAGCTCTATAGCCCGTTCAATCAGTGTACCTCTGTGGTGCGGCTATACTCTGGGGCTAGCTGCAATGCCTGCTGGCCTGACTGCTCAATCTCTGGTTGAAAGAAGTTTGTAATCTGCCTCTGTAGGTGTCTCTCCCTCTGTGATCCCCTCCCTCTCAAGAGACCCTCTCTATGTCTAAGCAGCTCCAGCAAATAATCCGAGGCATCTCTGATCCTGGTATCTCATGACTCTGGAAAGTGGTCCGAAACCCTCTCTGAACAGGCAGTGAAAACGGCCTCGTATCTCATAATATACTGGACAGTGACCTGTGTAATGTAACTTTGTCTTTGGCTCCATCTGGCACAACTGACAAATCCTGGCCTCAGCTCTGGTACTCCTCTGAATCTGCCAGTCTCAATCTCTAGCTGGTGTGAGGATGTGCGCATCTGACCAATAGCGCACCGTACCCCATGAGAAAGATGAGTATCCATGTAGCTGGGTCTAATCACAAACCCATCCTCCGTGAGCTGGAGAAGATGATCTCTATAGAAAGCCATCTTCGTACCAAGCTCGTGTGTCGGCTGTATCCATGTCCTCCTAGTGTCCAGCTGAGTCAAGTCCTACCTGATAAGTTTGGTAATCTCTGCCCGTGTGAGAGAGAGGGAGGGTGCATCCAGGGAGTACTGAAATGGAGGTAGCCTGTCCATACTAAAGCCATGCAGTTGGAACCAAGCTGTCATCTGTGCATACCAACATGATTCGTCTCCCTGTGATGCCAACTGTCGTGAAGACCCCAGGGCTAAGCAAGCATATCTGTCTCTAGGGAGAGCCCAAGTGCTATGTATAAAGGAGACTGATCGAGTGAGTGCCTCTACTACCAATGGGGGGGCAGCCATCTCTGCACGGATAATATCATGTGGTACGGAGGCCTTGGCCCTAATCATCCGAGAAATCATAGAAACCAAGGGCCTCTCCATACATCTCCATCCATCAGTGCTACCAGCTCGGCTGTGGTGATCCACTGAGGGTCCCCATTTCTCCACTCCATACAGCATGGCTGAAGTGTGTCAAATAGCCAGAGCTTTGTTCGAGGTTCCTGAAACTGAACATGCGAACATATCCTCTCTAGTCTCCCCAATGTTGCATAAGCTCTGGTCAATCTGGTCTCCGCTGGTTTCCTCAAGGAAAATAGTGGGCCACTAAAAACCACACCAAGGTAAGTATATGCATCTGTATACTCCACTGTCTCCTGACCATATGTAAAGGTGGGTACTGACCTCCTAACCCACTATGCTGTGGTGTTAAACACCATCACCTTGGTTTTACCAAGGTTAACAGACAATCCACTGTCCTGTGTAAACGTGTGCAATGCATCCAAATGACGCTGCATCCCCTCTGGAGAATCTAAGATCAGCACAATATCATCGGCATACAATAACAGCGGAATCCATGTCCCTGCTAGCTGTGCTCCTCTGTCACCCTCCCGCTCTACATAGTCCGAAACCTCATCCACATACATCCCAAATAAGGTGGGAGAAAGGGGGCAGTCTTGTTTCACCCCAATAATTGAGTGAACCATCTCAGATATACCCTGAGTAGTACGTACCTGCCCCACAACTGTCTTGTATAAAGCCATGATTCCCCAAATTAGCTCTGTGGGCACTCCCATCTCCTGTAGTCTGTGCATCAGTCTGGCTCTCGGTACTGTGTCAAAAGCTTTGCGGAAATCCACAAAGCAACAATAAATCCTCCTGCCATATAATCTGCCCTCCTTTATAATAGCTCTGAGTGTCAAGATATGGTCAAGAGTGGAGAAACCTCTCCTGAACCCTGCCTGCCCTTATGCACGTATGCCCTCTCTCTGTGCCCATCTACTCAACTCCTGCTCAAGAATAGATGCATATAATCTAGCGAATGTGTGACCAATCATGATGGTACGATAATTCCCAGGAAGCATGGGATCCCCTGACTTGAAGATAGGCACAATCGTGGACATATTCCAAGTCTCAGGAAAACCCTCACACATGGCTAGGTTAAACATCATAGCAATAAGCTCTGCAAGCATATCTCTGGCATGAATAAAGTGCTCTGCTACCAAACCATCATGATCATATGCTCTCCCAGTCCTCATCCTGTCAATAGCTTTCCTTACCATCTCAGCAGTAAAGAAAGCACATGTCTCTGGGCATGGCTCCGATTGCAGGGGCGGCTGTCCTAGTGCTGTGTACAGGGATGCTGCATACTCACCCCAAATCTCTGTGGAGGTAATGGTTGGTGATGGTGAATGCTCATGGAATAGTCTCCATGCCTCGCCCGAGTCCTGACTCATAAATAACTAATACAAATCCCTCTCTAACTGAGCAAGATAAGCCCTCTTCTTCCGTCGCACTCGGCGCCGGAAGGTAATCCATGACTGTCTGTGAGTGGTAACACCCATGAGCACCTCTCTCTGTAATCTGATCCTCATCTCTCTGCACTCCTCATCATACCAGCTGTTCTGGGGCATGTTCCCAGATCGTCTCCGTGTAGGCTGACTATGGGGATATGCCTCTGATGCTGCAGCATGAAGCGTCTCTATCAATATCTGAGTGAGCTCATCTAATGGCCGTCCCGGCTCCTCGGCACATAAGCGTTTGTATATCTCATCCGTGTACACGGTGTCAGTCTCCCTCGTAAAGGTATAACGAGTGTGTGTGGAGACCTGTCCCAATGGAGCGGTGCTGAACTGAAATGTGAGTGAAGGACAAGATAGCATGATCCACTGCTACACCAACCGGCCTAGTGCCTACCATAAAATCCTGAAAAGAGGGAATGAGACTGGGCTGAGCCATAACATAGTCCACTGTACTAGCACCATGCCGATGTGGAAAGTTAGTGAAACCGCTCGTTGTCGGGAATCTCTGTAGGCCATTTAGGATGGCCTATCAAATTCCGCCCGTACACTGTATGTTCCTCATCCTGTGAGAGTCTAGATAGGCCCATATCCCTAACATCAAGCTCCCTCAACATCTCCTCTGAGGTATCATAAAATACTGTCTGGTTATGGGCGGTCCTGGCATTGAAGTCCCTCAAGAGAATGATGTCACCATCCCTGGAGAACTCCCAAATGTCATCATCCAAAATAGAAAAGGGAGACTGCCCGCTAGGTGATGCATACACTGATGTACTAGGAGCAAAATAGCATATAGCAATGTAGAGATATCTGCCCGTCTCTGCCCTCAGTCTAACCCACATGTACCTAGCCTGCTCATCTCTGCGGACTATATGTATCAGTGGCTGCAGCTCCTCTCTAAACAATACTGCCACTCCTCCTGAGCCCCGTCCTCTATGGTCTGAACGAGTCTCTTGTCTACAAGCTGTCTCCCATCGGTATCCACTAACATGTGGCATGGACTGTCTAAGAGCCTGATGCGTCTCACAGTAGAAGATGATGTCCCTCCCAATGAAACTATCCTCAAAAGCCCCTACATCAAGGCGTAGAGATCCATTACAATTCCAAGTAGCAACTTTGAGTGTAGTCCCATAGATCTCGCGCCGTCATGAAGAGCGCCTCTCCATAATCACCACTCTACCATCTCTATAGAGAAAGAAAGAAAGAAAGAAGATTTTATTAACGTCTTCCAAAAGACCGAACTCGGCCTATGAGACAAATCAGTGTACTTGTGTGGGGTATCCTCTGTCATCCCAACAAAATGAAAAAGTACTGAACTAAAAAAGCTGAATCTGGGTGTGCAATAAGTACAATGAGTGGGGGAGGTGATGGAGCTCTACTACTAGGAGAATGTAAAGCTATATGCATGGAGTATACAATCATGATATGCAACCTAGCTAGCTCCATCCTGTACCATACTGGGGGTATAGAATGGTATACATCAATGAAGGGGGTGTCCACAACTCCCTGAAGAACATGCCTGGGTCTGAAGCGAGCCAGTCGCTCCGCACCGTCTCTGTGAAACTGAGCTCTGATCTCTGTCATCTCTCTCTGGTATAGGCGTGGTCTCTGAAAGCCAGGTGTCCTCTGTCTCAAGCGGGCTCTGAGTGTCTCTGCTCTCTGGAGAGTAATTCCCTGCCGTGTAGGGGCTGGGAGTGGGGTGGATCTGTGAAAAAATGTAGTAATCTGTGTTTGTCGTCCCCCCTCTAGAGCTGTTTGAGCCTGTAATGATGTCTCTCTGTGACGCTGTATGTCTAGAATGAATCTCCCTAGTATGCGCTGGTCTGTTGCCTCAAAGATCTGGCGTAGGGAATGTGGCTCTCTGAATAAAATGGGATATCTCTCTCTGATGGCTGTATATGCTCTGCATCTGCATACATAATGCTCTTCACTCTCCACCTCCTCTCTGCACAATGTGCATACCCTCTCCTCTCGGGGGATCCGTGCTGCTCTGCCAGGTTTGATCTCCAATCGATGTGATGAGACTCTAAGCTGACCAATAGCTACATATCTGTCATCACTTTGCATAAAACATAAAAGCTGGACAAAACATCCACAAATGGTGAAAATGGAGCTTGCACATGTGACACCGCATAGAGGCCGGACTGGGCCGACCCCCTCTTGGAGTATTTTATTACCCAAGGAGAATAATATCATGTACAAGCGTTGAGGGCCTTACTCTCCCTACAAGAGATGCCGGATTATCCATATACAAATGCCATAACACAGCCAACACAAGGCAACCATAAAATTCAGCCGTCACATAGCTGTAGAAATGCCGAGCCAACAATATAAACCATATACCTCTGTGTGGGTACTAATTCTTCCCCAAAAATTTACGGGTCTTCATGCAATAGGGCTGGTACAGTAAGTGCAACTCTCCATTCAGTTGGTACAGCAAGTACAATGGCTCGTACAACAGGTACAATGGCTGGGACAGCAGGTACAATGGCTGGTACAGTTGGTACAGTGGCTGGTACAGCTGTACAGGGGTTGGTACAGCAAGTACAAGGGCTAGTACAGCCAGTATAGTGGCTGGTACAGCAGGTACAGCAAGCACAAGGGCTGGTACAACAAGTACAATGGCTAGAAATCATAATAAAATGATTAAATACCCTTGCCTTCAGTATTTCTTCGTGATGGAAGCCTCCAAAACAGTTTCCAACAGCCCGTATTCTTCATGGCAGACTTCAAGAGAGAGAGAAAGAGAGTAGCCATCATTAGGGTCGCCTGTAACGGTGGTAGAGTCTAGTGTGTAGCAAGAGAGCCTCCATTAATGAAGAGAGAGGGCTCCAATTTATAGATTTGGGCCTCCCATGAGCTAAAATGGCAAGAGAAGGCTACAATGACAAGTGGAGAGCCACACAAAAGCTGAAGTGACAAGTGTGAGGCCACTTGTCTCACTTTGATCCACTTTCTAACAAGTGTCAGGCCACTCGTTTCACCTTGGTCCACTTTCTTGCCACATGTCCCAATCTAAGAGATGGGTCCTTCCATAAACTTTATCTCTAAAAATATCCCAACTGGTAGACACTCTGTCATAGGCACTTTGCCAACTCTTGGTATCTGCACAATTCGAAATGTAATGGCGCGAATAGAATTTCGATCGGAGTCGGGCCAAAAATAGCAACTCTCCTAAATTTTAGGAGTGTGATCCTTTGTATTCCAAGATAATCCCCCATTCCCAAAGCTTGTACTTTCCAAATATTTAGACATCCTGGAGTCCACCAGATCCCTTTCATATACTGGGAAATGTCCAGGCTCAAAGTATAGCTTTTCTTTGCCAGGTTGGTCATGAAGGCAGTACAAGGGCTAGTACAGCCAATATAGTGGCTGGTACAGTAGGTACCGCAAGTACAAGGGTTGGTACAAGAAGTACAATGGCTAGAAATCATAATAAAATGACCTTCAGTATTTCTTCGTGATGGAAGCCTCCAAAACAGTTTCCAACAGCCCGTATTCTTCATGGCAGCCTTCAAGAGAGAGAGAAAGAGAGTAGCCATCATTAGGGTCGCCTGTAACGGTGGTAGAGTCTAGTGTGCAGCAAGAGAGCCTCCATTAATGAAGAGAGAGGGCTCCAATTTATAGATTTGGGCCTCCCATGAGCTAAAATGGCAAGAGAAGGCTACAATGACAAGTGGAGAGCCACACAAAAGCTGAAGTGACAAGTGTGAGGCCACTTGTCTCACTTTGATCCACTTTCTAACAAGTGTCAGGCCACTCGTTTCACCTTGGTCCACTTTCTTGCCACATGTCCCAATCTAAGAGATGGGTCCTTCCATAAACTTTATCTCTAAAAATATCCCAACTGGTAGACATTCTGTCATAGACACTTTGCCAACTCTTGGTATTTGCTCAATTCGAAATGTAATGGCGCGAATAGAATTTCGATCGGAGTCGGGCCAAAAATAGCAACTCTCCTAAATTTTAGGAGTGTGGTCCTTTGTATTCCAGGATAATCCCCCATTCCCGAAGCTTGTACTTTCCAAATATTTAGACATCCTGGAGTCCACCAAACCCCTTTCATATTGGGAAATGTCCAGGCTGGTGACATTGTTTGCCTCTCGGAAGCCTTTGCCTCAAGAGGGTCTCATCCTACTCCAAGCTCTACTAACAGCTCACAGAAGCGGCCAAGAGGCTGCTTTGTATAGATTGCCTTTGTGAAAATAAAGCTTGCACTAGAAATCCAGTCTCTACCAACGCAGAGTGTACATCCGGAAATCTGATAGAGAAAGAAGTTCTTCCAGGGCTCAGTGCCTGAGAGAAAGCCTCTCACCAGGGCTCTACACTGGATATCCGGATCTATAATATTCAGCCATGCTTCTTGTTTGGGGCAAATGATAGTGTCCCGTGCGATTCTGTCCTGTGTGTCAATTGTGCCATCCAAGCCTGACCAGAGGAAATTGTGGACCAGTCTCCGCACCTAACCAATGCATCCTCGTGAAAAGCACCAGCAAGTGGCAATAAACCAGACAAAGATAGGCATCACTTGGTTAACCACCAAAGCGCTAGAGGCTAAGTCCAATTTTGTAGAGCTCCAATGAGGTAGCTTCTTTCTGATGCTCTTAAGTACTGATGAAAAGTGTTGTGTAGGGGATATATCAATTGCAACCTAACATCCCACGTGCTGCAGCCTGGCAAAACTTATTAACTTGGGCCTCATACTTTGATAACAACAATACATAAAAAGAAAGATCTTCACGTTGATGATATATCTTCTGTATTGTTGACCAGACTCGAACTTGCTCTCAGCTCTCTAAGTATAATCCCAACCTTCTTATACATGTGGCTCAGCTCTCAAGCCTCCACGTACTGTTGATTCAGTGCAGTAGTAGCATGCATGTGCCAACTCAAACATGTTGGGTGTTGGACTCACACACTCACACACACAAACCTGCACATTAGGGTTAGGTGCAAGGTTGAGAAGCTCACACACAGAAATGAGAGAGAGAGAGAGAGAGCCAAAAGTGTGGTATCCACAAAATGCAAGTCAACCCTTGCATGTGTGCCACATCCATATAATATAGAACTACAAAATATTATATGTGTCCTTTCACACTTGATGTCCAAGGGGAAAAACCACATGGGAAAAAGTGCCCTTGGTTAAGCCCTGTTCACACATAGCACTACTATAAGTGAGCATATGCCTACAAATCCCCCCTGTAGTGGAAGTGTGAACCTGTACAAGGGTAGCAGATCACTCTCTGTATGAGAGTAAGCCCAAAGCTTTGCGGAAAGCTTCAAACTTTTCTCGAGGTAAAGCCTTTGTGAATAGATCTGCAACATTATCCTGTGTAGGGCAATAAGATAAACTGATCTTCCCTGCATGTAGCCTCTCTCTGACATAGTGATAATGAATCTCTATGTGCTTGGTACGTGCATGAAATACTGGATTTCGTGCCACGGCCATAGCACTCTGGCTATCAGTGAGAATGGTGGTGGGTGTCTGCTGACACTCACGAAGATCAGCCAATAGTCTCCTCAACCATACACAATCTACTGTAGCTGTAAAGACTGCCCTGTACTTAGCCTCACAAGTAGATGTAGCAACAGTGGGTTGCTTTTTACTCAACCAAGATATGCATGAGCTGCCAAGAAAAAAACAATTCCCACTGGTGGATTGCCTGGTATCGTAATCACCAGCCCAATCTGAATCACTGTATGCATAAAGCTGCAAGTTGCCCCCCCTGGGATAGAACAAACCAAGATCCAGGGTACCCTTAAGATAACGAAAAATGCGTTTGACTGCTTGCCAATGCTTTGTGCCTGGGCTGTGCATGAATTTGCTCAACAAAGACACCCCAAAAGATATGTCTGGCCTCGTGTTACACAAGTAAATGAGGTATCCCACTGCCTGGCTATAAAGGCCAGCCTCAAAAGGCTCTCCAATATCATGCATAGTAAGCCGTACACGTGGTTCTACCGGAGTAGAAATGGGCTTACATTCATCCATGTGAAACCTTTTTAGCAAACTTTTTATGTACTTAGTTTGCTGCATAACAATGCCATCATCTGTATGCATAAACTGTATGCCGAGATAGTAGTGTAAAGGCCCCAAATCTGACATATCAAATTCAGCTTTCAAATCAGCTTTGAAATCTGAAATTTGTGCTTTGCTTGTACCTGTAATGAGCATGTCATCTACATACAAGATGACTATGAGAATATCGGCATCGGTTTTCTTCACATACAATGTGCTTTCAGCTGAACTATTCTCAAAACCTTGGCTGGTTAGATGAGCATGTATCTTATCATACCAAGCTCTTGGAGCTTGTTTTAACCCATACAATGCTTTGTGCAACCTGCATACTTTATGTTCCTCACCAGGAACTACAAAACCAATGGGCTGATTTACATATACTTCCTCCTGTAAATCCCCATTTAAGAATGCAGTTTTGATATCCAATTGATGCACTTTCCATCCTTTATGAGCAGCCAATGCAATCACAGATCTTATTGTGGTCATTCTCGAAGTAGGAGCAAAAGTTTCTTCATAATCTAATCCCTTTTTCTGGGAGTAGCCTTTAGCCACAAGTCTTGCTTTGTACCTGTCAATAGTACCATCAGACTTTCTTTTGACTTTATACACCCACTTTGTGCCAATTACATGCTTGCCTTTAGGCAATTCCACAAGATCCCATGTATTATTCTTCATGATAGAAGAAATTTCAGCTTGCATAGCTTGCAACCAATGCTCATTCTCATGTGCTTCTTCATAAGAAGAAGGCTCTTCTGAATCAAAGAGACCACCCATTGCGAATGCAGACTCCTCACGATGTACATTCAAGGCATGGCTGGAACTAGCCCTTGTTCTACCTGTGAGTGGAGCTGCAAGTTTGCTTTCTTGCAAAGTTTTCAGCAACCATCTTGGCACTGACTTGGCTGTGTCTATGGCTGTTTGCTCTTCCCTGACAAGATCTTCCACTTCTTCCACAGAAGGGGACTGAATGGCTGGCTGGTCCACATGTTCTACATGTGGATTTTCTTGTGTAGGGGCTGGCTGATCTGAATCCCCCCTAATTGCAATGGGTAAAAGTCCATCAAACATGTCCTGTATGCCTGTATCATTGCTTTTATACAAGCTGACCATGGGCTGTTCCGAATTTTCAGCAAATACCACATCTCTACTCACAAAAATCCTTCGTGTAGTTGGATTATAAAGACGGTATCCTTTGCTTTCATTGCTGTAGCCCACAAAAATGCATTTAATTGCTTTGTCATCAAGCTTTGTTCGGAGTTGTTCTGGCACATGTGCATATGCCAAACACCCAAATGTACGCATATAATCCACTGTTGGCTTTCGGCTATACCAAGCCTCAAATGGTGTTATTGTTTTCAAAGCTTTTGTTGGACACCTGTTCAACACATGAGTTGCACACATTATAGCTTCCATCCAGAATTTGTGAGGCAACTTTTGTGCTTTCACCATGCATCTTGCCATCTCCATGAGAGATCTATTTTTCCTCTCAGCTACACCATTCTGCTGCGGTGTATAAGGCACAGTACATTGGTGTTTGATGCCCTTTTGAAGCATATAATCCTTGAATGCATTTGACATGTATTCTCCACCTCTATCTGAGCGGAGTGTTTGGACTTTACATGCACACATATTTTCAGCCATTGCTACAAAGTGTCGAAAGCATGTAAACACATCTTCTTTTGCTTTCAAAGGGTAAGCCCAAGCAAACCTGGAGTAGTCATCAATGAATGTGACGAAGTAAAGATGCCCCCCTATGGATGGTGTCCGCATTGGACCACATACATCACTATGTATGAGCTGTAATTTACTTTCAGCTCTAACAGCTCCATCTTTGGGGAATGGTTTCCGATGCATCTTTCCCAAAATACACCCCTCACATACATGTCTTGGCGGAGACTCAAGAGGCGGCATATTATCAACCATATGATGCTTCTGCAAAAGCATCAAACTCTGAAAATTTACATGCCCAAAACGAGCATGCCATAGCTCTGCATCATGCATAGCAAGAGTGTGGGCAGCCACTGTATTTGCATCATAAGTGCGCTTGTCATAGCTGTCCAGCTTATACAAGCCTTTGTATCGTGTTCCAAAAGTGACTATTTCATAACCCTTTGATGGGTCTTTTACCAAACACTTCCCATCTTCAAATTCAACCTTTAAACCTTGGTCGTTTATGGCTGAGACGGAGAGCAGATTTTTCTTTATCCCTGGAACATACAATACATTTTTCATACATATATTGGCACCATTGGCTGCAATAAGTATGACATTACCAATTCCCTTTACTGGATATGTGGTATGATCTGCACATGATATAGTGCGGCCATTTGAAGCATAAACCAAGTGCTGAAATACATCTTTGCATGAAGTGATGTGGCTCGAAGCACCACTATCAAAATACCATGATGCATTCTGTCTGTCAGATGCAATGCAAGACATATCAGTGTCTGAAGCACCTGGTGTGTCACTAGTGCATGTGACCAAAAAAGTGTACTCTTCCTGGATTACATTAGCTGACTGCTGTGCTTTGTCATCCGAAGAGTCTGCTACTGCATTGCCTGCTTCTTTCTTTTTCTCTTTTGCAATCCTTTTCCTACATTCACTGATGTAGTGTCCAGGCTTATGGCAGTAGTGACATTTGCCCTTCTTTTTGGGCTTGTTTGCATCCCCTTTGTCAGACTTTTCACCACTAGAAGAGGGCTGTCCATGACCAGCCTTGTTAGACTGTTGTCCCCCATGCTTAAAGCTCTTTGCTTTACCCTTTTCCTTGGCTGTAAATGCCTTTTCTCCACCACGGTTGCTCGATATGTTTGCTCTTGTTTGCTCTTCCTGCAAGAGTAAACCCACGAGCTCTTCAAAAGTGACGGGATCACCACCTCCTCTCATTGAGAGGTTGAGAGAGGTGTGAAAACCCAAGTAGGAAGGCGGTAAAGAATGTAGAGTGTTGGTGACCATCTGTCTGTCTGGGATAACCTCATCAATGTTGAGCAATTGTTCCTGCAAATCTTTCACTTTGGTGAGATGATCTGCCATAGAGTCACCCTCATCCATAGAAAGAAGATCCAATTGCCTCTTCAAGTAGGCAACTCTTGCCTCGTTGCGTACCTGATACATTGCTTCCAATGTGTCCCATGCAAGCTTCGATGTCTTGCACGAACGAATGTGCGGAATAATAGTCCTTTTCACTGAAAGGGCTATCAATGACATGGCCTGTGCATCTCTAGAGTCCCATCTCTTCTGCTCTTGTGTGGGAGCAGGATCTGCATCAGGAGCTCTTTGAGCACCTCCCCTTTGAGGCGTGGCTGGCTGAATGGTATGTGGGCGTGTGTCATCACCACACACGATGCCCCAAAGCCCTTTGGCTACCAGCAAATTACGGATCATAAAACTCCAGAGGGAGTAGTTAGATCCATCCAGCTTGTCCTCCTGGGTGAGCACACCAAATACATCTGTAGCATTCTGTGCCATGTCAACAAAGTATAACTGCAAGCAAACCAAGCACCAATGTGCACTGCCAGGCAACCAAATGTCCTGTGCAAATGTATGCCTGCAAACCAAAGCAAGTGTAAACCTGCACCAAATTGTCCAATTACACTCAATGTGTATACATACGCGACAAATCGCAGCTGTAATGCCCAATTACATGCCCAATCAGAAAATCCCCAATTTTTATGCACTCCAATCGCTTCAATGTGCATCTAATCGGCCAATTTTCACAAAAGCCCCAAATTTCTGCAAATGTAAGAGCTCCAATTTGCCAATTTTGACCTCAATTTTGAAAACCCCCAAATTGCAGGCTAAGCAGCATGCCCAATTTTCAATTTGTCCTGAAATTGGTAAATTCCCCAAATTGCACCTGCAATTTTCCTTTAAATCTGACTTGCACAGCATTCATTGTCTGCAAAATTGGCATATGACCTGCAGTGCAATGGCTGCAGATTTTGTATTTGGGTTTGATAAAAAATTTTGACAGAGAAATACCTTTGTGCAAGTTGAGGAGGCTTGGAGCAGACAGTTGAGTAGGGGGAGCCAGCAGAGCTGGAGACTTCAACGATGAGGAAGACTCAAAGCTGCAAATGTTGAGAGTCGTTGAAGATGCAGACTTTGGAGGGAGTCGAACCAACCAGAGGCGGGCAGGCGTGCTGGTGTTGGGCAGGCGAGCTGGTGGCGGGCAGTTACGATGGCTGCGGGCAGCCGACGGGGAGACGGGCGCTGGAGTCGCTAGCTAACGCGTATGGCCTGTAACGGGCGACGGTAAAGACTGCAGGCGCGAACGGAGGGCGACTGGAGTCGCCGGCGTAGGATGGCCGGAGCAGGCACGGGTCGAGACGGAATAGTGAGCCGGCGACGTCGGCTGCTATGGCGGAGCGCAAGGCGCCGACCGGAACGGAGAGGCTTGGCCGGAAGCGTTCGGACGACGCTGGGCGAGGCGACGGCGACGGAGGCCGAACGGGACGGGAGCCGGGGCGCGTTGGGACGGCTAGTCTGCAGTAGCACCGGCCGGAACGGGACGGCGCTGCGTCCGTTGGAGTAGCACCGGCCCGAACGGGACGGCTGTAGCGCTGACGGAGCTGGCCGGCGCCGGCTGCAGAGGAAGCGCCGCCTGGGAGGCTGGGCAGAGGTGGTGGGCTCCCCACTAGTGCCGCCCGTCTCTGGCGGCCGGACGGTGGAGCAACTGGACGGAACCGGCGGACGGAAACACAGCGGCGACGGAATCTGAAGGACGGAAAAACGCAAGCGACGGAATTTGGCAGCCTGCGGACGGAATTTCACAGAAATTTTTCCAGCAGCAGTTCTCCAAGGCCAGCTCCCAGCTCCCAGCTCTGATACCAAATGTTGGGTGTTGGACTCACACACTCACACACACAAACCTGCACATTAGGGTTAGGTGCAAGGTTGAGAAGCTCACACACAGAAATGAGAGAGAGAGAGAGAGAGAGAGCCAAAAGTGTGGTATCCACAAAATGCAAGTCAACCCTTGCATGTGTGCCACATCCATATAATATAGAACTACAAAATATATTATGTGTCCTTTCACACTCGATGTCCAAGGGGAAAAACCACATGGGAAAAAGTGCCCTTGGTTAAGCCCTGTTCACACATAGCACTACTATAAGTGAGCATATGCCTACAAAACAATACAGAGTTTCTACATCCGTACAATACAGAAGCCCATGAGCAACAACCTTATGCATGCATGTCCATACACCAGGTCGGGTCATTGACATGAATTTCAAACATATAATTGTTCTTATAATTTTCAATAAAAAGAATAGGCTAGGGACGGGGTCGAACCGTCGTTCCAGGATTTGGCTTAACCCTTTTGTTGGATGCATTGGATGCGAGACTTTTGATACATTTGTCATGCAGTCCTATTCACATACCTCTGATGTGCAACAATACTAAGCTTACGGATCTTTTTTTTTTCCTAGGAAAGAGATCCTTCTATTAGTTAAAAACAGCAGCCATAGGCTAAGTGTACATGCCCACAAGAGGCAAAAGAAAACGGGGATGGTGGTTCCCTCCATGGCTGGCCACTCTCCGAGGGCAACTACCTTATAAGTTGGGGGGGGGGGGTGCACTCCGGCACACCTATAATGCCAAGTAATCTTGTTGGCCCAATTGGAAAGAAAGGGGCACCGTGTGTGCAAGTAGGCCTTGTGCCGTCTATGCATGCGATCTGATCTGCCTTGAAGCCTACCCCACTAGCCACGGAGGGTACGAATGATGTCAGTCCAAATGGAACAGATGGACTCGGGCCCGTTCGCGCGGGAGCGGGGGTTTCCCTCAATGGCTTCATTGGAAATGGGCCCGCCATATCTGCCATGCAGCTATGCTGCTGATGATCCCCCATTTCTGAATAGTCCTCGGAGACTAGGGCTATGACAATCTATCGAGAGTGGGTACTGTATCAATCGTTTAAATAAGAAAGTCAAAGAGCGTGTCCTCATGCTGCCTCCTCGTAGGAAAGAGGAGGGCCCCTCTCAGTCACCCAAGCTACTACCCCTAGGTGATAGTGCATAACGCAGACCTGACTGTTGTTGGGGTCGGGGTTGCAACAACATAGAGTCGTTGAGATGTAGAGAAGCATGAGAGGGAAGAGAGCACACAATTCAATGTAGATTGGTTGATTAATAAAATGTATACGAAGTATAAACGATAAGTAGACCCTTAAATGTCAGGTCAATAAGCATGAGTGCCTGGTTTATTGCATCCATTGGATATTCCCAAGGGAAATGGGAAAGTATTTCCATGGGTTTACCTAGAACGAATCAAGGGAATGATTCGGTTTGGGTAGTGGTTGACCGATTGACCAAGATGGTCAAGTTTATAGCTACTAAAAAGACTGTGAAAACACCCGAGTTAGCAAAGTTGTTCACCGAACATCTCTACAAACTACATGGCTCGCTTGCAGATATAGTCTCTGATAGAGATAGGAAGTTCAATAGTCACTTCTGGAGGGAAGTCTTCAAAAAGTTGGACACTACTGGAGGCGTACAGTTGATCATCCGCAATGATGGTTAGACCGAAAGAGTCAACCAAGGGTTAGAAGACATGCTTCGTGCGTATGTCAGTAAACAATAATCCAATTGGGAGAGTACCTGCTGCATTTGGATTTAGTCCATTCATTTTGATGTATGGCTTCTAGCCGAGATCTCCTATAGCTGTAGGGCTAGCGAAGGAGAAGTTACAGTCAGTCAAGGAGTTCCTTGAAGACATGCAAGATATGCTGCAGGCAGCAAAAGATAGCGTACGAAGCCTACAAGATCGTGCGAAGACGTATGGAGACATGGCTTGCAGAGAAGTAGCCTTTGAAGAAGGTGACTTCGTATGTCTGAAAGTCCCTGTGAAGTCGGAGACTTTAAAGACGGGAAAGTGTGAAAAACTTTCACCTAGATACTGCAGTCTCTTTAAAATCCTTAAGAAGGTTGGTGGATTAGCGTAAAAACTTGAGTTGCCGGAGAGCTCTTGAGTTTATCTTGTTTTTCACGTGAGTAGACCATGAAAAACCGTTGACCATAAGGAGAACATAGTTTCTCCAAGCGTTTTGGTGGAGTTGATAGAACCATCTATTTCACATGAACCCTAGAGGATTCTCGGATTTAGAGATTGGAACACGAGGCACACTGTGTACCGAGAGGCACTTGTTAGTTAAGTGGAAAGATCCCAAGGATGAGGTGTGCTCGTGGAAAGATCCCAAGGATGAGGTGTGCTCGTGGAAGTGCTTGAGTACGTTAACCAAGAACTTTTCGGAGTTCGTTTTCGCGGATGAAAACTCTGCTTAAGGGGGGAGTAAGGTTAGGTAGCTCATAGCAGCTACCAGGAGCTCGACCAGCCTCCGAGACCGTCCATTGGAGCGTGGACGGCGAGCAGGCCGGGGTTTAGGGCCCGGGCTTAGTCCCACGGGTGGCCGTACATGCGTGGACAGGTAGGCCACTATATATGTCCGGCGGTGAGGATCCCTATCCTCATTCCCTCTATGGCTGGGTAGTGATCCAGAGCTCTTCTCCTCCGTCGTTGACGCATTTCCACTACTGTAACGTGACAACAACCCCCCCCTTGCTCTAAGTAGGGGTAAAAGGGAATGATGGAGCATAACAAACACAATATTTAATTAAGGTTTTGGGGGGACTTCCCGGGTAGAGAATCCATGACTCCAACAAAATAGAAACTAGAAAATTTTGGAAGTTGACATCCCACGTGCTGCAGCCTGGCAAAACTTTTTAACCTAGGTCTCATACTTTGATAACAACAATACATAAAAAGAAAGATCTTCTCGTTGATGATATATCTTCTCTATTGCTGACCAGACTTGAACTTGCTCTCAGCTCTCTAAGTAAAATCCCAACCTTCTTACACATGTGGGCCTGTGGCTCAGCTCTCAAGCCTCCATGTACTGTCGATACAGTGCAGCAGTAGCATTCATGTGCCAACTCAACCAATACAGAGTTTCTACATCCATACTTGTGCACACTGCACAGCTAACCATACAGCTATACAGCAGCCCACATGAGCAAAAGCCTTATGCATGCATGTCCATACACCAGGTCGGGCCATAGACGTTTGATACATTTGTCATGCAGTCCTATTCACATACCTCTGATGTGCAGCGATACTAAGCCTACGGATCTTTTTTTTCCTAGGAAAGAGATCCTTCTATTAGTTAAAAACAGCAGCCATAGGCTAAGTGTACATGCTCAAAACCCCCCACAAGAGGCAAAAGAAAACGGGGAGGGTGGGTACTGTATCAATCCTGCAATAAGAAAGCCAAAGAGCCTGTCCTCATACTCCCTCCTCGTAGGAAAGAGGAGGTCCTATCTTAGTCACCCAAGCTACTACCCCTAGGTGATAGTGCGCAACGTAGACCTGACTGTTGTTGAGGTCGGGGTTGCAACAGGCGGCAACAATGCACACAGTTGTTGAGATGCAGAGAAGCATGAGAGGGAAGAGAGCACACAATTCGATGTAGATTGGTTGATTAATAAAATGTGTACGAAGAACAAAAGATAAGTAGACCCTTCAATGTGGGGGGAGGAAACCTCCTAAAGAGGGAAAACCTGCCCCAACGTGATCCTAGATGAGTTCACATAACACTACCATGACATAGAGTCTACAAATCTCTCCTAGAGTGATGTTGTGAATATGTACAAGAATATGGTTGATCAATCCCCAAAAGGCAATAAGCCCAAAGTTATGCAAAAGCTTCAAACTTTTCACGAGAAAGAGCCTTCGCGAACAAATCTACCATGTTGCCATGTGTAGGCACATAAATCAAACTGATATTCCCTATAGAGAGTTTATCCCTGACATAATGATAATGCACCTCAATGGACTTAGTGCAAGCATGGCCCAAATCAGCCATAAGGCGTCTAAGCCAAACACACTCAATTGTAGTTGTAAAAGCTGTCTTACTCTCAGCTTCACAGCTCAAAGTGACCACAGTTGCTTGCTTTTGGTCAGCCATGAAATTCATGAATCACCAAGATGGAGCAGAAGCCACTCTTTTTTGCAAAAATAAATAAAAAATGTTGTATCAAAGTTGATCATGCAAGACCCTATCAGGGGGGCTGGCCTAACTTCGGTCCTTAGTGCAGAGTATTGCATTTATGAAGGGAAAAGCCTATCGTAGTGATATCACGCACACATTATTGCTAAGCCTAAGGTCGTAAAACTCTTTTGACCCTGTGTTTTTTATTGAGCGGCGGGATGGTTGGATTCGTTTGGCCTTATCCGCACATGAGTTCATAGGTCTTATCATGACAAAAACCCCGTGAATAGCGGCATTTCCTGGCTGGTTGCACTGAGTGCAACACAAGGAGAGTATGACTCCTTGTAACTGCACTTTTTTTTGAAGGTGTTCCACGTTTTCATACTATTTTGCATTATCAAAGAATTGTTGATTCTAGTTCTGATTCTTGTGTGCTATTTTGTAGGACATCTACAACACAATGTTTTTTATTGTGGACTTGCATGCGGTAAGCACGGTCAAAAATTGCCTAGCTGCAAGTGTTTTGTGAGCTTTCTTGATTCTAGCTGCTAAATTAAGGTTTAATACTCGATTCAAAAAGTGCTAATCAAGTGACTTGCTATGGAGCTTTCAAGTAGAAAAGGCATTTTGCGAAGTTTGATTATAAGGTTCTTTTTGTCTTAGATTTACTTTGGTGGTAACCTGTTAATTGGGGTGATTAGGGCCATTAATCTTGGCTTTTTTTCTCATCTCGTTATGATGCATTGCAGATAACAGTGCAGCATGAACCAGAGGAGCTATCAAAGGCAACAAAAAACACCGCAGCCATGTATATTGCATGTGGAATCGACCCAATAAAGGTTGATTGTGCTTCTATTTAGCTGCTTCTAAAGATTTTATGTTGAAGAAGAAAAACTAGAAGTACTTCAAAGATTCATTGAATTACTTACAGTATAATTAGTGCACATAACACAATGGTGAACTCCTTTTACCATTACTCTGGATTTTGTTAAGCTTCCTCATTCCCCTATAATCTGTCTATCACCATTTTCTGACACATGCTTTTCAGCATGTTGTGTGTTTCTTTGCCACCCCCTGCAAGATTTCTGAAGTTTCTGAAGTTTCTGCTGTTCTTGTTCAGGCCTCCATATTTGCGCAGTCTCATGTAACAGCACATGCTGAACTGACATGGCTGCTCAGTTGCATCACACCAATTGGATGGTTGAGCAGGATGATTCAATTCAAAGAAAAGTCTAGAAAGGCGGTATGATCATTACCTAAAATACAGACTCAGGTGTGCAAGAAAGCAATGCCTGGCCATCATGTTGGATTAATCAAGGAACCCTACAAAACTGCCGAAAGTGCAGCTCTAGAAATAAAGAAGATGAGTCATGATGGCTGAAGATTGCATGTTGGCATGATTTCGTGTGTGAGGAATGCTCAAATTCTGAGGAGAAATGTAGAAGTAATGCCAGGGCACACTAACTGACTCGTGTTTACTGTTTCTGTGTCTTGTTGTTTTTCACATAAATTTACTCGACATGACAACGCAGGGCGATGAAAATGTTGGGAGTGGGCTTTTGATGTATCCTGTCCTTATGGCTTCTGACATACTCCTTTATCAGGTTGGTCTGCTTGTCCTGTTCAAGCGATCATTGCTGATGAGTTCCTAGAACTCACTGATTGACTGAATCACTTTCGCTACCTTTATTTTAGAACTTCAAAAAAGGCAGTGCTTTCTATGTTTGGGTACTTATGTTATCTTGGCAGTGTGATCTTGTTCCAGTAGGTGAGGACCAGCGTCAGCATCTGGAATTAACTCGCGACATTGCAGAGAGGTTCAACAACCTCTATGGAGGTCGGAAGTGGAAGAAGCTCGGAGGGTTAGTATTAGTTTCTTGTAAAAACCAGTTGATTACAATATGACTAAATATGAAGTGTCTGAGACCCCTGCTGAGACTTGCCAGCCAATGCCGGTGACATGAAAGTTGGAAAGCATTTGGTTGGCTAGTTTGGAAAGACCACATTGCTTAACCCGTCACACCATCATAATTGTATGCTTTGCATCTGAACGGAGGTCTATGTTATACGTGTACTTGTCTCTAACCACTGGGATGGGTACAATTTGAATTTTGTTTGGTTGATCTGAAACTTAACACCCTGACAGATCCTCGTGTGTTCTGAACATAGTTTCCAGGCAAAAAAAGGAGGTTTCATACTCGTACAAAGTATTTCAAAAATGTTTTGTACCTTAATGGGGGCAAAAGTCTTCGAAAAAACCATCAATGAACCTAGAAACATCCTAAAATCCTTGTAAAATGTATAGAATATGCACAAATTGCCTATCTTTACTGTTTATTTTGAACTTTGAAACTTGATTTCTGTGATTCTGATTTTCATTGAAGATCTGAAGAGAGTTACTTATAGCGAGTTCAGAGCCCAAAATTCACTGCATAATGCATCTGAGTAGTGGGTTTTTGCAAGGACATCACTTGCAGGCACTTGCTGAGGACAGCGTATTCACAAAAGAAAAAGTTTGTATGTTACTTGATAGCAATAACAAACTTTTTATTTAAAAAAAAACTAAAGCTGATAAAACAGGTATGAAATGTATGAAACATTTCACGAGTTTCAAAAGGCATGAAACATGTTTCATTGCAACTATTGTACCAAGCTGCTAAAGACTCTTCTTGAAGTATTATTGGTGGTGGTGACATTGTATCTGAAAGACGTTAGGATGCTATGTCACATAAAGCTTGGTCTTAGGAAAATAATGTCCTATCTAATTGTCAATAAAGAGATTGTTAGTGACATAACAAAATGCAACTATGCCAATGCTGTCTGTGTGCACCTTCAACCAACTTTTTCTTGTGCTATAACCTTATGCATTAATCGGAAGTATTAATGGTGGTGGTGACACCGTATCTGAAAGAGGTTAGTCTTAGGAAACTGCCATATCACACTAAGCTTGGTCTTAGGAAAATAATGTCCTATCTAGTTGTCAATAAAGAGTATAGTCACAGGAAATGGCCTTTTTAGTCCCTAGAAACACGTTTCTCCGTTTCAGGAACCCATCCGTTTCTCGTTTCCCAAGTGATATTGTCACAGGAAACAGCCGTTTTCACCCCTAAAAACTTGTTTCCCCGTTTCCATTCCTCAAACGTTTCCATTCCCGTTTCTCGTTTCTGGTGACTATGATAAAGAGATCGTTAGTGCCAATAACAAAACGCAATTATGCCATTGCTGTTTGTGTGCACCTTCAACCAACTGTTTCTTGTGCTATAACCTTATGCATTAATCAGCCTGTGCGTGTGTTTCTGGAAAGCAAATGACCTTATGATGTTGCATGATGATCTTATGTTTTTTTGTTATTTTAAATACGGCTTCTATTGCTTTAGTACCTTGGGTTGCCTAACATGAATCTTGTTTTGTGCAGACGTGGAAGCAGAATTTTCAAGGTGATTATTGAGGGGGGCTACTTCCATTCTGATGATGTGATTATTTATACTCAGCAATGAAGAAGGAGACATTCATGTTGTGTCGAGTCACATTTAGAGTAGCATTTTCTGTTTTGGAATAGTTACTTCTTTAAAAACTGTAAATATATCTTAGCTGCATTGGAGTTTTCATGGGCACAGGTTCCAGAGGCATTGATCCCCCCGGCTGGCGCACGTGTCATGTCTCTGACTGATGGGACAGCAAAGGTGAGCATTTGTTACTTTGTGTGTTATCGATTAAAATAGCTGCTTGGAGGCTGTAGCTGTTATAAATTTTTCTTCTTGTATGATGGCTATGTGCCATAGTTACCACCTAACAGCCTTGCCGTTTCCGTTTCTCCGTTTCAAAATATGCCATTTTGTAGAACACAATTTCAATGCATGTCATACATAAGGCTTTTATCTATTACATGAACTGTCGTAATGTTTACTATTTTGTTAGGCATGTCTTTTGTTTGCTATGCTTACTTAGAGAAAAAAAGCTGCTCCGTTGTACAACCCCTCTCTGCAAAGGAGGAGAGCTTAATCATGCAAACTCTGGGCTTCAGACTGCCTGCAATTAATCCCCCTTCCCTTTCTGTGTGCAGATGTCAAAGTCAGCGCCATCAGACCAGTCGCGGATCAACATGCTGGACAACCCAGATGTATGGATTACCTAGAAAATATATCCTGATTTTTTTGTCCACGTCCTGGTTCTTCTTCTTCCACTTAAATGCTTGATTGATTTTTTTGTTTCTTTGGGTCTTTTGCAGACGATAACATTCAAAATCAAGCGTTGCAAAACTGATTCCTTTCTCGGGTATCAAATTTGCTCACGTAATCCAGCACTTAAAACTCTCTCCAAATCTCTGATTGTTTTTGTAAAAGGGCCTGGCTTACTACAAAATCAATGTTTCTGGTGCAGCATGGAGTTTGACAATCCAGAGAGGCCAGAGTGTAACAACCTTTTATCTGTGTATCAAGTGCTGACGGGGAAAACAAAAGAGGTTCTATTTACAAAGCTTTCAGTTTTTAATACAGATAAATGGGAATGGATGCTGTTTTTATTTTTCAATAACTGACTGGGAAAATGAAACCATATTAAGATAATGGATGACCTCATGAATGATTGAAAACAGTAGAGTTCACTGTAGTCAATTTGCATCTGGCTTTACTTGTTTTGAAGCTGTTTATACTCTATTTATTTTAATAACACTAGTGATATTGACCTCTGTTTAAGTGTGTGTGTGTGTGTAAAACAGCTGCATGCCCTCTTCTACACAGAATTCAGATTGAGGTTGGGAGAGAGGTGGCACCTACGTGAGAGCCTTGAGAGCCAATATGTAGAGTATGCGATACACATGAAATTGAGACTGAGGAGCACGCTATCCTTCAATGTCCAGCATACTACTATGAAATCAGAAGCAGCTTCCACTGCTTATTCGCAAAGAGAGGTTCAGAAGTATGTGGACAAGAGATGTATGGCACTTTAGTTGCATAAGATATAGGGGATCGGGGGTAAACTTACGAGGGGGCAAAGACAGACGGTTGAGGCAGCACAAGGATCTCTCATTTCGCGTGCAGAGATCCGTGCGCACTCCTTTCCTGAGAGGAGGTGAAGCTGTGTGGCTCTACGCTCATCATCATACCATCCATTTTGAGGTTAATGGTGGAAAAAATTGTGTGATGGAAGCTGGCTAGGGAAGACTCATGCAAAATAAAGGTAAGCTGTGAGGCGATGGCTGGAAGTGGTAAAGACAGGTTAAGGCCGGCAGTACAGTGGTACAGATGGTCAGCATGATGGAGGTGGATACAGATGAAAGTGGAGATGGGGGGTCCAGGAAGGGTGACGGTGAAGAACAAGACATGGTGAAGGCAAGGTATGCATTATCAGCCCCAATAGGTGGTGGTGGGATAGTAAAATCAATCCCACATGTATGGCGTGAGGTCAGGAGACCCCGTCAAGTAATCAACAGTGCTCGAGCCACTCCAATGTGGGGGATGGGTCAAGCTGCCAGGCCAACGTGACATCCCTTATAAAACCAAGAGCTCATGCATGGCCCCCATCTCCAAAAAGCTCCTACTATAGCTAGTAATGTGCCCTCTATCCTCTGTGGTCCGCTGTATCCGTGCCATCAGGTCTATCCCCGAGATCACACTAGATCTACATGAAAGTCATACATATCACTTGCGTGCTAGCTGTCCAAACATTGAAGTCGCTCGACATGAGGTTGTCTCCTCGTTGGAAAAAATATACAATGTTTGCAAAGAGAGGGGCATACGGCGATTGTCCACCATCCTGCAGTAGGTCACGTGCAGAAACTGATGTCTCGGGTGAAAAGTGACGCACAGCAATGCGTAATATCTGAAATCCTAGCTGGGTTAGGCGTATCCATATGAATCGGGCTGCCTCATCCCATTTGACTACTACTGTGAGCACCTTACCAAGGTGTGACCTGAACAACTGCCCCTCCTCCTGAGACTCGTACTCCCCCAGGAGTATGAATCTGGTCCCTATAGGCAGACCCCCATAGATATCCCGACACATCCGGACACCTTGGTTAGCACTCTCTCAGGGTGTCCGGATGTGTCGTCACTATGTTAAAAATCACATCCCTCTTTGTATAGGGGTGTGCAAAGCCTCTCAAGTCTTACCATAATGTCCCATTGCAGTTTGAGGTATGCATCTGTGGTCCCTTAGACTCATCGTCCGTATGTGGGACGCTGCTTGATGACGACGACTTGGATGTCTTTATATGCGACCCATTTTCTTGCATTCTGTGCCTCCATTACTTAGCCCTCCCGAGCTTCCTATTTTCTACCTAGAGGGGTGTAAGGTCAAGTAGATCTTTGTGGAGCATAAAACAACTCATTTCTGAGCTAGTAAGTTATTGGACTCCTGGTCTTGAGTTCTTCCCCCTCGCCTCAGTTGATGGACATAAAGGGGTCAGTTTAAGCTAAGCTAAACTATTAATTCTGTGCACACATGCTAATTAATAGCCTAACGTGATAATTTACATTCCTAAGGCTATTCTACAATTATTTTTACAGAGAATATAAATAACTAATGTTACAGAGAATAGAAATAACTAATTTTAAACCAATTAGTAACAAGAAAATTGCATGAAAATGACTAAAAATGAGATATAAATGATGAAAATACCTCTTATTCTACAATTATTTTTACAGAGAATAGAAATAACTAATTTTAAACCAATCAAAAACAAGAAAAATGCATGAAAATGACTAAAAATGAGATATAAATGATGAAAGTACCTCTAGGCCTAGCTTCAATGCTTAAAGAAGATGTCTTTGGGTGTGATGGAAGACCTGCACAGCTCCCTAGAAGCTCACGATTTTTTCTAGCTCTCCCCCAGGTGTTGCAGCTCCCAATTTGGCATAGCCTGGGTGATAAATGTGATAGAAATTTATTGTACTTGCTTGTGACAAGTACCGTGAGAGAGGCGCAACATCGTCGATTGAATAACAGGATCTCTACTTGGAAAAAAAACCAGCTCAATTTTTTTTGGGGAGGTCATGTGGGCGTAGTGGTTCACACATCCAACATCGCGCTGTTAATTTAGAGATCCTGGGTTAAAGTACCGTTCACTGCACATGGCACTGTCACATGGATCATATGGCTTGGTTATGATGTCAATAGATTCATCCCTCACACTTTTTGTCAAAATGATCGAACACAAGCACTTTCCGTGGGTAGATGCGTGCAGGATATGGGGATATAGTGTACCTTTAGATTGCTATTATATTAGATTGGGTATTTGTTCAAGCTTGAGTTATCTTTACGAGTCTTCATTGAATACTTTTCTTCTCCCATCAAGTGCAAAGATACTTATTGTACCAGAGCTTAGGTATGTGAAAGATCCTTGTTTTTTGATTATTGTAGCTAAATGTCAAGTCTACTAGATAGGCCTGAGTTCAGTGAGAGAGCTTCTATGATGGGTATGCTAGCATGATACACACACACACACACACACACATACATATGTATGTGTGTGTGTGTGTGTGTGTGCATACATACATACATACATACATATATGTATGTATGTGTGTACACATACATATATATATATATGTATATGTGTGTGTGCATACATACATACATACATATATGTGTATGTATGTATGTACACACACTTTTTTTTTTTGTAAAACCAGTTGAAATTGCATTATATCATAAATGTACAAAAGGGTTTGACATCAGGAGGATGTCTAAACCCTAGAACTTAAAAACAGCAGTAAAAAAGTTCTATGCAAGATCAGGGCAGTGCTTAAGAAAAGAGCCTATGCCCTATCCATCAGAAACAGTAAAAAAAAAGCTGAACACAAGAAACATCCAAATCTCCCTCATGCACGGCATCATATAAGGACTGCCGCAACGAGGCTCGGAAGAACTCATAAGGGTGCTGAAGGGGTGAATTCAGATATGTATGATTTCGCTGTAGCCAGAGGGTCCATAAGGCCCAGTATCTGATCCAATGGAAGAAAAGAGAATACTGTGACAAAGAAGCTGAGAAGGTGCCAAACATCCAGAAAAACTTGTAGAACCTGTGTGCAGAAAATCTGAGAGATAAAAAATAGGAGATCTTGTCCAGAAGGTTTCTGGAATATGAACAAGACCACAATAAATGCGGAACACTCTCAGTAGTATGATGACATCTTGGACAAATAGGAGAGGCAATCCTTCTTTGAGCCAATTTGACTCCCACTGGAAAAATACCGACAATGCATCTCCAGAGAAAGAGTCTCTGTTTCAATGGCATTTTCAACTTCCATATCAATGTTAGTTTTGCTTTCCACCAAGCTAAAGACTTATCCAGATGCCAAAGAGAATTAGCATGCTGAGCAATCCATGGAGGAGGTAATATCAATCGATAAGCCTGTATAGAAGTCAATAGATGCAAAGATTGAGAGGATAATCTTGAACTTGAAGACTGAAGATGCCAATCTTGAAGCCTGTCTCTTACATCCAATGTTGGAATCGGAATGAAAGGGTGTAAGAGATCTGCAATAGCTTTCCATATAGATCTATGATGCATCCCAAGATTGTATTGTTGGCATGCTGCCGGAAAAGAAAGAATTTGCCCTGTAGTATCCACTACGTCGTCAATGAACCGGATGCCCAATTTCATAAGATTGTAAGCTCTGATTGGTTGTTGTACAGCAAGAGGAGAGTAAAAAACAGCACTCCAATGTATGCTTTCCAGTCGAAGCGAGGAAGCTATAGAAGCAGGATGGGGAGACCATTTGATGCGAGAGAGCACTTTCTTCCAATCCTGAATCAAGGAAGTAGAAAATGGACAACCAGGGATTTTACCTTGAAATTTGCCAAGCACTACTTCCGATGGATCAACCAACCAACGACCATAAGCATTTGTGCGCATCCGACCACACAGAATTGCCAACATGATAGACCAAGGCTGCACTTGTTGAAAAAAGGTTTTGAGCATAGTGATCTTTCTTGCCAGCACATGAAATTTGATGTTTATAATATTCAAACCACCATGCATTTTTGGCGAGCAAAGCAGGTCCATTTTGAGCAACCTTAAAGCTTTTTTATGAAGCTTAGTTTTCCAAAAAATCTCCATGGTTTGAGACATAAAAGAAGAAAGATCTCGAGAAGACCAATGTAAGAGAGGAAGGTAGAATTGGACATAAGCTAGAACAATGGACTGAACAATTCGAAGCCGTACATGTAATGGCCAAGTGGAGATCTTCCAATATTCTAATTTGTCCTTAATTTTGTTTAGCACCCAAGATATTTGTTGCTTATTTCTGATTTTCCAGCCAATGGGATAGCCCAAGTGTCTTACTATGCTTTCCGGATAAATAATCTGACCGGGCCACAGGATTGCATGCAAGTCACAATGCTTGAGAGGTAAGAGTTTTGATTTCTTTTGGCATGAAGAATGAATCATCTGCATAAGCCTGTGCAACGAAAGGCCGTGAACCAGAAATCTGAAGCCCCTCTAACTGTCTAGTATCAACCAGATGATCCATGTAAAGAAGCAAAGGATGCAAAGCAATAGCATAGAACAGAGCACTGAGAGGGCATCCCTGTCGAATTGATCGTTCTAGAGTCCAAGACTCAGACAAATGTTTCCCTATAAAGCATTGAGCAGTGGAATCTGAGCAAAGCCAATATATGACATTAACTAGCTTTGGCCCAAAACCAAGTTTAGACATGATTTGAGAAACATAATCCCATTGCACCGTATCAAATGCCTTTGCCACATCCACGTGCATGACCAAGACATCTTGAGCAGAGTATTTTGCATATTCCATTGCAATGAGAGTATTGGAGATATTATCATGTATATGCCTTCTTGGAACAAAACCATATTGCTTGGGATGAAGTCCATCATGAAGGATATCCTTTATCCGGTGTACCAACATTTTAGCAATAAGTTTATATATAACAGGCATCAAAGTGATAGGCCTCCAGTCATCCATTGTTTCACACAGAGGTTTTTTGGGCAGAAGCTTAACCAAACCATGCTTCCAAGCTGAGGGAAGATGTTGATGCTGCCAGGCTACATTAACGAGCTTCAAGATTGGACCCTTCAATTCAGCCCAGAAGGCTACAAAAAATTCAACCGTCAAACCATCCCAACCTGGGGATTTGTGTTTACCCAAATGCTTGAGGGCTTCATCCAATTTTGTATCCGAAAAGGACATTTCCAGCATTGAAGCTTTTTGCAAAGAAACAATAGGAGAAACAAGCTCAATAAATCTGCTCCGAGCCAATGCAGCCTGAGATGTAGAAGAAGATGGTAGAGAAAAAAGAAGCCGAAAATGATCCAGACATTGTTTTTCTAGCTGAGATAAAGTCTGGGTCCAAAGACCAACCGATTTCCCGACTCTCATGATAGATTGACTTTGTCTGTACGTGTGTAAGTTTCGAAAGAAAGATTTCGAGGAGCAGCCCTTATCTAGCAATATGTATGTACACACACACACACACACACACACACACACACACACATATACCGAGAGAACACAGTGCAAAATCCAATTCCTCCATGGTAAAAGAAGACTCCATTTGTTGTGCTTGGCAAGCAGTCATAATCGGATGAACAAGATCAAGAATGGCATTCCAAGCATCCATGACATGCTGATTTGGTGAACAGGGTGTAGCAAAGAGGCTCTGAAAGTGACTATGGACTTCATTTTGTAGCTCAAGAGAGTCTTCTGATCACCAGATTTCTTCAGCCTATGGAGAGAATGCATCCTTCGTGAAGTGTGAAGGCTTTTGAAAAAGGCCTTGGACCTTCATCCATCAAAGACTTTTGTCTAGCTCTAACTTACCATTTAAGCAATTTCCTTTGATCATTCCTCTGAATAAAAAGTTAAGCTCTTGTCAAGGCATCAATCTCATGAGGAGCAAGCCCTTGAGTATGACTCGCTATTGATAAAACTTGCAAAATGTGCTTTGCATCAGCCACTAATTGTCTTTGTACACTCATAAAATGACGTCCATAATCTCGCATGATATACTGCATGCGGGTGACAAAACATCGCCATGCCATATCAATGTCCACCATAGTATGCAGACAAACGATATGCGGTTTGGTTTTATTCACATAATCCCAAAGAAGCCTCCATTTATTGGCGTCACAAAGGCCACACACATTATAGAAAACACACTTGATTGGTATATACACATTTACAACAGAGATGTTGATAAAAACAAGCATGAAAATCAGGTGACCATCTGAACATCTACCAATCCCTCCCTCTTCATGAGGGCGGGACAATTTTGCAGGGGCATCATTTTGCATCTCATTTAGAGAAAACCAATTGGCAGGAGCATCAGCATCAATACCATCATACATGTGAATTGATTGTCCATGCAATACAGCTGTCCACATTGTGCCTACACTGGCAACTCCTCTAACCACATCCAGGAAAGATGCAGAAGTGTTTGACCCATTTTTAGAAATATTTTCAGTCCAATTCCTTTGGACTACTGGTTGAGGTTTAATGACTTTTTAGGTGTTTGCTAGGCAGTCAATTCCTAACCTTCCTTATCTTTATCCTTGGACACTGATGGTGCATTATTCACCTTGGCTTTGACACACACACACACTTTTTTTTTTTTAAAGTGAAACGATTGATTTTAATTAACTTAATGTAGAACGGCTACCACCCTGAGTGGATGGAAGTGAAAAACACACTTCTAAGATATGCAGAGAAATGTATCTTATATGATAGGCATCATATAGAGAGGTATGCAAAGAGTGCCTGAAAAATGTATCCGTATCTAAGGGGGCATGCATGAAGGTCTGATGATTCCTATCATGTCAGATAGTCCAGAAGGCAGTAAATCTGACCTAAGCAAAGAAAGGGGCATATGCATCCAACGATGAGGGAACTTTCCAAAAAGCCAAAATTGCTTCAAGAAACGTTTCGATGGGAAACGAATCTGTAGGCGTGCTGACAATGCCGTAATGAACTGCCTGGTAACCGAACACTGCCATAATAGGTGTGAAACGGTCTCACTGCAACGCACACAGTGCGACGATGCAATATGTCGTTTTGCCAATGTCATCCCCACTGGTAACACCCCGTGCAGACATCTCCACATGAAAACTATTTGCATCAAAGGAAGACCATTCTTCCATATACAGCGTAGACACCGAGTCCACCATCTAAGAGGTTTATCAAGTCTCCAAAGCTAATTGGCATGTTGCTTTATCCACGGTGGGGGAATCAATATTCTATAGGCCTTTGTTGCTGTTATTTCCTTCATAGGAATGGCAGTGTAACCAGTCTCTTGCCGATCCAGTTTTCAATCACCCAGACGATTCTGCATGTCTAGCATGGGAGCAAGGTAGGAAGGGTTGAAGAAACTCTCGCAGTCTGCCAAATTGGCCGGGAGTGCATACCCAAACCATAGCGCCTATTGGCCAACGGAAAAGACATAAGAGAACCATGAGGTCGTATAATATCATGCACATGTGTGACTCCTTTACAGGCAAGAAAGTATACCTTTCTGGGTTCAGCCAATGCAAGGGGCGTTTGAAACATACGACTCCAATGCACACTTTCCAACGCCATGTTGTTGCTGCCCACCTGAGGAGGTCTCCCCGACCAACACATATTGCAAGTCTGTGATCAAACGGTTGGAAAAAGGGCTACCAGGAATTGTACCTTTGAAACATCCCGTGATAAAGTACCATAGAGTGGTCTCCCAATTGCCAAATGCATCAGTCTGCACCTTGGTGCACATTTCAGCCAACATTTTCGTCCAGGGCTGCATTTGGGCAGCAAAAGTATGGAGCATGGTAACTTTCCTCGCAATCAGGTAAAGTATGGAGCATGGTAACTTTCCTCACAATCAGGTGATAGTGAATGTTCAAGATGTTGAGTCCTCCATGCATTTTAGGAGAGCATACCAGCGCAAATTTTAGAAGGTGGAGTGCTTTTTTATGAGTGTGGGCTTTCCATAGACATTCCATAGCTTGTGACATAAAAGCATCCAAATCCATTTTGTTCCATGCTAGAAGTGGTAAGTAAAACTGTATGTACACCATAATGATCGATTGAACAATTCTCAGGCAGACATGCAAAGCCCATGTTGAGAGCTCCAATAATCTATCTTTTGTTGTATGCGATGCATCACCCATCCGTTTCATCTTTGAGCAAAATAGACCAGCCTATGGGATACCTCTAGTGTCGTATGATTTGTCCTGGCGGCACAATATTCCCTGGCCACCAAATGTCATGCCAATCCTTATCATTCAAAGGCAAGAGCTTTGACTTGTGAAAATTATTTGCAGCCCAGTAGCTAATCCATACAAATCCAAAGCATCCATAATGAATCGCAGGTCCAACTCAGTATTTCGGGGAAAGAAAAAAGAGTCATCCGCATACGCTTGAGTGACAAAATGCTTTCCATCCGGTAGCTGCAGCCCATGTAAACGTCCCATAGCAGTGAGTTTATCCATATACAATAGCAATGGATGTGTGGCAATGGCATAAAGCAATGCATTGAGGGGGCAGCCTCACCGTACTGATCTATCAAGTATCTAGGAGCGAGAGGGATCACCACCAAGAATGCATCTAGCAATGCTATCCTTATGCAACCAATATATAACACTGCCCCACAAGATACAAAATCTGTTGCGACTCCTTGTCGGACGAGGAGGGCAAACTACCGTACCAAGAGAGGCAGCAATGAAAGGGAGATCTTTCTGCATATATTCAGGGAGGCTAACCACCTTCACCCACACTGGACAACTATGACGAATAAGACCCTGGTAGTCTTTCATAGGGGACCACGGTAACACATGTACCATTTGCATGCCAAACATCAATGGCGATGCCTCCAATTATACATTTCGATGCTTAGGCTCAGTAAGAAGCACCTCATAGAATCCCGGCGCAACAAAATATACTCCCTCAACCACATGTCCCTGCAACAGAGCTTTAATCCATTTTGCAACATCATCCGCTAATGGCATTTTTGCTGGGAAAAATATGATAACTGCATTCTCTGAGTACTTTCTGACAGGAGAGACAATGGATGGCAAAGCAATCTTGTAAGTGAAGGCTGGTATGGGCTTGTCCCAGCTCATACGGCTATGTTGAAAGTCTTCATGAAGCACATCGTAGACATACTGTGCATCAGGGTTGACATGAGGCGGAAGATTTTCACTGGCAGCATCCATAGGTGTAGGGTTGTCACTGGGAGCAGCAATGTGTTTGCGTTTCGGTTCCATAGAAGGGTCATGTTGAGCATACACTTTGTCTGCAGCAGCACCATTCGAACAAGATGCCATGTCTTCATTGCTACGCGCATGCGCGCTCACACACAGAGCCACGCGTTCGCAAGATAGACAGGAGGAAAACGACAACAGAGCTAGCGAAAAGAAAAAAAGCACTCAGACTGGAAATCGGGAGGATACATACACGCCATGAACACGCAAGTTAGCAGGCAATGTACAGGGAAGTGCTCACACAGAGTTAACTTTTTTTTGTTTTTTTGTAACATAGTATATTACAAGTGGAGGGGAAAACCCACAATCAAAATACAGGAAACAGAAGGGAAGTTACAAACCCAGCTATCCAAAAGAAGGACAACTAAAGTTCAGAAGCAATCAAAGAACAGTTGTAGCCGATACAAAGGAAGATCTTCAAGGTCAAAAGAATCCCTGAGAGACAAAAGAAGAGATCTCCTCAAGAAAACAAAATAGGGAATATCTTGTGTAGCAAAGATATGCTGATTTCTTGCATGATAGATGGACCAGAGGGCCCAAAATCTGGCAGACTAGGGGAAATGGTGCCAAGTAGCCAAAAGAATTTCCCAAAAGTTTTGCCCACAAATCTAAGACGAAGGTGTACTGACAATCTATCCAGAAGTGCATGCATGGGGATGGGGCAAGACCATAGAAGATGATAGACTGTCTCACGTGGATGTGAACATCTTCTACAAAATGCTGAAGCAATGTGTTTGAGGCAAAAAACTGCCAACTGGTAAGGCACCAACGAGGCAACCCCAAAAGAAGACTTTCTGTTTCTGTTTGAGGGGTAATCTACACTTCCAGATGTTCAAGAGAGCCACCCTCCACCACCTAGGAGACTTGTCAATGTGCCATAATGAGTTTCCGTGAGCCTGTATCCAAGGAGGAAGAAGAAGCAATATGTATGCATTGGCTGCAGTCAGATTGCAAAGGGGCACTGCACGACAGCTTGCATTTTGACTCACCAAAATCGAGTCATCCAGGGTATGACTCAATTGTAGAGGAGGTACAGGCTGAAAATCATGCAATAAAGAAGCTATGATTTGCCATATCAGTCTATGATGTAAACCTAGATTGTAAAGGGCCATAGCTTGTGGGAAAGAAAGAACATAACTGTCATCATCCAGTACATCTTGAACATATCTGACTGCTTTGGTAGAAAGGTAACAGGTCTTCCTTTGCTGCAATAGAGCAAGGGGTTGTTGAAATGCATGACTCCAATGAATGCTCTCTGTGTGAAGAGAATTGCCTTGATCAAGCGATCTACTAGACCATTTTATTCGAGCTCTGCCAGTCTTGAATCAATTTTGTAGAGAACGGGCATCCAGGAATGCGCCCCTGTAAGCATCCAAATATAGCCTCAGCATGAGTGATCATCCAATGCCCAAAAGTTTTAGTTTTCATTGCTGCAACACATCTCGATAACATTAAAGTCCAGGGCTGTTTTTGCTGTAGAAGAAGAGAAGCTTTCCTTGCAATAGCATGAAAGTGTAAATCGAGTATATTGGGGCCACCATGCATTCTTGGAGTATAGACTAAATGCTTTTTAAGTAGCCTAATGGGTTTTCTATCCACCTTAGTACGCCATAAACATGCTAAGGCTACATGCCAACATGATAGAGGCTAGTTTGCAGCACTAGAGCCTCCTCCAAATGAAGAGAGAGGGCTCCAGTTTATAGATTAGGGCCTCCCATGAGCTAAAATGGCAAGAGAAGGCTATAATGACAAGCGGAGAGCCACACAATAGCTGAAGTGACAAGTGTGGGGCTACTTGTCTCACTTTGATCCACTTTCTAACAAGTGTGAGCACTGTGAGGCCACTTGTCTCACTTTGATCCACTTTCTTGCCACATGTCCCAATCTAAGAGATGGGTCCTCCCATAATCTTTAGCTTTAAAAATATCCTAGCTAGTAGCCCGTTTATCATAGGTACTTTGGCAACTCTTGGTATTTGCTCAATTCCAAACGCAATGATGTGAACAGAATTTCCATTGGAGTCAGGCCAAAAATAGCAACTCTCTTAAATTTCAGGAGCATGATCCTTTGTATTCTAGGATAATCCCCCATTCCCAAAGCTTATACTTTCCAAATATTTAGACATCTTGGAGTCCACCAGACCCCTTTCATATTGGGAAATGTCCAGGCTGGTGACATCCTCCCCAGCTTCTTAAAAGTTGTCGGCAACTTTAAGTTTCAAGCCATATATCCAAGATATAATCATGTCCCATCAAGTGGGCGAGACGAGTTAGTCTCAAAAATCCAATATAACTAAAAGAATCCATGTCCCAAATAAATGGGCGAGACTAGATAAGTCTCTATAATACCAATATAAAAATCATGTCCCAAATAAAGGGGTGAGACAAAACAGTCCCATGAATCAAGATATCATAATTATGTCCCAAGTAAATGGGCGAGACAAAGCAGTCCCATAAGTCTAGATATTATAATCATGTCCCAAATAAATGGGGGAGACAAAACAGTCCCATAAATATCACTTCTCACTGTACATGCTTCAAGAATCTATCCAAACAAAATAAGTTTTGGTGTCGTATCCTCCAACTTGAAGCAGCAATCTCTCCCGCCTCTCTCTCTCTCTCTCTCTCTCTCTCTCTCTCCTGTTCGCTTCGCCCCCTTTCCCCACCCGCCCTCTCTCTCTTCGCTTCTCTCTCTGCGCCTTCTCTGCCTTCGCTTCTCTCTCTCTCTCTCTCTTTTTTTTTTCGTGAAATGGTGTTTTATATTATATGTAAAAATGTACATCAGCCACATGGCTCACACAGAACCTATGGCCCCAAAAAAACCCCTACACTAATAAGAAAGCCTCGTAGCCAAATAAGCATCCCAGATAAAAGCATCAAAGATGAGCCAGCCGAGCCGCCGTAGACCATAACGAAATATAACATCTGCATCCAATAGTAGCTGAGCTGAGAGAAGAGAAGAAAACTGCCAAAGCAGCAAACCGCGGATATGTAGAATGTGCCCATGTATTCCAGACAAGGAATCAAAGATGAACCCATTCCGTGTAGTCCAAATATGCCAAAGTCTGTCCATCTAAGGAAATGGAATATCACAAGGTGACTGTCCGAAGTAATGACTTGAGGACAAATCCCAAATATCCACTGATGAGCCGAAACAGTAGACCTCTCTACTGCCTCCCAGACGCGAGAGACAAAAGACCAAATCTGACGGGCCACTGGACAACTCATGAACAGATGCATAACTGTTTCAGTGCATGTCGTGCAGAAGAAGCAAGAGGCCAATGTAATTTTACGACGGCTGAGCTGATCCCGTGTAGGTAACCCTCCCACCAACATCCTCCAAATGAAAACCTTACCTTGGTAAGGGAGTTTAGACTGCCAACCACGCATAAGAGTTTTCTGCCACCATGATTTAGACTTGTGCAATCTCCACACCTTATTGGCCTTGGCTGAAACCCAATCTTTCTCTGATACGAGCTTATGATAGACCTGGTTAGCTGAAAGTGATATCAAGTCACCAGATTTACATAGTGCCCAATCAAGCCAAGGCTGATCTGCAGATGGTCGAGGCAATGGAGTAAAAGGCTCAACTGCATGCATGATGTCAACCCATAGTGGCTGAAATGTCCGAGGAACCCTTAAGTGCTGCCGAATACGACGAAACGAATATGGCCTGTCACGACCAGGTATCACAGCATCTCGGATTCTAACCAAGCCTAACCTGACCATGCGGTTGAGTCGTATGCGTGAAGCATCTCTGTCTGGCCAAACAATGACACGCGACTCCACAAATGTTTCGAACTGCAAAGAGTTCAAAAGTAGTCTTTCATGACCAGGATCCCACCGAGCCAATAGTAGAACTTCATGCCAAGAAAGGAGAATATGCGATAAAATGTGAGATGAGCGAATACGGACAGGATGAGCCGCATTCACAATGTCCCACCATGAAGCCTGCACACGTGTCCGTCCATGTGACAATCCCTCCAACTCAATCAAGTCACGAGCCATGAATACCCAAGGCTGCTCCCGCAAACACATATCCTGAAAAAGCGCCCACCTACGCGCCACCATATGCAAGCGGACATCCAGTAAAGCAGCCCTCTCTCTCTCTCTCTCTCTCTCTCTCTCTCTCTCTCTCTCTCTCTCTTCGCTTCTCTAACTTATGCATAAAATTAGGCCATGCGGAGGATGCACCACTTCCATTCACCAAGATATGGAGGACAGCGCCACCCAAGGACCCCACCCAAAGTAAAGCCCTAGTGCTACAGTTCGTAGACGAAGTGAGCAGGCAAACCTTCATGAGACAGAGAGTTATTCTGAGAAACCTATCAGGGGACCCCATCTACTTTGATGATGACCTAACTTGGATGCAAAGACAACATAGGAAATCATGCATGCCACAAGTTAAAGCAGCACGTGCTGAAGGGAAAAAGGCACATTAGAGAGACGCCCATGTATACATAGAGGGCAAGATGGTGGCATAGCGCCATATGGCCTATGGGACAGAAAATTATCAAGAAGCACAAAGAGATATATGCAGCAGTTTGGAACTGCAATGGGGCTCTATGGACACATCCAGGCAGACTAGAGGAGGTAGTGGAGAACCGGGACATCATGTTTCTGACAGAGACACATGAAAGCCCAGAGAGAGGCTTACCACGGGTAGCAGGGTACCAGTGGGAATCAGTGTATAGACAAGGGATGCGACAGGGCACTTCCAGAGGCTCAGGTGGGATCGTTATACTATTCAGACGAGCACTACACCAGCGTATCAGGGTGGTGTGGAGAGACCCAGAGGCACACTACATGTGGATTAGCCTACAGCTCTTAGAGGTGAGAACAGTTTACTTGTCAATATGCTACTTCCCGCCGAAGGGCTCGAGATTCAACACAGGTCACATGGAGGACCAGATTGGAGGTCATATGTATACCTTGGGGTCACATTTACTAGCTCATCAGGGAGATTCTCTATGACACAGGCAGCCAGAGACAGAGTGACACGAGGGTACGCAGCACTAGCAATTTTGGAACGCCAGTGTCACCAAGCACACTTCCAGGAGCCCCGTACTAAGGGGTGGCTTTTTGATACACTAGTTACTCCAGCATTGATGTATGCAGCAGCAGTAGGGGCACTAGGTTTGGCTACATCCTCATGGACACCGATAGAGCGCCCTCAGATTTTGATGCTCTCGATCCGCAGCAAACCTTCAGTACCACATGATATCCTTCGAGCCGAGTTTGTTGTACCACCTATGTTAGTAGAGGCCATGTTCTAGACTATATCTTTTATACACAGGATGCGGGAGCTCCCACTAAATCGGGTATCTCGGGCTGCTTTTGAGGCCTCTAGACAGCTTGCTGAGGAGGGACATACCTGGTCATGGTACTCCCAGGTGGTATAGTGGATATCATCACACAGGATTGATATTGATAGATTACCACCCTTACAGTATGACCTAGCTGCACCACGCAGACGCCTCTCTCAGACACAGAGGAACAGAGTCATGAGACATGACATTTGGCAGGGCCACATACAGGAGACTTGGCTATCTCCCAGTCAGCCACTCCCGACGAAGATGCTCTACTACAGAGACCACTTCTTGAGCACCTCCAGAGACGGCTTCATCGAGCGACCACGATACTTGGAGGTCCACTTATCACATGGAGCCAGAGTAGCCATTGGGCGACTAAGGGTCTCATCACACCAACTAGAGATCGAGACTGGGAGAGCAGCACGCATCCCTCGAGCAGAGCGCATTTGCAGATTATGCCAGACCGGGGTAGAGACAGAGGAGCATCTTGTTTGCCAGTGTGGTGCTTTGCAGGAGATCAGGGCATGCTATCCTGAGGTTTTTAGAGGGACCACATCACTTAGACAGATCTGGGAGAGATCAGACCAGAGACAACTAGGCAGACTACTACTAGCACTACAGAGACACAGGGAGATCTTACTTCAGACACCCGCACATCATAGCGGAGGAAGACAGTCCCAGTTGACTGACGTCTTCCAGAGATTGGCACCAGTAGCCCAGCCACACACATTGGGAGTGACATCTCAGCGAGCGGAGGAGATTCGAGCTAGGCGACGACCCAGACTAGCCGGCTACCAGACACCACGGCTACACCACAGAGAGATCGCGGCCATCCGGTCTCAACACCAGCAGGAGGTCCAAGAGTAGCTGGCACATTTTCGCTCTGATCCAGGACGCATGTTTCAAACATTTACGGCATCCTCATATCGGATGTATGACATATTGAGACTGGATGGAGTTAGGAGTAGATAACATATCATACTATGGGACTGGATGGAGTTAGGAGTAGATAACATATCATACTTGTATCACCCCTTCAGCATATAGAGATGCATTAGTAGCCCTAGTACTCCATCCACACCCTCTCGTTTGTACACCACTATTGAGTCCCCTATGGTCGTGTTGTCATACTTGTACATTTTATTCTCACTCCACATTTTCCTCTTGATGACTGGAGGAACATCATTGTACTACTTGTTTGTCTCATAGGCCAATTTTGGCCTTTTGCAGATATATCTATCTTTCTTTCTTTCTTTCTCTCTCTCTGCGCCTTCTCTGTCTTCGCTTCTCTCTCTCTCTCTCTCTCTCTCTCTCTCTCTCTCTCTCTCTCTCTATCTCTTTCTCTCTCTCTCTCTTCGCTTCGCCCCCTTTCCCCACCCGCCCTCTCTCTCTCTTCGCTTCTCTCCTGCCTCTCTCTCTCTCGCTACTGTCCGGTATCCCCTACCTCCCTTTCCCCACCCACCCCTTTCTCAGGCCCCCAAGGCAGCAACATAACTCTCTCTCTCTCTCTCTCTCTCTCTCTCTCTCCTCCCTGCTTGTGGGAAGGGCTGCAGAGTAATCTCCAGGAATGGACCCGAGTCTCCAAGAGAAACTCGAGGCCCTCGAGACGGCAAGGAAGGCACTAATCAAGGAGAACAAGAAGACATCCGATTCCAACCTCAATGAGGTGGAGAACAAACTACACCGGGACATCATGGCCCTCGAAGCACGGGTCACGGACCTTGAACAAGAGAACATAGCACTCAAGGAGGAGGTGAATGCATTGAAAGTGGAACTGGTAGCCGTCAAGAACACCGAGAAGGAAGAAGGGGAGATCAATGACAACACTCTCACGGCCATCAAAGAAGCGATCTCCAAGGAGATCACAAAGGACATGGAGGGAAAACTCGAAGCCAAGCAGTCAGGATGGGTTGAGGTGGTGAAGAAGAACATCCATAAAGAAGTGAGGGAGGAGACTCAAAGGGAAGAACATCAAATCATTCACACCACCATTGAGGAGGAGAAGATGAGGCATGCCCGCCGCCTCAACATTCGAGTCACAGGTATAGCCAAGACACCCAACTCCACTCCCGAGAAAGATGGACAGCTTCTATGCATGAAGCTAGGCTACAGGGAAGAGGACCCTCTCCCCTTCACCAAAGCATGGAGAGCCGGGAAAGACTCAACACGAAGTGAGCCCTCATCCTACAGTTTGCAGGAGAGACGAAGAGGGTCACCTTCATGAGGAAGAGGGTCATACTACGGGGTTTAGAGGGAGCTTCTATTTTCTTGGATGATGATCTCACGAGGATGCAGCTAGAGCATAGGAGAGCTTGCATGCCACGAGTCTTACACGCGAGGAGAGAAGGCAAGAAGGCCTTCTATCGAGATGGTCGGGTCATCATTGATGGCCGGCCCATGGATTAGCGGTTTGGGGCCTATGGGACACAGACTAGGCCACTGACAGAGATACACATGGCAGTATGGAACTGTAATGGTTCACTATGGGTGCAGCCTGGACGACTGGAGCATGTTATGGTGGGGAGAGACATCATCCTTCTGACAGAGACACATCAGAGCCCAGAGAGAGGGCTACCTCGAGTAGAGGGATTCCAGTGGGAGTCAGCATACAGGAGGACCACACGCCAGAGTACCTCGAGAGGGTCGGGGGGAGTAGCAGTTCTATTTTGACGGGAGCTACAGTGGAGACTGAGAGTGGTAGCACAAAACAATGCATTGCAAGGGTCAAATGGTCTTTCCATGGTGGATGGTGCACAATTTGTGGCGCTGGCATATGTTGATGTCTCTTTCATTTTTCTCAAGAATACGGAGGGTGATGTAAGGACGCTCATGAAAGCACTGTCCCTCTATGGTTTGGCCGCAAGATTGCATGCAAATTTTGAAAAATCCAAGTTGCTCCCTTTGAAAAATTATGACTAGCATCAAATTTTGTGGCTTGGTCAGATCTTGCCACCTAATGAGATAGTCAGGCATCTGGGTTACCCCATTGGTTGGGATTTGTCTTTAAAGGATGAGACTCAATGGGTGATGGGAAAATTGCACTGTAAAATTGAATATTGGAAATTATCTACGTGGCCTCTACATGTGCGATTGCGGATAGTGCAGTCAGTTATAATGATATGTGCGCGATTGCGGATACTACCTTGGTTGCATAAACAAATTGACAATTTCATGTCTAAAGTAATGCCTATGGAAAATCAAAGCGGATAGAAAAGGGCTACATTTGTTAAGGCAAGAGCTCGTATGTTCGCCCAAAATGCATGGTGAACTCAATGTCCTTAATATTCATTTTCTTATACTGGCCACTCTACTACCTGATTTTATAGAGCAAGTCAAGCCATGGGCATGTATGTTGGGAGCTATGTGCACTAACATGTGCATAGATGCATATTGGCATTGGATTATCAATTATGATGATATAGTCTTTGGGCGTTTCATTTGCTGTATTCCGGGCTCCTCATATGCGATTGCTTTTATTCAAGATTGGCAAGCTATCCTATGTTATCTAGTAGGCCTCTGAATTGGGGTAACTCGATGTTGTTGCAGAGTATTCATTAGAGCAGGGTATTTGATCGACCACTTACTTTGTCTCATCCAAGAAAGGCCTACAATCTGTCTACATTGGGGATTCATTATGTATGCGACATCCTGGATAAAAATGGTTGTTTTCACCTTTCCACAAGCCATCAAGCAATGTAATTTGGGGCAGTGGGAACTCTTTTGGCACGATAACATATTGCCACTACATCTTGTAGGCAATGCTCCCATCCTAGAGAGATAATGCCTCACCTTAGTTGGTATTGCTTCACTCTTGAGGTTTTCTTGATGATTTGTCTGGACACCTCCGGTCTCGTTTTCTGGGGAGGCGTTTTGGGTGAATGTTTTGGCTTTTTGGTTGCCTTTCTCCTCCACTACCAGCGTATACAGACTTCCTTGATTGGACTCGATTCTAGGCATTGTGGACTATCTACCATGCTCGGAATCAGTTGCTCTTCTCTAGAGATTCTGTTCGACTCTTTGCTTACTTTTGGAGAGCCCTTTTACAATCCCTCCGAGATTGTCATGAAATCGGAGGGCTTTCCTTTCAGCAACTAGAAGTGTTTTCCCACTGTTTCTGAACTAAGTAGTAGCTGCCCCACTTTGGGACAACTATGAATGTAGATTGTTTTTTCTAATGAGACTTTGGTTTCACTAAAAAAAGAGATATATGGAACACACATATACACATACATACGTACGTACGTACGTATGTATGTGTATATGTGTGTCACACAAATAATATATGTATACATTATATATATATATGTGTGTGTGTGTGTGTATATACATGTATATATATATATATATACACATACATACATACATACATATATATGTGTGTGTGTGTGTGTGTGTGTGTATTAGGATACCTGATTGGCTGGGATGTTTCTTTGAAAGATGAGGTGGCATGGGTGCTAACTCGATTGGAGTGCAAAATTGAATATGGAAGCTATCCACTTGGCCTTTGCATGTCCGCTTGCGAAGTGTCTAGTCGATCATCATGGCGTACATTCAGTTTCACCTTCCTTTGTTACCCTGGACTAGCAAGCAAATTGATACATTTATGTCTCATGCCATTGCCTGTCTCTGGCGAACACAATCGGATCCAAAGGGCTTCATCTGCGCAAACGTGCGTATGTGTGCTCGCCCAAAATGCATGGAGGCGTGAACATTCTCGACATTCACTGTCACATGCTGGCACGTAAGGCCACATTGCTTATTGACCTTGTCCATCAAATGCAGCCCTGGACAAAGATGTTGGGAGCCATGTGTGCACACATGAAAGTAGATGTTTGTGGTCACTAGGTTTTGGATCACTCGGATGTCATTTTTGGTCATATTATTGGGCGCATACCAGGTTGCCCTTCTGCCACTTCCTTGATTACAGCTTGGCAGCAAATCTTATGTTTCATCCGTTGGTCAAGTAGACCTCCACATATAGGGAACTCACTCCAATCCCAGAGCATTCATTGGAGTCGAGCCTTTCCTCGGCCTTTAGGGCTGGATCACTCAAGAAAGGCTTATCATCTATCGACTGTGGGAATACGTATGGTACAGGATGTGGTTGATGAGCATGGTTCTCTCTTTCCTCGGGGCCACCAGGCAATGGCATCAGGGCATGCATCATAGGCCAATATGGCGTGCCATTGCTGAACTTCTGGCTCCATTTCAGCCGGTAACCCCTCTTGAGGAAGAGGATTCATTACAGGATTCGCACTGTGATCGTGAGCGGCCGGATTATGCCTCATTCCCATTCCATCTCCTCATTGCTTCCAAGGCCTACCGTTTGCTCATTCCTCAGCCTTGGATAGTGAAAAACATGGGAACAAGTTATGGCACTTGGATAAGCCTTTGCCTTGGTGGAAATCGACTTTAAAAGCCCAAAGGCGTATTGTTTCAGCTTTATGTCGGTGCTGCCGCCTTATGCCCGAGACCGTACCTCACTTGTTGTGGAGTTGCTTGCATCCTCGCGATTTTCTTCAACATTTGACTACACTGTTGTAGTATAGATTCCCTCGACGGCGCTTTGGGCGCCTTTTTTGGATTTTTGGTAGATTGTCCCCGGCTTTACCGGGGCATGATGATTTCTTCGCATGGGTGCGCTTTTGGGCTCTTTGGACCATCTATTCTACCAGATATCATCTGCACTTTTCTGGTGATGTTGTTCATCCCTTCCCCTATTTCCGTGCTGCCCTAGTCCAATCTCTTCGAGATTGCTATGATCTTGACGAGCTTTTTCTACAGCAATTGGAAGAATTTTCCTAGTTTTTCTTGTTTGTTCTCATTGTTCCACCCGCTTCGGGTGACTATGATTGTATGGTTTACTATTTAATATAAACAGTGGTTTCACCAAAAAAAAAAGATAGGTGTGTGTATGTGTGTATGTATGTATGTATGTATATATATGTATATATACACACACACACACACACACACACACACACATATATATATATATGTGAGTTACCAAGGAATGTGAACAGGGGAACGTTTTGACCCTTGGAAATAGAAATGTTTTGAGGATCAAGGGAATGCCACGTCATATCTTTACTTTTGATTATTTTTTTTAAGTCAAAATACATTGAAATTATAGATGTACAAAATATAATATAATCAGAGAACTCCAAAATGGAGTTGTAACTTTCAAGTTCGACTCCTAGGCCGAGGCCTTTGCAAAAATGAGATTACAAATTACATCAATTATCAATGATCAATGTCAATTCATAGATGATCTACAATCAAGAGTAACGAGTCAAAGCTTAAAGCAAGAGGTAACAACGACAAAATGAATCAATGATACATGATAAATCAAAACTACATAGTACAATGATCAATCATGGGTGACCAATCTACATATGTGGCATCGACAGATTCCGCTTCAAATGCATCTCCCTCTGCTAAGTGACTACCAACTGAGTCATCGTCATTATGAGGCCCGAAGCCAATGAAGCCCTCCTCCACAAACTCCCCAGCAACCTTGTCAAGCAAATGCAAGTTTGCATTAACAAAGACTAGATCATTCGCCTTTGCTATGCCCAGTGTTGCCAGGCGTTTCTGAAATGGCAGGTATGAAACGGGTTTCATATGTTTTGAAACGTTTCATAAAAGGTAAGAAACGGGTACAAAAAGGTTTCATACAAAATAGAAAAAGCATGTATAATTTTAACTTGAAATATACAAAAGAAAAAACTGTTGACATAACTTATAAGAGACCACATTGAATTCATTTCAATAAAAACAAAATACATGTAAGATATGATGATATCACAAATCACGTGGGTGATCCTCACTGATGACTAAACAGAAATCAAAAGGATCACCACGTGGGTGATGAGTCATGACTCAAAATCCAAGATCAAAATAAATAACATGTCCAAAGTTCAAACTAAATAACATGTCCAAATAAAATGATGCTGGCAGCTGCTAGCTACTATCTGCATCCTCAACTGCATCCTCATGCTTATCCTCATCTGCATCTTCTGCAAAGCTACTATCTGCATCCTCAACTGCATCCTCATGCTTATCCTCATCTGTATCTTCTACCTCTGCAGCCTCACTCTCAAGGTCACTGCCGGTAGCGGAGTCCTCAAATGCCTCATCCTCTAGAGGTGCAGGTGCACCACTAGTACTAGCCTCTCGAGAAGATCGTGTAGTGCGAGCTGGAGCCATGATGATCTCATAGAGCATAGAATAGATGTCTCTCTCCTCTTGAGGAATGTCGGGAATCTCCTTGCACTTCATGATATCAATCTTATCTGGATTCACTTGGCGAGGCTCAATGGGATGACCCTTTTGTTCTAGCAATCGGAGATTGCAATGACAAAAGACAAGCCTCTCCAATTATGCTGTGGAGAGTCTATTTCTCTTTTTGGTGTGAAAAAGAGCCCATGTACTCCAGTTCCTCTCACAAGGCCCTGAACTGCAATCCTAGGAGAGAACTCTCAATGCAATCCGTCTCTACATTGTACAAAAAAGAATGTTAAGTTAGAGTCAAAAAGAGAGTAGCATTTGAATGTAGATTTTGAAAGAATAGAAGACAAAGATACAAGATTCAAGAATCAAGAACCTTACCAAGTTGGGTGTCCCAATACCGTATTTCTCCCACCAAGACACTGGCTCCAACTATGTCTCCCTGAGCAATGTAGTAGCTCACCCAAACATATGGCTACCATTGCGGTAAATGAGAAGCTCATCCTCGAGCTTTCTCATAAGCTGTATATCACCTCCCACTCCCACCAACTTGGTAATGTACTCGGTCCATCTTGACTCTAGCTCCTCATTGAGGTATTGCTCCTCATTCCTCCAAAGGGGATGCAAAATGTGGCAACAGCATGGATTGGCCTATGAAACCAATCCCAATGCCGATTCCAGATCTCCTTAATATCTTGAACTCTACATGTGACATACATAAGAGATCAAGATTTATAAAATAACTTATAGGAAGACTCAAGAGAAAGACTCAAAGACTAAAGTTAAAGCCCAAGGGTGAGCACCTGTCACGCGACAAGGTAGTGCAATCATTGAGAGCTTCACCAATTCTGTCCATGAACTCATAAAGCAGCCCAATGGTACTCCCCTCCATGTCTGTGAGCCGAAGGACACTATACATGGGCTGAAGTGCCTTCACAAGTCCCTCTGCATCCTACCACCAAGTATCTCTCATGACCATAAGAGAGAATGCTATAGACTTGGGCTCATCCTTGTCCTCCCATGCTGTCCATTCACGACACACAATAGTGCGTAATAAGCCATGTCGCACTCTCACTAGTCTCTCCACCACAATAAACATATATGCAAACCGAGTTTTGGAGGGCTTTAGAAGCTCAAGATCACTATAGGCCCTGTACATGCTCAAAACCTTTGGCCTCTTTGTGACAAAGTTCACCATGGTAGATGCAGCTGAAAATACATGGCTCACCCAATCAAGCTTCCCCACATCCTCAATCATCAAGTCAAGGCTATGTGCTGCACAAGGTGTCCACACAATCTTGGGGAACTCCTCCTCTTAACATCCTGCCCATGGATACACAATTGGACCCATTGTCCATGATCACCTGCACAATGTTATCAAGCCCAATTTCATTGATTGCCTGGCGCATGTGGGACATAATGAACTCCCCTGTAACCACTATCCCTGGCACCGATGCATCTATGGCACGAATGAACATTGTGCCTTTGCAGGAGGACACAAGAATGTTGTACACATTTCTCTTCCGCACATCTGTCCATCCATCACAAAGCAAAGTACAACCATACTTTACCCAAGTGGCCTTGAGAGGCTCCATCTCCATCTCCACAGCCAGTTGCTCCTTGCGAAGCTCAGTAGTACGCAATGTTTCGTAGGAGGGGCCATCCCACTCACACCCAATGCAGGCGATAGTTCTCATTGCCTTCTTCCATCGAGGAGTCCTGACAATGTGGAAGGATAATCCACATTGAATAAACAACTTCATCAACTCCCTCGTTGCCTCTTTCATGGCAGCCTTTTGCATCCCTGCTTGCGCATGTCCTTTCTTAAACACTGGAAGACTAGTTCTTTTGGCTCGAGGTGCCGAGCTAGAACCACCTGCAACACCACCTGCAATCTCACCACTAGTATCTTCTTCTCTGATATTGCGAGTCCTCTTGGAGACACTTTGACGTGCTTTAGGCTCTCCTAGATTGTGGATATCCTCAAGGGGGATACCTAGCTGCATGGCCTTCCAAGCCTTTAGGCTATCATAGATTTCTTGTGGCACATGCTTACATGGCCCGATGCCAAAACCCTTTGTTTGTGACAAATGTGCCTTTAGCCTGGTGACACTGCCATGGTGCTTATCAGCACAAAAGTTGCATTTCCACTTTCTGGAGCCCGAGCCACCATATCTAGACTCGAAGGTGACATTGTTCCAAAGAGAATCACCTGTTCGAGGCATCCTACAAGGCGGGGATAAATGCATATGTTGGCCCTGCACGTGCAACACAGAACATAAAGTAATCTCATTATATGATTCATGATTTTAACTGTCATCTTGGCCAACAATAGAGCAAGGGGAAGAGAAGGTAGATAGCCTTAGAAGTTAGGCCTCAATAGAGCAAGGGTGGAATGTGGAAGATATACCATAAAAATTGATGGAAGAGAAAAAAGCTTGCTGCTTTGTGAGTTGTGCAAAGAAAACCAACATAAAGCAAAACATGACATTACCCCTTTGGAAGACCTCCACAAGGCCCAAGGACACCAAGGAGCAGGCAGGTTGAGTCGCTGACAGGATGGCAAGCTAGCACACAAGACGGCAAAAATGTACAGGCGGTCGCCACTGGGAAACACGAACGAAAAAGGTACACGGTACACCGTACGAAACAATTCGATGCGTAGGTTTTTTATAATATCCACCATGAAAAAAAAAACGTGTTTCGTACAGGACGAAACGTTTCGTACGTTTCAAACCTGCACGAAACGCGTTTCTATGCAACTGTGGCTATGCCAAGGCGATTCCTCTTCTTTGACGCTATGTGATGGAATGAGCTCCACAGGTGCTCACAGAGGAGGACCTATCCCCCTGGCTAAGAATGCGAATGGCCAACCGCTACAACTCTGGGGTGTCAGCTCCATAATCCTCCCACCATAAATTGATCCAACTACAAACCTGTCTGTCAAGGCATCTGCATAAAATGGGCCCATTTTGTTCCTGTAGAAGCTCGACCACTGTCACAAGAAACGTTTCGAGGTTTTGAAGGTTTTTTTCGAAAGGTTTCGTCCCTCACTAAAAAAATCGCAGGTTTCAAAAATACTTTATTTTATAAACTATTATATATATATATGTATATATATGTATATGTATATATACGTATATGTATATGTATATATACGTATATGTATATGTATATATACGTATATGTATATGTATATATACGTATATGTATATATATATATATATATATATATATATATATATATATATTATATCTATGAAAAACCACTAGAAAGTTGAAAGTTGAAACTTAAAACATACAGGGCATTGTGCAAACTTCAAAGTGCATTATAATTTGTTTAGACTCCAAAGTGCACAATATTTCACAAAACATTATCGTTCCACAGAATCCCTAGTACATACTATATAGAGTGACGAGTCTAGACTCTATACGAATGAGTCACGAACTCACGAGTCACAAAGCATCATAAGTTGAGACTCGAGAGTCGAGACTCCAAAATTCAAATACCAAAATGAATTCATCATTGAGACCAAAATGCCAAGAAGGCCCAAGACTAGTCATCAAAGATCGTAAATGAGATGAGATAGATCATACATCATAGATTATACATAGTAGCAAAAAACCCAAAAAAAAAAAAGATGAGTATAATGTATCATCATCATGGGACATCATGTGTGACATGTGGTCACATGTCAAAGCTCAAAAACTAGGAACTAGTGCTCATGGCTCTAGGAGCTAGTGCTTATGGTGCTAATGAGTGTCCAAGGCACTAGTACTACTAGTGGAAGTAGAACTCCCTAGCTCCTCATCCGATGGCATGATCTCTCGCATAACAAGAGAGCGACCTCTTCCACGACCTCTACCACGGTGGCTGGTGCCTCCTCCACGTCTCGACTATGCACTAGAAGTACCCACATTTGAAGGAGAAGGTAAATCAAGATCATCATCCTCTGGCTCAAGGGCAGTAAGAAGAGCTCGAGCGTGGGCTCGTGTGACCCATCTGAAGCGTTCCTCGTCCTCAGAAAGGAAATCATATGTGAGATCCTCATCGTTGCGCTTCTGAATGAAGGTAAGGTCGATCTGCTCTCCACGCTTGATTCCTCACTCTAGCTTCATGATCACCATGCGATCAATCTCTTTCACCTTCCGCTTGAGAACCTTTGCTTCCTCAATGCTCCCATCACGTTCTTTGAGCTTCTCAAGTAGCCGAAGATTTGCATTCACATAGACCAACTTATCTAGTTGGCTTATACTCAACCTGTAACATCAAGCACACAAAAGGAAGATTAGAAGGTGAATAGTGACTCTTGAGTCTTTAGTCTTGACTCGTGAGTCGCGATTCTTACTAGTTACTAGTTCAACTTTAAAGCATAGAACAAAATATGTATACCTATTTCTCTTCTTTGTGTGAATGTCTGCGCATATTCTCCAAATGCGCTCGGCCACACCACTAGTGCATTCTTGGGAGAGAGTGCGAAGAGCCAAGGTCTGCAAAGTCAGAGTCAACTGCCCATTGATTTCCCACCATGAGACGGCTTGCCATCTTTGCTCCTCTCTCATGGCAATCTCTGGTGCAAACTGGTCACGATCTTGAGCAAAGAGTATGGACTCCTCGTCAATGCTATCAAGAGTGTAAAAATTAAATGCATAAGTTAATAGCATACTTAAAACCATGGTCCATGATCCATGGACCCTGTGTTAATAGCAAACCCATGGTCCATGATTCATGAATGTAAGTAGTAAGGACTAAGACCAAAGATTTATTACGTGGCTTGTTTCTTGGGAGCAAATACTCTATCCAAGTAGCCACAAACCAACTTGCAATCATGCCAATGGCTTGGATCCTTGTATAAAGGATGAAGCATGTATGAAATAATGTGGATTGGTTTATGAAACCAAATCCTCCTTTCGTTCCAAATTCGAGAGAGGTCGGAAACCCTGCACATGCAAATCATAATCATGGTCATGAGACCTAAATGGCCATTACTTACGGGACTTAAAACTTTTAAGAGTCATGATTGCATACCTCTCAAGGGATAGAACTCTACATGCGGTCATGCATTGCCCGAGCCGTTGCATGTAGTGGTATAGCAAGCTCATGGTGCATCCCTCGTGGTCAAAGAGTCGCAAGATGAAATAAAGTGGTGCAACAGCTTGCTTGATGCCATCCGCCGCCTCCTAAAAGTCATTACTTAAAATGTGAGTAGTGATCACTTGAGCTTTAGGCTTACGGCTTCCGGCCCACTTACTCCACTCTTCGCTACAAACTAGACGACGAAGAGAGTCTTTGCTTTGCACCATCTTGAAATGCATTAAAATTTTAATGAGCCTTGAGCATCGAGTGTACTTAGTAGAGAAGGTTGAAAACCATCTTTAAAGTTTAAACCATTGAGAGAAGATGGGATGCTTGGAAGTTCCAAACGATGTGCTACATACCTTTGAAGCACAAGAAAAAGATGACCAAAGCGAGTCTTTGCCGGCGTCACGAGATCATAGTGACAAACGACTCTAAAGAGTGCCAAAGCTTGAGGCTTGTTGATAAACTTGATGATGCGCAAGGCTTTCTCTAACACTATCTCCACCCATGGAAGCTTTGCAACATCGTCAATCATCAAATCAAGAGAGTGGGAGGCACAAGGAGTCCATACAATGGTGGGATAAACACTCTCTAATAGCTCTCTCATCTTTGCACAATTTGATCCATTGTCGATGATGACTTGGACCACATGTTATGAGCCAACCTCCTCAATATCTTGCCAAATGTGCCCATATATCCACTCATTCTTGATATGCAAACCAAGGGCCGAGGCATCAACAACACGCACTAATGTTGTGTCGGCACAAGAAGAGACCAAGACATTGATCATGTGTCGCCGCCTCTAGCGTGCATAATAAACAAAGTGTATGATGTAACACAAATTACAATGCATAAGAAGATCAAAGAAAAAAAGGAGAAGATTAAAGGCTTACTATGTCACTCCATTCATCGGAAACGATAGAGCATCCATACCGCTGCCAACATGCCTTCAATCCCGTTAACTCATCTTTTATTTGGTTGATTGGGTTTGTCTAGTGTGTAGTCCTCAAAGACTTAGAGTTGACGGGATTTAAGACGGAAGCTCCCACGGCGGCCGCTGCAACTAATGCATTATAAAACTTATGGCATGCGGGCACACGAGCAATGTTGAAGGGAAGATTACATTGATAGAAGAATTGATGCTCGACGATTTGTGCCTCTTGCTTTAGCATTGGGGCATACCGTGACGCAAGAGTGCTTTGATTACCATGCGAGGATTGTCTACCCCTCTTTTTTCTGAAGCCTTGAAAGGGCCCTGTGCTTGAAGGCATAGGGAGTGTGTCATGAGTGTCATCTATGGGAAGGTTTGATAAAGACTCACCCATATGAGGAGAATCCGCCATAGACGCATGTGAGGGTGCTCCATCCATAGCGGTAGTGTGAAGGTGTGCCAATTCCTCTTGGTGCACTTTGTGGTTGTGAGCTCACACCACCAACATTTGATGAGCTTGGTGGTTGTGAGCTTGGGGCCGATGGTTGCCTGCCTCCTCTCTGAATTTTCTTTGCACCTTCTACACACTCCTCAATCCGCTCTAAAGGTAGTAGAGGGCACATGAGTGGGCGCACTTCTTGAAATTTTTCCGCCAAACCACCATGAGCAAGAAAAACGGCCTCACTCACACGACAACATCCATGTGACCCTTGCTTTCCCTCCCAAGTGAAATGAGCTCTTGCACGGGTGCTACTACCACGCAAGACATCTCCACAATACTTGCACACTGCACATTTGGTGCTGGAGGTCCCATACTTGTGGATGAATATGGTGTCATCCCACACATTCTGAGTATGGTCATTTCTGTTGCGGTGAGGCATTGTGGAATTTGAGGCTAGAAACATAGATTTATGAGATTAAAGGGGAAATTTGGAAAAGGAGAGGAAGTGGAAGAAAAGAGGAAGGAGAAGAAAAGGGGAGGAAATGGAACAAGGGAAGAAGGGAGGAAAAGGAGAGGAAGTGGATGAAGGAGAAGAAGGGAGTAAGGAGAAGAAGAGGAAGGAGAAGAGGGGGAGAAGAAGAAGGGAGAAGAATTAGGAGCAAGGGCACTTGAGCGGCGACCAGGCGAGCACGCGGAGAGCAGATCGTGGGTAGATCGGGCGAGGCGAGCAAACGTGTGGCGAGCAACAAGCGAGTCAGATCGAAAACACTGGGAAAAAAATGAAAAAAAAAACGCTACATCAAATTTGGGCGAAACGTCTCTGATGGAGGAGTTTCATGATTTCGTAGAAACATTTCGCCTCAAAACGTTTCACAGGTTTCGAAATCATGAAAGGCATTTTTTTGTGACTATGAGCTCGACTGAGTTTTGATGGTTCTCCTCTGAGTCTGATAGGCACCAATCTCTAGAGAGTCTTCTCCCACCCTATGGCCACCTCTCCATCTATCTCCTATCCCCGGCCTTGAAACTCTAGATCTAATACGAATGCTGTTGCTGCCTACAAATGTTAGCGGTAACTATTCCACCGTGACTGCATAGCTCCTTAGTCCTCAAACCTATCAACATCTAGTTCAATCTCCCTAATGTACTCCACCATCTTATCCAGTCCCTCATATACCTTGCCAATGCAAGGGTCATCACCATCAGCAAGTCTCATCATGCGAATGATAGGAGAGACAATAGCAAGGACATGATGAACTTGTTCCCAGAAGCTCTCATTGAGTAAAGTTTGAGAGCAACCTGTACCTACACTGGAGTGAGACTGTAACCAATGCACCATCACTCACCACAAGCTGCCTCAATGCATTCTTGCACTCATCCAACTGCTCCAACATCAAGAAGTTATAGGCAAAGCATGTGTCAGAATACTTCAATAGAAACTTTTAGCCAACCTTGTGATAGATTGCAAGAATGTAATGATGGCATGTGATGAAGGTCACCACCTCTCTCCCCATCTCAATGGCAGGTAAGTAGTAAGGCAATTTTCCAACGTTCTTCAAGAGATTGTTAAGACAATGGACAATGCATGGACTAAAACAAATGTCGGGATAGCGTGCCTCAATAATTGCTCCTGCTGCCCTATTGGCATTTTCACCATCTCCAATAAATTGCAAGACATTTGAGGCCCCAACATACTCAATGGCCTCACTCCAAATATCAGCAAGTCTCTGTGTGGTCTTTCCTCCCTCGGAGTTGTCCATGGAACTCACAAAGTATGACCCACCCTGGAGTATGCAATGATGCCCTAAATGGTGCGAGACCTTGTGTCGTTCCAACCACTCCAATGAGAGTGACCCCATACTTCTGCCACCCCTCCCTGATAGTCTACAATGCCAGCTCAATGGATGCCTTCTCATCCTACAAAACCTTGGTCCTCAAAGCCTCAAAGCTTGGTGGCTCATAAGTGGGACCAAACCTTGCAATCTCTTGAACCATTTCCTTATAACAAGGAGATCTTGCGGCATTGAAAGATATGCCACAACTATAAAAGAAACGAGCAACAGCCGCATCTACATGTGCCTTCCTATTTGGATGCCATGTGTTGCAAGGCTTGCCTACTTGCCTGCCTGATGGAATGGGAGCACGAGAAGGAACCTCAGAGGGCCCTACATGAGAAGCCATAGAAGGAGTGGAAGAGGCCCCCTCATGAGCCTGATGAAGAAGAAACAATTTGTGCCATAGGTGCTAGTTGCCTCGTCGGTTTGGGTGCAACCAATGAAGTTGTGAATGCGGTAAAAGCAGCCTTCTTTGCATCTGGAATGAGATGGCAAAAGTTGATGCCGTGGCCTTTCTCTCCAATGAGATGGGCACGGAGTCTATTTGCTTCTCCATTCTTCTCGTTGTCACAATAGCGGCACTTCCACTTCCTTCCTCCTCTCTTGCTGGAATATTTGATGCTGCTATCAACCTCATCCCACCACTTCGAAGCCATGCTGCGTGGAGACGGATAGTGACAGGGTGCTTAAGCCTTACTATACAGTGTAGGAGGCTTGGCCCTTGGCGGCTACTAGCTAGCCCTACTGCCCTAGGTAGCACGGCATGAAGCTTGACCGGCAGCTGGCTGTCAACACAGGCGACGAATCATGAGCAGGCTGCAGCCATAGTTGTCACGGTACGAAAATACGATACCGTACGGGAATTTTTGGTACGATATGAAATTTTCGGATGCCATACGATAAAATACGGTTTTTTTTTTACGCTTATAAATTATGGAGCTTGAATGTGAAGGAAGGTTGGGGGGGGGGGGGGGGGGAAGGAGTCTACAGTGCTTGAGGAACCAGAACATGGAGATGTGTCTCGAGATGTATCTCTCCCAATTGGATCTCCCAATTGTCTCCAAAAAAGAACCTGCATGGGTAATGCAATACCAAAGGTCTCCCAGTGTAGCGTTTATGACTAAGGGACCGTCCTTGCACAAATACAAGCAGTGCATCTAGGGTGATAGGTTTAGGGACTCCTCTCTAGATCAAAATGGCCATGTCCAAATCTTCTCCCTCGTACATAACTTGAGGATCTGACTGCCTAGCCTACCTATACCAGGGATCTCCAAGTGATGTAGCAAGATTCTCTCATCCTACCCATCAAGTGTACACTACCAGTCTAGCTTGCCATATTTTTTAGGTCTCTCAGCAACCCCATATGGACTACTGAGTGGACACGAAAGTTGCGAAAGTATTGTGGGCATTTGGGATCTTTGTTAAGCAGGATTTCTATATTTTTTTTAGCTTTTGGAGTTTTTTTCTCAAGGGGGGGAGGGGCTCGTACCGTATGAAACCGTACGATATCATACGGTACCGTACCATACGAACTGTATGGTATGAATGGGTTCGTACCGGTAGCACATGCAGGCGATGAGTGGCAGCCAGCAACAACCAGCTAGCACAGGTGATGAGCCCCGGAACAGCACACAAGTTGTTCACGGAACGTTCTAGGGTGTTCTGACACGTTCCAGATTATCTTTTTGTAGGGAACGCCGTTCCCACATTTCAAGAGTGCGGAACGGTGTTCCATGGTATATATGTATATATGTACATATATCTTCCAAGATTTATCTTCTTGTAGGGAACGCCGTTCCCACATTCCAAGGTATCTTCTTGTAGGGAACGCCGTTCCCAGATTATCTTCTTGTAGGGAACGCCGTTCCCACATTCCAAGAGTGCGGAACGGTGTTCCATGGTATGTATGTATATATATATATATATATATATATATATATATATATATATATATAGAGAGAGAGAGAGAGAGAGAGAGAGAGAGTTTTATCATATTAGGTGCCAGGGTTTGAACCACTCAGGCTAGAGCCTGTTGGCTAAGCTAGCGTGTTATTTATAGAGCTGTGTCAGTGTTTTGCAGGAAGTGACAGAGGAGTGCAGGGAATTGGGCTGGGGTAAGTTCAAGCCACTTCTTACGGACGCTTTGGTTGCACATTTGGAACCAATTCAGGTATTTAGATTAAACCAAACATGGTTTTCTGTTTTGTTGTAAGTACTATTTGCTTATATTGCTGCTTCATGTATGTGGATCTTTTGGTTGATGTAAAGCTTACCTTGGTGCAGAAAAAGTATGCTGAGATCATTGCAGACCCCTCATATGTAGATGCTATATTGGCAGATGGTGAAGCTAAGGCGAAAGAGATAGCTGAAGTCACATTGTCGAATGCCTATCAGGCAATGGGCTTTTTGCCACGAAGAAGGGCTGGTTGAGCTCATCAGCCCCCTCAAATCAATGCCTCTCATGGTGTGAAGAGAATGCCCCAAACAAAATAGGAGGTAGCATGTTAGAGTCCGTCCATGCAGCCCCTACCCGTTTTTTCCTCTTAACAGTGTCTACCGCGCCCGCCGCCCCCACCCCCCCCCCCCCCCCCCCCACCAAGGTCCACACAGCACCAGTGGGCCATCCAAAAAGAGTCCACATGTCAAGTGCTACACCACTTCATTTTGTGGACAGTTTATTGCTGGGGGTGTCTAATCTCAAGAAAATATGTAGTGTATAAGACTTGAAACTATTTTTTTAATGAGAAACAAGTATTTGAAGGTGGGCAGGCCCTCGCCCAAGTGGCTATCACACCATGATCCCTAGCTCGAGGCGTGAGTCTGAACCCCAACACTCATATCTATCAGTTAAGGTCACACACACACACGCCTAGTGGATTGAATGTCTGAAAGTCCTCACCAGTTTTTCATATCAAAACCATTTTGTAGCTTGGTAATTGATTAATGAATTGAAGCATCCCAGTTCACTTTTAAGATGCAATTCTATGTACCTCAGAGTTTAGTTCTACAGCATAAATTGTTGTGTTGCAGGTTACATACAAAATTTGTATCTTTATAGATTTTTGGTTGTTGACTCAAATCTTCAGCAATTGAGAGCTTGCATGGTCTTTTTTAATATTATTAGTTAAGAATATTGCAGAAGATTTAACAGTTACGAGCCATGCTGCTCAGAGAGTCCAATCATGCAAGTGGTGGGTGTATAGTCTGTATGAGGTTTCAGATGTGTTGAGGTCATAGAGATGCATTTGTTCCTTACCCGTTAACAGAGGGCGTGTACCTGAGATGTTTGTTGGAATATATATCATCTCCATAGGGTCTACTTAAACCTTTTCATGCTTGTACTGGTCATTTTATGAGACCCTGCATTGGCATATTTAGCGAATATTATTTGGGATTTTCTACTATTTTTAAGCATTTTATGCTACTGGATAGCTGTCGGCCTGCTATAGCTGGCCGACCAGCTCTTTGGAGGGATATATAAGGGTTCTCACCCTTCCCCCCACTTCTCATCTCATTCTTGCATATATGTTGGAGGTCATTGGCTGTAGCAACAGTCTCTTATGCTTGTAAGCACCTACGGGCTTCCCTCGTGCTCATTTTCAGCAATAATCAACCGTTTCCAGCCTTCTACAGTTTGTGCTTTGGGCCTACAGCCTGTGGTGCTCTTTCTTTCAATTTTGAGTCCTCCAGATCCTTTCTCACTCAAAGGAAGAATATTCTTGAGTCATCCAACCTAGAAGATCATGTTTAGTGTTGAAAATAATGCCTGGTGGATTCACATCTCCATCATCTCCAAAACACTCTCCATTTGCATCATAAAGCTCACGGTCCCACTTTTGAGGAAGTGTCACATGCACTATGCACTCAGTGCATGGTGACAAGATGGCTCATCATCAGCAGTGCAACATCTGTACATTATTAGAACCCAATAGGATGATATTTGTCGTATGCCATGACCCCATTGTATATCCTCAGTCCAGGATAAGTCAAGCACGAGCTACGTAGGTCATTCCTCAGCCTTAGCGAGTCAGTCAGTCAGTCAAGTCCCTTAACCCACTTGGAGAGAATCATTCATGCATGTAGAGTCGGTAGAAGCCTTAGTGTTTGCATCAAAAAGCACTCTGTATTTTGCATAACATGCATTCATATGCCTGTGCATCACTTAGAATATCACAGAAGCCTTAGGAAATTAACTAGGATTTATCTGGTATTTTTTTAATATTTTATAGTATTTTATTAGCATTTAGTGCCATTTTATAACATAAAGTTTATTAACTTTATGACCAATCAGCTAACTTTGACCAACTCCCAACTAGTATAAATAGGCAAGCATTGTGCTTAGAAGCCCATTCAGCCATCAGAATCTAGGCACCTCATATCCTCAGTCCTAGGAGCATACCCGCCTTCATCCAGTCCTCTGAGCATCTACGTTTGCCTCTCCAGCCCTCTGAGCATCTGCGTTTTGCTTCAGTCAACCCTAGTTCTCCAGGGCAGCAGTTCAGCAGTCCCACACAGCAGTTTAGCAGTCCCTACAACAGTACAGTCCTCAAGCGCAGCCGTATAGTACCTCTGCATGCCCTAATCAGCAAACATATTTGCGTTTCAGTCCTATAGCAGTCCTCAGCCTTCTATGCATCATCCACACCTGTCCCAGCCATCTGGTGAAGGTAACAAAGCATTCATAAGCATTTTCAGCATATTTTCATAGCTTAGAACAGTCCACTATAGTCCCTTCTGAGCCTCAAGTGTGCAGCCCTTCCTCATACCCTTGGGAAGAGTGCATAGGCTCAAGATCAGTTCATTGTGGTGTTTCTACAGTGTACAGATCAGCCAGGCTTTCAATCCTCTGAGATCTTGCATTTGGCTTATCTACAGTCAACAGTCATTCTCTCTAAAGTAATAAAGCAAATACTATCTCGGTAACGGGATAGGGGGTCCTTCAGTGGTGGGTAATTTGGGACCCAATCTGGTGTACATTTCTCATCTCTCTCTCTCATATCTCTCTAAAGCCTTAAGTACTAAAGTGGATTGTTAAACTCGCAAAACTCAAGATGTAGAAGACGGTGTGAGCATTTGTGTGACAAGATCCTTCAATATGAAGACTTCCGTTGCATATTACAGGAAGCTTCTTGGTTGGTGAAGATGACCAATATATGAGTCGAATCGTGAAGGAACTCCTTTTTTCCATGATCATAGATGGCTTTGAATGTTTTCCAAGCTCTTTGTCGTCTATAATCACATTGGGAAGGTGCCCTTTCAACACCAGATTCTTTGCAAAGTTTGTCTCTAGAGACATACTCTCATTGTTGCGACTTCATGCGTATAGATGTCATTAGTGTCCCCATTACACTCTCATCAAATAAGCGGTTCTTTGCATCAAGGAGCACAATGGTCTCTTGAAGAGTCCATTAAAACATCAAGGTTTCCTTTGCCACTTTGACCTAAGTTTGGCCTTTTTTTGTGGAGTGCTCAATCCCATCCACATAGGGTTCTAGATGGTCACAGGTTACATCTCTCTAGCATCCAACTACGTGTCTTGAGAGAAATCCTTATTAAGATCAAAAGTGAAAGCAATTGCAACTCTCTCCATAAAGAATTTCATTTCTATTGATGTAGATAAACATTTGCAAATTAGAGCTTGTATTAACGCATTCAGCAAGTGAAATAAAGCTAAAATAAGAAAATCACTCGTCCTCCCTTGGTGTAGCACACAAAAACGACCAACATCTCCTCCGTCGATGTAGCATAGAGAAACAACCAGAAGACACATAAAATCATTATCTTTCTTGTTGTCCCTCCATGTAGCACAGAGAAATCACCAAAAGTTTACGAGCTCTCCCTCCCTCTTTGTGGGAGCTTAATTTTAAGCTTTTTAACATGGACTAGAAAATCTTAAAAATTGGTGATTTATTTCTTTTCCTTTAATTTGATTGTAGAATAGGGTTAGGAGAGCCTCATGACTATGTGACACACCATGTTTCAGGAGGGATCTATGGTTGGAAAGAGCCGTTTGTGATCATTGATTTGTTGTCGAAAGTGAACTAGGGGAAGTGATCTTGCGGGTGAACTAGGGGAGAGGGGGGATGAGTTTGGGACTTGTAAAATTTTTTAGAAAGTTCAAAAGAGGATTTGAACTCAGGACTTGTATTTTGGAAGTGAAATGCTTAATCTTTGTAAAATTAGGTACTTTTACTAAATACTCATTAATTATCTATGATTAAGATTTGATTAGTCAAGTGAACCAAAATGGGATTAGTGTTATTAATTTGGGATTAAAAGAAATTCCCTCCACTAGCTTTTTAGGATTCTTCCTACTCTCCATTTTTTCTTAACTACTATAATCCTCTCTCTCTCTCTCTCTCTCTCTCTCTCTCTCTCTCTCTCTCATTTTATCTTTCTTGAAAATAACCCCCTCACTCTCCAATTCTTTTTAAGTAGAGCTCATTTTTTGCATCTTTTTCTAACTACCATAATCTCTCTCTCTCTCTCTCTCTCTCTCTCTCTCTCTCTCTCTCTCTCATGGTGTGAGCACTTCCATGCCTTCACCCCTTTGCTCGTGCTACATGCTAGTGGCCACCCTATTGCGTACGCTACATGCTACTTGCTGCACACCTATTCGTTAGTCGTTGCATTGCTATGCGCACCCCCTCCACCTCCCTTATCCCACCTACCTTGCTCAAGTCCCCAAGGCAACAACTAGGGGGGAATCATTTGAACAACTAGATGCGCCAAGGATGGTGAAACCTCTAGGGAGCTCAACCTCTCGAAAGGGGAGTGTCTCCAATAATGGTACCCTAAACCTTGCCCCTTGAGCACATTTATTGCATATTACAAAACAATGAACTGATATCAAGTTTTCAAGATGATGTGTACCCACGCCCAACCTATTTCTTCTTTGAGAATGGAGTGTTGTACTTATGCACACGTCAAATAGATCCTAAATGAACCCTTATGCCCATTGTTGTAATTATCAAAACTTAGAGCACTATTGTTTCGTAGAGTCCTACACCATATCATGCCCTACCACAATGACTAGTAGCCTTTTAAACCAAGGGTCAACCTCCAATCCCACCACCTCAATCCACATCACCTACTATGGAAACACCTACATGAAGACAACATTGCAATGTTTTCATTGTTAAGGTGCACACTACCTTGCTAAGTGTCCACTCAAAAATACTTTAAACTCTCTCAGTCATCTCCCCTATCGGACCCCTATGGGACAGACCACATCTCTACAGAGTTTTCTGTTGTTTGTGCCCCTTCAAAGCCCTTGAGTCAAGGTTGTGGAATTGACTACATGAATATATGGAGTCATGTCCAAAGTGCACAAAAGGCTTCCATAGCCCACCTTTTAGTGCTCAAGACCATGGAATATACCAAAGTGTATAAAAGGCTTCTATATCACACCTTTTAGTGGTCAAGACTTTGGAATAGACCATTGGAACCTTGGAATTTGTGGCCAACACCATGGTGGATACCTTGTTAGACAAACCTTTGAATATGTTGAGTCTCTGAAAAAGGTAAGACAACCATCATTCCCTTGAACTCATTAATGAAGGTTGCAAGCAAGTAGCAGCAACATGCCTTCAACTTCGAAAAATATCAAGGGAAAGTGACAAACTTAATATACGAAGGGAAAAAATAAATGTTGTTCCAAGCACACAAGCAGGAAGGCAACAATTAGGTCACCACCCAAACAAGATTGGATGAAGAAATGCCTTCATGTTGTTCATGTGTGAGTGATCAAGGACAACCTAAACCTTAGTCTAGGATTAACAAAGAAAAAGCTCCAATAGACCAATCCACATGTTTTTTGAAAGGCTTAAGGGAGTACCCCAACCTAGTGTTGGTAAAATCTTGCATTAAGAAAAGGCAGAAGAGTCGGAAAAAAAAGGTCCACGCTAACTAAACCTTTTGCTTGAGCAAGTGGTGGAATATGAACCCCTACATGCATCTAGACCAAAGTAATGCATCTAGACCAAAGTCTTACACTCAAATTTATGCTCTCACTTCTATTGAATCTTAGTTTGAAGACTCAACCCCTTTAATAGCTCTTCATAAGTAGATTACACTTAAAACCTAGAAACCTCCATGTGCATGTTGAAGACACCATTGATTGTAGCATTCAAAAGCTAAGGTATGAAAGGGACTAACCAAAGTGCTACTCAACAATTTAGGACACTATTTGAGGGGGTGAGAACTTGAATGTGGTAATACCTTTTGCATACAAAGAAATAAAGAGTGATTGCAATCTTAAAGAATAGTTCAGATGTCATTGTTATCACAAAAAGTTGTTAAAAGATTTGGGAAAAACTACCCTTGAGCAAAATAAACATAATAGTTAAACTTGATGGCATGATATAGCTAATCTACAATGGAAATCCTATAGGATATCAAAATAAAACCATGTAGGTTGAGCTTCACGCAATCCTTTTTAATTATAGATTTCCACGAAGCAAGGTCCTATCATGCACCATACCTAAATGCCCATATATGAGAGAGACGGCTTGTACATGATTGGGACACCTCTCTATGTTTATTGGGACTTGTAGAAACAAATGGGATAGTGATAAAGAGGAAGAAGTGTAGTCCCTAGAAAGAGACAAATTGGTGGATGCTAAGCAAAATTAATGCCCTCCCATTTGAACAAGGCACTCCATTTGCTAACTCTGATGGCAAACCCCTTGCCTCGTTATACACATTGAATGCCATCTCCTCTCACAATAAAACCCTACAAGGGCCCAATGGTTAGGCTTTGCATTTGAAAAAAACATGCAAAGAAGGTGAGCTGCTCTTACCTAGCATGGAAGCTAGCCACAACCTCTTACCATGGGAGACATGGATAGACCTCTATGACAACCCTCTCTTGGTATGGTGTGGTAAACACTAATGTGTGAGTGGCTGATAAGTGGAAGGCTTAAAGCTTAGGGTGTTTTGCATAAATTATCCACTAATGGGCCAACTCTCTCTTAGTATGGTAAAGACTAATGTGTGAAATGTGTGGGTGGATAATAAGTGGAAGGCTTAAAGCTTAGGATGTTTTACTCAAATTATCCACATTGCAGCTAACCCCTTGGTTTGCAAGTTCCATGCAGTCCCAACAAGTTGAACCCTTAGAGGAAGTTGGGTTATCAAAGCCCAATGCACAATCAACACGGCTATCTTACAATTCCCATGGGCAACGTGAAAATGCTTCTTTGGGCAAGAGAGACCTCAACAAAATTAGCACTACCAATTGCTTCAAGGTCTCAACACTAACAACTGCTATGCTCCCTAGTACCCTCACAACAACAAGAAAACACACCCTCGAGAGTGTGGCTCGGCTTCCCAATCAATGATACCCTCGTTTTAACCCTCGCAAGCTCTCTTACTCTCTCTAACCTCTCTATTTCTCTCTTTATGGCCAACTCTCTCTCTCTCTCTCTCTCTCTCTCTCTCTCTCTCTCTCTAACTCTCTATAATCCACACTCTCTCTAACTCTCTCTAGTTCTCTCTCTAAGTCACTTTCTTTACCTTTCTCTAACTCACTCTCTAACTATTTGTAACTCTCTCTCTCTCTCTCTCTCTCTCTCTCTCTCTCTCTCAAAAGGCATTAGGGCTATTTCGTTCCAAGAACATGGAGTGATTGCATTTGAGAGCTGAAAGTTAAATGATAAGGAGATGGGTATGCATGTCTATGATCAAGAAATGTTGGCGATACTTCATGCCATCAAGAAATGGCATCACTATTTGTATGGGAGCTATTTCTTTGTCAACAGTGATCATAGAGTACTCTAATACTTCTTGTCCCAACAAAATCTTTCTTCTAAGCAAAGAAGGTGGGTGGTCACTCTACAAAATTTTGATTTTGAGATCTCTTACATGAAAGGAAAGGAGAATGTTATGGCAAACATTGTCACATATTTGGGCATGTTTATTAATGGCAATCTTAATGGTGCATAAAGATTGGATCATGGAGATATAAGAAGTGTATCTTTTGGATAAGGAAGTGGCATCATTATGGTATAAATTACAGCATGGTTCCCATGAAGAAATACCTCATTACAGGCTTCATAAAACGAGCTCATTTCCTATAAGAATAAGGTATATCTTGTGCCTACATCAAGCTACAACAAGAAAAGGGTGTTGGAAGAAATACACTCTTCTCCATTGTTGGGGCACATAGGGATCTTTAAGACCTTTGACAAAGACTTGCAAAAAAAAAAATTTATTGGAAGGAGATGTGGATGGATGTGTATGCTTTTGTGACTAGTAGTCTACCATACCAACAAAACAAGGATTCCACACATAAGCCTGGTGGTTTGCTTCAGCCTTTGCGTATTCTCAAGGGCAAATGGATGCACATTTTTATGGACTTCATCACAGGGCTATCAGACAAGGAGGGGATGGAATAGCATGTACGTGGTTGTGGACCATATGACAAAAGTGGCACACTTCATTCCTTCTAAGGTCAAATTTTCAACAGCTATGGTTGCAAAACAATTTGTGGATCATGTGTTCAAGTTGCATGGAGTACCACAACAAATTGTGAGTGACTGTGATAAGATTAAGAATCCATTTTGGAAGAATTTATTTGAGATCATGGGGACTATTTTGACACCTAGCACCACTTATCATCCTAAGACCGATGGGTAACAAACAAAAAGGGTTAATAAGTGGGTTGAAACTTATTTAAGGCATTATTGCTATGATGCACAAGGTGTATGGGATGAATGGTTTCCACTTGCCGAATTTGCTCATACTAGCACACATGACGAGAGTAGTGGCATGTCACCTTATGAGGCACTTTATGGGTATAAAGTGAATGTGCCAATGATGGTTCAAAAGTAAGAAGGAGTGAATCCTAATGCAAAGGAAGAGATGGAAAATATGGATGCACTCTTATAAAAATAATATGAGGCAAGCTCAAGAATGATTGAGGCACTATGCAAATGCCCATAGGATACCATTAGAATTCAAGGAAGGGAATTGGATCTTCTTAAGGATTCCAAAAGTGAGATATGGTGCTCTTAAGGTTGTGAGGCATGTTGGTGTGGTTGCGTATCCGAATGCAAAGGAAGAGATGGATGAACTCTTACATTAATACAAGGCTAATATGAAGCGAGCTCAAGAGAGAATGAGCCTAGTGGTTTGCTTCAGCCTTTGCCTATTCTCGAGGGCAAATGGATGCACATTTTTATGGACTTCATCACAGGGCTACTTCACACAAGGAGGGGATGGAATAGCATATACGTGGTTATGGACCGTAGTATGACAAAAGTGGCACACTTCATTCCTTCTAAGGTCAAATTTTTAACATCTATTGGTTGCAAAACAATTTGTGGATTATGTGTTCAAGTTGCATGGAGTACCACAACAAATTGTGAGTGACTGTGATAAGATTATGAGTCCATTTCGGAAGAATTTATTTGAGATCATGGGGACTATTTTGACACCTAGCAGCGCTTACATCCTAAGATCAATGGGTAACAAACAAAAAGGGTTAATAAGTGGGTTAAAACTTATTTAAGGCATTATTGCTATGATACACAAGGTGTATAGGATGAATGGTTGCCACTTGCCAAATTTGCTCATACTAGCACACATGACGAGAGCATTGACATGTCACCTTATGAGGCACTTTATGGGTATAAAGTGAATGTGCCAATGATGGTTCAAAAATAAGAAGTGAATCCTAATGCAAAGGAAGAGATGGAAAATATGGATGCACTCTTATAAAAATAATATGAGGCAAGCTCAAGAAAGAATGAGACACTATGCAAATGCCCATAGGAGACCATTAGAATTCAAGGAAAGGAATTGGGTTTTCTTAAGGATTCCAAAAATGAGATATGGTGCTCTTTAGGGTAACACCAATACTAAGCTACCTCACTGATATTATGGGCCATACAAGGTTGTGAGACGTTGGTGTGGTTGCATATCAATTAGACCATACAAGGTTGTGAAGCATGCTGTTGTGGTTGCATATCCAAATGAAAAGGAAGAGATGGATGCACTCTTACAACAATACAAGGCTAATATGAGGCAAGCTCAAGAAAGAATGAGTAGGATACCATTGGAATTCAAGGAAGGGGATTGTGTTTTCTTAAGGATTCCAAAAATGAGATATAGTGCTCTTAAGGGTAACACCAATTCCAAGCTAGCTCGACGATATCATGGGCCATATAAGGTTGTGAGGCATGTTAGTGCACTGGCATATCAATTAGAACTACCACCAACTAGAAAGATTCACAATGTGTTTCATGTATCACATCTAAAAGCTTACGTTGGATCGTACGTACTTGTGAACAATAAGCTACTTCTAGTGACGTTTCATAGATCGATTTCTCTTTAGCCTTTGCTTCTCTTGGTTTAGATGAGGAACGTTTCATGTCATAATCATCCTCCATTATGTTGTCATCTAAACATATAGTCTCTTTGCAACATTGATCAAATGATTCTGGATTAGAAACTAGGATCAAGTTGTACAAGGTATTTTTCTTTAAGCCCATCATGAAACATCTCTTCAATTGAGCATCACTTAGTTTTTCCCATGGCTCACATCGTGATTCCAAGATACTTTATGTGAAGTTCCATCTAGTTTTTGCTAATTGAATAGAGATGTCTTATTGCACTCCACCAATGACCTTGCCTTGAGAATTTGTGCCTAGACTTTTAGAGATTGTCATGAAGCCTCTTGCTCTTGAGATCGATTATAAATTAATCAATGAGCAATAACTTCATCTAGTCTCTCGTGGGGGGCTACAAGATACTTAGTTCTAGCAATATAGTCTCGCGTTGTTTTATCCTCCTCTTGCTTGAGGTTATAAATCTATGCAATGGGGCTCCCTCTAGCTTTATTGGGTGAGACTCCCATAATGAATATGTCTCAAGACCTTGCAGCTAGCCTTTTCATGTAGGTTTAGAGACCTAAACCACTGGCCTACTTTGCATTAAGCTAAAGTTCAAATAAACAAATATTGGTGGGATCATCCATCCTTTCCAAACGACCTCCAAATTTGATCGAACTTCTCTAGATACTAAATGGGATCTCTAGTTCCATCAAATTTCATCCTTAAGATGTGGATTGGCTTTATTTTTCCCAACTCTAAGCCTCTAAATATTATGTTTGTGGAAACTCGCATTCCCATTTCAAACAGCATCCTAAGCATATATTTTGCATATTCATGTGGCGGTGAAATGTAAGGGAGTAATTGCACAAAACCCTCTGTTTCAAGGTTTAATTTATTACCCCATGGAGTCGGGCTGTGTGGTTTTCAATGGCACTTATCCTCCATCATCCCTAGCTTTAAGGTTGCAAGCTCAGGAAACGTTATGTGAATGCCCTTGTGGATCCCTTTGGTTTAAGGTAGTCCCAGACATTAGCTCTTTACGCTTCTCTGCATTCCATGTTCCTCATCCAAATGGATAAGAACTGGAACTTAGTTCTATGGGTGAAGGTGCTTCTATAATAAGCTCTCATATGGAAAGTGGGACTCCTACTTACATTGTGTGTTTTTGGGAAAACTTATCCCTAATGGTACAACAAAAGGAGACATGTCCCAATTGCCCGTAACTATGATTGTTGAGCTACTTGGTAGTCATGGTCATCTTGGGATAGTCTAGCTTAGGATCGATCCAAATGTTTGAAACATAATGCCATCTGACATGGTTTGACCACTTCCTAAGGGAGAAAACCTTGAGGTACCTAGTCTTACTCTTGCTCTTTCACTAGAGCTTCACCTAAAATAGGGCAATTTAATGACATTGTCATGAAGTTTATGGTGTATTTACAAAGCCAATTGGTGAATCTAGGATCGGGGACTATGTGGTGGCTTCTATTTCCATGTGTTTCGTTGTTTCTCTACTTATGTTTATGTTTAATTTACTCATCTCGTCTCAAATCTCCTTGCTTGGGGTGGATTCGAAGGAGTCACCTTCTTAAAATGAGAAAACGCTCTGTTGAGTGTTGATTTTTTGCTAAGATAGGTGGAAGTGTGCTTTAATGCACTATAGTCAACTAAATTGTGCTTTTCAACAATTAGTGTAGATTGGATTTGCATCAAGAGTTTCACTCTAGTGAAATAGTCCTGAGTGCTTCATGTGAAGGAGGTCCGAAACTGATTTTAAATACGTCTATTATGTTCAAGTAACAAAAATAAAGTTTCGAGAATTTTTTTAAGGCTCACATCTCTAGGTTCATATGTGTTGTCTCATGTCTCTAGACTCACATCTGTAAGCTCATATGTATTGAATCATTCCTCTTGACTCACATCTATAGACTAACACAATGTGTGTTGACTCACACCTCTAAACTCACATCTATAGACACACCTCTTGACTCACATCTATAGACACACCTCTTGACTCACATTTGTAGACTCACGCCTCTTGATCTCACGTATATAGACTTACACATTTTTTATATGAACTAGACCCACGTACCTTATTTTTATAAAATAGGTCTACCTAGGGCACATAATTTTATGCACTAGGCTTATGACAGGGTTGGTGTACAATTATTGGGCATAATAATTATACTTTAATGCCTCAATAATTACAAAGAACTATAAATTCCCTTAAAAATTATAGCTAGTTTAGATTGTATCATAAGAAAATCCTTGGACATAAGTATGTGCTTACAAGTCTTTAAGGCAGTAACAATTGGTTGGTATAATAGGTATAACCTCTAGACTCATATCTGGTTTACTTACGTCTGTTGACTCATATCTTTAGGCTCATAGCTCACGTGTCCAGACTCATGACTCACATCTCACGACTCATGTTTGTAGGCTCATGTGTGACTCGCGTCTTTTTTTATAGGACTATGGACTCACGTCTCTTGACCTAAGAGCTCATTTGACCTAGTTTTTTGACGTTTTTGAGGTTTTTTAGACTTGATGAGAGGTGAATAAAGATCCTAATCCTAGTTATTGGTGGTTATGCAAGATTTTATTTTTTTATTGCTTTTTGTTGGTTTTGCATGTTTCAAAGCTATCAATTCTAACCATGCATAAAATTATATATATATGTATGTATGTGTGTGTGTTAGTATATGTGTCTATATATATATATATACACATATATATATATGTGTGTGTGTGTGTGTGTGTGTGTGTGTGTGTGTGTGTGTGTGTGTGTATGTTAGTATATGTGTCTATATATATATATATACACATATATACATATATGTATATATATATGTATATATATATATATATATATATATATATATATATATACATACATACATTTATATATATATATATATACATATATACATACATACATATATATATATATATATATATATATATATATATATATATATATATACATATATATATGTATATATATGTATATATGTATATACATGTGTGTGTGTGTGTGTGTGTGTGTGTGTGTGTGTGTGTGTGCATACATATATGTATACACACACACACATATATATATATATATAGATTTATATGTATATATGCTTTTATATATATATATATGGATTTATATGTGTGTGTGTGTGTGTGTGTGTGTATATATATATATATATATAAGCATATATACATATAAATCCATATATATATATATATATAAGCATATATACATATAAAACCATATATATATATATAAAGCATATATACATATAAATCCATATATATAAAGCATATATACATATAAATCCATATATATATATGTATATATGCTTTGTAATATTGAGCTCCAAAGGCTTCATCAAGATAATGAAGTAGAACAAATGTTTTTCTGTTATGCAATGCCTCAATTTGAAAACCAATGTTGTGAAAAGCTTGATTCAAGAATTTATGAAGTAGTTAATTCTTCTTTGAACAATTTTTTAGAAGAATTTAAAGATGTTTTTTTAGAAACATTGCCAAAAGGTTTAACTCTGGATAGAGGGATAAATCATCCCATAGAAGTTTTAAAAGATTCAAAGCCAATTAGTAAGCCACTTTATAAAGTAAGTTTATCTGGAATTGGGAATGCTAGCATGCAACTATATCAATTGGTCTTTGTGCCATAATCATCGAAGAAGTCCAAGCCACCATGAGGTCGACATCATGTGTATGTGTGTGTGATACATTAATATCTTCATGTGTATGTGTGCAGGATAAATCATAATCAACATCTGTGCCAATGTCAATGCAGAGTATACATTCTCAGTAATATAATCATGACTACTCAAGAATGTAGGACACTCGAATAAGCGACCTTAGGAGTCATCCCAATTGAGAAAAACTAATCCATCTACCTCAAATAAATATCTCAATGACCAATAGTCAAAGGATTGTTGAATGGGCCAATCTCTCTTATCACATAGATGACGAACATGTATAGACAATAAACTCTGCAACTCCATCCTCCATCTATGGCCTGAATGGACTATCGCCTCATCACGTGAAATAGATGATGAAGAATCCGATGGTCGAAGTCTAGATGTCCTAAATGTATGCATAAAGTCGACAAAAGTGATGTATAATTTGATCATGTCAGATAACCCATGGTACTACGTATAAAGAATCCCACTAAGAATCTAGCATCACACATGCATCCCCAATCATCAAGAGTCACAAGATGATGTCATCACCGAAGGAAGAAAGGACCATGACGTGTAGCATAGGGGTAATGGTAATAAACCATGGCTACATGCAAACACTACCCAATGCTCAGAGTGTGTGAACAAGGGCTATAATGCACATTGAACTCACACCATGTGTGAATGTGCCCAAACTAAGTGCCAATGTGTATGAAAAGAACACTATGCACCATAAACACAATATGCCAAACATTTAGTATGCTTTTTGTACAAAAGGTGCGAAAAGCTATAGTGTAAAAAGCAGTAGACTGTGAGGAGAGGTCATATAAAACGAAATCCTCAAAGACCCAAATAGGGTGAGGAAAAACAGAATTTATATTATTTGTTTTGTTAGCATGAGTTTGAGCTTTAAGCTTGCATTCGTCAATTGTGCAACAATTTCCATGGGATGGGAGTGAATTGGCATGTGTTAAAGCTTGTTTTACAATTGCCAAATTACTAGTAAAGTATAGAAGCATGTGTTAAAGGTAGCTTTACATTTGTGAAATTTAATAGCAAAGAAAAGCTGTATATTGGTGTGTGTTAAAGTTAGCAAAGCATGTTGTGGCCATTGCTTCTAAGTACTTCACTCCATGACAGACATTTTGGTGAAATGTTGAGAGAAAAGTTGGTGTTATTAGGCCCTTTGTCATGTTGGTATTATTAGGCACTTCACACCTTCTCCCTTTCTCAAACTCTTCCACTTCTCAACTAACGTGGGTGCCCTTCATTCTTATTTTTTGTACAAGGGCTAATGCCTCCACAAAACGCATGTACAGTTACAAATGTGTAACAAGGTTCACAACATGCCATTGTATAGCATTACACATCAATAATTGGAACCACATGATTACACATTATTATTTTTTGGAATTTAAAATTGCACCACTCCCTAGGACACAATGGATGCGAATGGTCATGGGGAGATTACTCTAGTCAAAAGATGCCAAACGCTCCTGACCTACGGCCTTTTGTCATGTGGCATCTTCCTTTCAAGAATAGTTTCCCCATGACCATTCCCTTCTCCTTATAGAGCTACCACCATCCTTCCATTCCTCCATCCTTCCCTCCCTTCTAAACAAATTGTGACCTCCAATTTTTTTAAAGAAAAAGAATAACTTGTTCCATAAAGAAAGCCAATCTGAGGCAGATCTAACAAAAACAATTCCTTTCTAAGCGAGTACATGATAATATGATTTGCATGGAGTCACTGTAGCCACCATGAATCATAAGTAAATCTTTGGACATGGAGCCACCATGAATCATAAGTACATCTTTGGACATAGAGCCACCATGAATCGTAAGTACATCTTTGGATATGGAGTTGAGGTAGCCTTTAGCTAGTCTTAAGTATGACAAACTCTTACATCCACATCTTGCTTGCTCCCTCATTTGTTTACGTTTGCGTTGTAGTTCCTCCACCTTTCTATTGGATTCTCCATCACAAGCAAACTTGAAAATCCCCTTCAAAAACTTTGGGACAAATGTCTTTTTGCATTCCACTTTGGGGGCCTTCCTCTTGTGTTTGTCTTTGGAATAGATTTTCAAACCTAATCTTAAATAAGTCTACCTAACCATTGCCTATCATAAGACTCATTTAGCTATGACATCTATGCATATTTCTCTAAGGGGCAAAGAATCACATTGTGTTCCAAAACTTGTGTTTTATAGTTTTATAGGAAGGATGGATGCAACTTTCAAAAGACTGTAAGCCTAAAAGCAAATAGTATTGAATCTCCGTAATAAGGTCCTGCAATGAGTGAAAAAGCAAATTCATTAATTAGGTGATGGCTAGTAGATGTTATGGGCATCTTCTTCTTTAACAAAAAGTCAACCCCCATTCAATTCTTTTCCACAAACCCATTGATACCATGAAATGGGATGATTGCAAGATCTTGTAGTGCTACTCTGTCTGCTTAGTTAAGGTGGCAACAATAATGTGATGTCATCATGCAAACATTTTAACAAGAGCAACTAAAACTTGAAGACTTTTATGTTTATGGAGGTGTTGTACATAGCATTCTTGTTCCTTAACAACCTTCAGAATTTTGTTCGAGTGATTTACAAAGGTTGAATCATGTTGGCAAAGGAGAGAATATTTAAGTGTTCTCTTTAAACAAAATCACATTGGTCAAGGAACAGTTTCAAGTCTACATCATCTAGTTCAAGAATAGCTATACTATCATGCAGAGGCCCAAAATTTGTTGCATCTAGTTCAACATCCCTTTCTCATTTGCTATGGGGTCTTTGCCTACATCATGCATGCTTTAGTGCTTAACATTTTGCATCCCTTTCAAAAGTGGGTGATTTGACCTCCACCCCCATTGTGTTTGTTGTGACACCATAAGCAGGCGTTTGTTCTCTTTATACTTTAATCAAAAGAAAAGGCATAATCTTCTGAGGAGTTAATGATGCTAAATGATTGTTTACAGAATTTCTACAACCATGGCCCTTGATACTCATGGGTACAACAGGATGACCATTACTTCCCCTAGCAGTATTTCAACAGGTGAGAAATTGGATGCAGATATCATTTTCAGTCCAATATTTTGCAATTTTCAAGGAAAATATTATGTATATAGGATCACTTGTCCCCCAAAAGAAGGCTCCGTAATTAGTGGATTTGGCTGCCTTCTGCTGCAAGTTTGAGCGACATCAGCAGGTGTGCATGTCATTAGTGATGCTTTCATCGGTGCCTGCCTAAAATGCAGCAGCCTACCTACCTTGACAAGTCACAAGAAGACACTTTCATTGGACTCTTACCATAAGCACACAACGACAAAGGGAAAATCATGCAAGAGAATGATAACACTAATTATCTTATGCTTCAAATGGTAACTCTTAGAGATGCCCTTTGATAAGCTTTCACCGAAATCTACGTACATGATTTTGTACAACAAAAATGAATCATAAAACTACACTGTTCTTTCCATGCCTTTCGTGACTGCAATTTGCCATAGTTCTTAGGTAGGCAGTCCATGCCCACATCATCCAATGACATAAAGTGACCATCTAAATCTTTTCAGTTCGTCTGTTATCTGTTACAGTAGCTCACTTTTGAGCAATTGCCTTGAAATCCTTGATTGATCATAGGCCACAAAAAAGAAGTCCACTGTATCAAACCGGAGAATCCGATGCCTCCGCAGATATGCCAACAGCCAAGCTTACCCCTTCACCCGACACCGATGCTAACTGCTGTAACTGGTGCACAACATATGACATGCGGGGCCTCATCGAAGGAACATGCTGCGTACACGCATACACTAGATTTACCACTTTCTGAATCTCTCCCACATCTGGTACACTTGTGATGACCGGATCCAAAAGTTGTGTGAAGCTATTTGACTGTACCAATGGAGTAGCCCATTCAAATATGCTCTGCCAATCTACTGATTCCACGTATTTTGAAGGCATACGCCCACTGATCAGTTCAAGGAGCAGCACTCCAAAAGAATAAACGTCACTCTTTGTCGTAAGTTCATTGCGGTAGACAAATTCAGGGGCAAGGTAGCCATATGTGCCTGCCATAACTGTTCTCTCATGCATCGCCTCCCATGGCACAAATTTGGCCAGACCAACACCCAATATGTGAGCTCGAAATTCTTCATCCAGTAGGACATTGCTTGATCTGATATCTCGATGGACAACATGAGGTTTAACCTTGTCGTGTAGGAATCTGCCAACCCTCAACATGTCATTTCTCTCTCTCTCTCTCTCTCTCTCTCTCTCTCTCTCTCAATCTGCAAATTTTGTGACGTGAAGGCCATGGAGACAGAAGAACATATGGTCATGGTTTGTCCTCAATATACACATATTCGAGGTGGTTTCAGCAAACTCCTTGAAGGCCACACACAGCTGCCACAAGTATTGATTACAGCCACACCCACTGTTTTGGGGGCATTCATCACTCGACTCTTCAAACATAGAGAGGAGCTTGAGTCACGTTATGCCACACTAGCTTGCTAGTTTTACCCTTCATTGTAACAGAAGGAGACTCTTTTCTTGTCTTGTATCAGTTTGTTGGTCCGGGTCACCCAGTGGACCATAATACAATCTTCTTCTTCTTCTTCTTCTTCTTCTTTCTCTCAATGGGGAGCAACACTGACAGCGCATGTGCCACAAGTGCCACCCTGCCACCTGGGTTATCTCCTTGAGCAGAGCAATCCCAGGGCAACGAGCTAGATGCGCAAAAGACCACTGGTCTGCGGAGATGCTCCACCCTACAGCTTCAGATCTGAGAGATCCTCCAGCGATACAGGAGTGCCTCTCCACAGGTAGAGTGTCTCCCTGGACAGAGTGCAATGAGCTAGATGCGCAAGACCACTTATCTGTGGAGATGCTCCATCCTACAGCTTCAGATCTGAGAGACCCTCCAGTGATACAGGAGTGCCCCTCTACAGGTAGTGGATATGGAGAGGCTCTGTACAGTCGTAAATGTCGAGGGCCAACTTTGATGCCTCATATTGTTGCACTGTAGCATTTTACCACTGGCACTTATTACAGGGCTGTTTTTTCTTTTCAGCTCTAGTTGGGTTTTTTATTATGTTTTTTCCATGCTTCTGTCACACATTATCACACTGTTGGTCTCATAGACCCTTTGGTCTTTTGTAGCATTAATAGAAGCTTTCTTTCTTTCTTTCTCTCCCATCAGTCCATGATGTATCTGTACCTCGTATTCAAATGTTATCAGGGCTTAGATAGGTAGCTTCATTTTAGATTCTTTTCAGTTTTCTATGATTCAATATTATCATGGATTTATTGTACTACATTTTGGTCTCATACACCCATTGGGTCTTCTGAAGCCCTTAATATTACTTCTTTCTTTCTCTCCTTTATTTTCATCCCCTAGACCTTCAGGTCGTTCATAGATGTATACTATAATCTCTCTCTCTCTCTCTCTCTCTCTCTCTCTCTCTCTCAGGACCAGATATGTCTCTCAGGATGGGAGTATTGAGAGGACATGCTGAGAGAAAAGGCCAGCCCATACAAGACATTGCCCAAATATCCATCACCTCGGATGATGTAGGGATGGAGTAATGAGAGGACATGCTCAGAGAAAAGGCCAGCCCACACAAGACGTTGCCCAGAGATCCATCACTGGTTTCTTCATGGCACGAACATCCACATCAGCCACCCATGCCAACACTGCCGCATTAACATCAGCTTACACCAGCCGTACAATAGGGCCACATTGACGTCCTAGAGGAGTCCTAAGTGGGCAAGCCTACTCCATCCTCCGTGGCAAGCGCCCCAACATAACGTACCAAGATATGGCTCACCAAAAATTTGGGTAAAACCCATAAAATCAGAGCTTCTGCACTTGTAAACGTTTGGGAATTTCTCAAAAATCAGACACATTAACCTAAATTGAAGCTCCTACATTTCGCAAAATTTAGGGGTTTTTTAATTTTTAGTCAAAAATTCACTACTAATTGAAGTCTCCTACAACACATTGAAGGCAAAGCGGGTCCTTTGCCTGGCCCTCGGGCCTAAAATGATTGCCCATGCGTTAATCGCTTGACGACACCATAAACAAGACTCTACAAACCGAAACTTCCAGCATATGGAAGTTTTAAAACTTCCAAAATAATGTGTTTTTTAATGTGTTTGAGTCATGGGTCCTCTCTCCTTTGCCCGGGTCGTTCCCTGAAAAAGATTTGTAATAAATGTTCGTAATGTATGTCACTCCTTGTGTGCTTTAAGTCAGTAATCTCCAATAACACTCCGTTGAAATTCCTCATCAAAGCAAGGGAGCATTACTGTGTATGAAACTAGTTTAGATCATAGATCATGGACGACTAATTCCAAGTGTAGTCTTTGTGTTCGGAACAAGCTACATGAACCCTTGAGCCATGCCAGGATAAGCCTCTAAGCCACGTTACAATAGCCCCTGAGTCCGCAGCCAAGAACACGCCAAGTTCTTACCATAGACAAAGCATGCTAGACTATTAAAGGCTCTTCATCACACTTCCACCTTCACTCCGAAGGGGGGTTTGTTGGATATTTCGGAGCTTCACGTGTACGTCCATCCTATGTGCATACCCCCGCCTGTATGTTTGTGTATGTGTCCACCCTATGTGTTTTTAAGACCTTATTCATGCATATCCGTGTGAACACATGATTAGGTGTTAACACCCCTAATAACTGGATAAGATAAAGTATGCCATGTGTCATGTGCTTATATGTGAGTGTGATATGCAAGGGCCAGAAGGTAAGGCTACTTGCCTACAAAAAGCATGTACTTGATTGAAGTAATACACAAGTCACATCATTGAGTCGTGCAACACATCTCTATCTTAAGCATTGTTACATTCTCTCTCTCTCTCTCTCTCTCTCTCTCTCTCTCTCTCTCTCTCTCTCCAGCTCGCTTCTCTTTTTCTCTCCACCATGTAGTTCCATCCACCTTAGCTGTCACTGTCAAACCCTAACCCTAGGCAGCCTGCGCCTTCAAAACCCGCTTTCAAAAGTCGATCAACCTCTATCTTCAAGGCATCATGTTGCATGGTCCCCAATCTTTGAAGTCGTCGTACCATTGGCTTTGCCTCATTGTCTTTAACACTTATACAGATATACTTTATAAGAAGCACATCCACGGACAAAGGACCATTGGGGTAAAACACATCACCATCCATGCTTGAAAAAAGTATGGAGAAATCACCAGAACCTGATACTAGTCGGCAATCCGCATTGAAGGGAGGCTTCCACGCTCACCACACCAAAAATGTAACACATCTGAGGATCTACATGAATTGCATCAATTTGTGTTCGTTGAAAGCATCAAAGAGGGTATTGCCCCAACTAGTCTGCACGCAAAGCACCAGTGCTAGTGTCCCGTTCTTCAATCGTCCCAAAAAAGTGGCATCAAGAAACTCACACACAAAGGTACAAAGCGTGCATTGTGACACTCTGAGGATCTGGGTGACTTGCGTCAATTTGTGTTTGTTGGAAGCGTCAATAGGGTATTCCCCGACTAGTCTGCACTGTCAAACATGCTAGTAACGTCCTGTCCTTCAACAGTCCTCAGAAACCGAAGTCTAGAAGCCCCCAAACATCAGTGTAAAGTGCCGTGGGAAGCTTCCCTTGGGTTCGGGCAAGCCCACACCCGGCTGCACAAAAACCACCGCCAACACAACCACGAGAACCAGCCATATAGCTTGCCAAGGTGACCAAACCAAAGAGACGGGTGCCAACCACACCACAAAGTGTGGACGCTACACCACACAAAGGCATTAGGCGCGGCACACGAGATTCAAACCTGCTTCAGCAAGTGAAAGTCTTATGCCCCCTCCACTAGCCAAGCAAGCCCATGCGTAGCGCATGCTTGTAGAGCCTCTAGCCACGACGAAAACCAGCGCTTCCCACCCTTCTTACCCTTGCTTGCAGTCGTGCGCCTGCCTGGATAACAATCTTAAACGACGATGGTGAGGATGGCAACGGTGATTGTGTGCCTTCTCATGTTATGCATAGCAGCCAAAACACAAACTCCCTTTCTATTGAGTGAACACGTACAACGAGAGAAAAAATGAAGCTTTTTCTTAGGCATTCAATAATCCATTCACGCTTCCTTCTTCCAATAATAATCTTCCCTTTTACAATGGCCAAAGGCCAAGCCTTATAGGCCTCCAAAAAAAACAAAAGCAAGCTCATGCTTTTCCTTTTAAAAACCACAAGATTATACAAAACCTTTCCTTTATCCATGAATAAAAGCTAAGCTATACAAAACTAAGGCAAGTGAGCCCCTTCCAATAATGCCAAGTGGCAAGGAAAGTCAACCCCTTTCAATAATGCCAAGTGACAAAAAACGATGATGAATACTATGCTGAAAACCGATGGTCCATAGTGAAGATGCAGAGAATCTGCTACCAAACCTACTGAGCCTTCAGGCAATCCCAAAGACACTGTCGTTGAGACTCCTAGGGTGGCCACACCTCGGACATGCTGCCGGTCTACCGCCAATGGCCAACCATGTGCCAACCACCAAACTCCAATGGACCAACAACCACAAAAAGAGGGTGATGTTCCGAGGTTGAAAACTGTCCCAGAGCCTCTTCCAGAATTCTCATAGAAAGTGTGATGAGAGGCCCTGAAACTGCCAGTGTCTTGCTGCTCTTGGGGTGCCCTCGACCTCGAGCATCTGGATCCTAGCCATGCCGTGTATGCAAAGAACAGGGTACCCAAAGTCTCCGCCCTATCTGCAGGATCACACCAAGTCCACTCCCCCGAGTCCCACTGAAGGCATGTGATGGGCCGGCTCTCCCGTGAATGGGAGATTAAGAGGGTTAGGGTTTCATGTGAGAGACAAACACACAGAGAGGAGGAAGAGAGAGAGAGAGTTGTGGGGATAAGTCAACTCATGATGTGAGTGTGTGACACATGTATATTGCACTAGTACACATAGTGCACTTAGTACATTAAAAGTACTAAGTATACTATGTACTATAACTTATGGGCTTGTACACACTATAAGGGTGGGCATAATGCCTTTACCCCAACAACCTCCCACTTAAAGGCAAAGTGCCCATAAATGAAGGAAAAGAGAAATCAGCATGTACATGATAATATACAAGGCCATATCAAGGCTGAAACTGGCCTCATCCAATGCCCATCAAGTGTCTGCAATGAGCAAACCGCTCCGGAGGCAAACTCTTTGTCAACAGATCAGCCGGGTTGTCATCCGTATGAATCTTAACAAGCTGAATTTGCTTGTTCTCTATCACACCTCTGATGAAGTGATACTTCACATCCACATGCTTCGTCTTTGCATGAAAGACAGGGTTCTTTGCCAACTGGATGGCACTCTGACTGTCACAATGCAACAATGGAATATCCCCTGTATAACCCAAATCAACCACTAACCGAGATAGCCATAATGCCACCTTGCAAGCCTCTGTGGCTGCAATATACTCGGCCTCTGTAGTAGATAAGGCCGTGCACTTCTGCATCCTGGATATCCATGACACAGCACCTCCTGTGAATGTAAACACATAACCGGTAGTAGACTTCTTGTTATTTGGATGACCGGCATAATCCAAATCGGTGTAACCATGCACTAATGCATCCTGTTTGCCAAAACAAATGCACATATCCTGTGTGCCCTTCAGGTATCTCATGACACCTTTCACTGCTTCCCAATGCTTCTTGCCAGGTTTGGCCATGTATCTAGAAACCACTCCCACTGCAAATGCAATGTCCGGCCTAGTAGCAACCATGGCATACATGAGACTACCACAAGCTGAAGCATACGGAATCTTGGCCATATCAGCCCTGTCACTATCTAACTGTGGGCTGTCCATAGCACTGAGTTTCACATATGGAGGCAAAGGAGTACTAGTCTTCTTCCCCCCCATCCATATTGAACCTCTGCAAAACTTTGCCAATGTATTCCTTCTGAGACAAATACAACACATGCTGATTTCTGTCCCGAAGTATCCGCATACCCAAAATGTGATTTGCATCACCCAAATCCTTCATATCAAAGGTTTAATGCAGCCTCTTCTTCAAGGCATCCATCTCTTTACGAGATTTCCCGGCAATCAACATATCATCAACATACAAGATAAGGATCAATAGACTGCCATCCAAAGCTTTTTTGGTGTATAAGCAGGGATCTATGTCACTTCTCCTGCAATCCTAGGATTTCATGAATGTATCAAATTTATGATACCATTCCCTTGGTGCCTGTTTGAGCCCATAAAGACTCTTTTTCAGCTTGCATACAAGCTTCTCCTTTCCATTCACTGCATAACCCTCTGGCTGTTGCATATATATCTCCTCATGGAGATCACCGTGAAGAAAAGCAGTCTTCACATCCATCTGAATCAAATCCACATCATCATGAGCAACCGAAGCTAATACAGCTCTAAGTGTGGTCATTTTGACCACTGGAGAGAAGATCTCATCAAAGTCCACACCATATTCCTACTTGAAGCCCTTAGCCACTAACCTGGCTTTGTATCTTGGCTTTGCATCAAGTGCAACTTTGAGCCTGTAAACCCATTTGCATGGCAAAACCTTCTTGCCTGTAGGCAAATGCACCAACTTCCATGTTCCATTTTTTTGCAGAGAATCCATCTCTGACTTCATAGCACGCTCCCAAAGAGCCTTGTCTGCCCTCTGTAAAGCCTCCTTATATCATGAGGGCTCCCCACAATCAGTGAGCATCAAGTAGTCAACCCCTGGAACAAACCTGTCAGGGGCTCTGGAGGGTCTTGTGGACCTCCGTACCCAATGACCATCATTTGCAGGTTGCTGTCCAGCCTGCATATCACCTATTGGTGGCTCATGTTCCATGCCATAAGGCGAAAAATCATGCCCGGTATCTCCTCTATCTGTGGGATATCCATAGGAATATTTTCTGCCATCTCTGGCTGTCCATTTGGACCATTCTCAGCACCATTTAAGGGCTGGTTTTGATGCTGTAATGGCTGATTTACAACCCTTGGTTGTTGTCCATGATGTCCATCATCATCAAAGATGACTCTGCCAGGCTCCTGTTGCCTTGCAGGCTCTTTATACATGCATGTTTCATCAAAAATGACATCATTGCTGTGTATAATCTTTCTATTAACTGGATCCCAAAGTCTATACTCCATTTCACCTCTGTCACCATATCCTAGGAATATGCATTTGTGAGACTTAGGATCAAGTTTGGTGCGCATTTCCCTGCGTATGTGCACGTACGCAACGCAACCAAACATTCTCAAGTGCTTGTAGGACAGAGGCTTCCCTGTCCATACTTCCTCTGGCACTTTCCCACCAAGCCTCGTGTTAGGTGACCTGTTTATAAGATGAACGGCTGTCATAACAGCTTCAGCCCAAAAACCATGAGGTAATGCAGCATGTGACAACATAGAACAAACCTTCTCCTGAATGGTCCTGTTCATCCTCTCTGCTGTCCCGTTTTGTGGAGGATCATAAGGAGTAGAGAGCTCCCTCTTGATGCCTTTAGCATCACAAAAGTCCTGAAACTGTTTGGACATATACTCTCCACCATTGTCGGAACGCAAAGCCTTCAGTGTTTTGCCAGTTTGATTCTCAACAAGAGCAACAAACTTCTCAAACACTGAGAATGTATCACTCTTCAAACGAAGAGGATAAACCCACACCTTGCGTGTGGCATCATCAATAAAGGACACAAAATATTTCGCCCCTCCCAAGGAAAGCTGAGGCATCTCACATACATCTGTATGCACAAGCTCTAACTGAGCATCTTTCTGTCCAAGAGCTTTCTTGTGGGAGCACTGGAGTTGCCTGCCATATATACAATGCTCACAAAACTGAAAACTTGAAAACTTTAGAGAAGGCAAGTAACCAAAACGAGACAATTTCTCCATTCCTTGGACACTCATGTGTCCCAACCGGCTATGCCACATAGAGATTTCGGGCAGCTCGATTGCATTTACATTAGCATGGTGACAAACACCTGCATGCATGAAGTAAAGAGTGTCCACCTTAGAGCCTCTGGCAACAACCAGTGAGCCCTTACTAATCTTCCACTTTCCATGACCAAATGTGGTAACATAATCAACATCATCAAGCTGTCCAGTAGAAAGCAGATTCTTCTTGATCTCAGGCACATGCCTGACATCATGGAGCATAAGCTATGAGCCATCTGAAAACACAAGCCTCACATCACCTCTGCCAAGAATCTTGCATGCATGGTTGTCACCCAAATAAACTACTCCTTCATTGCCAGCAGTATACCTGACAAACAAGTCTCTGCAACCTGTGACATGAAAGGAGGCACCTGAATCAATGATCCACGAGTGCATACCATGTCCATCTCCTGCAAGTAGTGAATGGGCATCAAGTGAAGACGTGAATAGGACCTCATCCTCACTGTCACCTGCATGTGACACATTGACTTCTTCAATCTTGACTCCACTTTTGCCCTTTGGCTTTTATATCTTTGGCTTCATCTTTGTCTTTGTCTTTGCCTTTTCCCTTTTCCTTTTGATCATTTTTCCATTTGTAGCATTGCTTTTTGAAGTGTCCCTTCTTGCCACAATAATGGCATTCCAAGTCCTTTTTAGAGCGAGACTTGCTCCTTTCCCGTTCTTGGCTTTTACCCCTTTGCTGGGATCTCCCACGTGCATTCATTGCATTGGACTTTGCAACAGAGTTGTTCTTCCTGTTCATCTCTTCTTGAAGAAGAGCACCCTCAATATCTGCATATGACAGCATAGCATTCGAATTGCTAGTGGCTATCCTGAATGTGTCCCAACTCTCTGGCAAAGTGCATAAGAGAAAAGTGGCTTTGAACTCATCGTCCATTGCCAACTTTTGATTAATGACCTGGCTAACAATGCCATTAAACTCATTTAGATGGACTGCCATAGACGCCCCTTCCTTCATTTGAAGACCTATGAGTTTCTTCAACCAATACACTTTGCTTGAGGCACTTTGCTGAGCATACAAGTCCTGCAATCTTTGCCACATTCCCCAAGCTGTCTTCTCTTCACGAATGCTGAAAAGTAAAGAGTCTGACACAGACAACATGATAGTAGATCTTGCCAGCTCATCCATATCTTCCCACTCTTCAGCAGTAAGAGAAGCGGGCATTACACCCCTTTCTTTGATAGGCTTGTGCTGCTTCTTCTGGAGCAACACATTATAGCACTGGGTTTGCCAAATATCATAGTTATGTGAGCCTTCAAGCTTCTTGATGTGAAGCAATGAAGAGCTCTCACTTGTGGTTGCCATAGCAATATGCAACTTGTCAATGCCTGACTCCCTGCAAAATGTGCAAACACTACACCAAAAGCACACAAAGTGCTCACAGTTGTTCTCCCAAAGTTTATCTCCCACTGCGGAAGCACAAATGCAACTTTACTCCCACTGTATGTGATGAAATCACCAAAATCTGGTTGCTGCAGATTTAGGACAGCACCTTAAATGTGCTCTGTTTCCCTTCCAAAGTACTGTACAGCAGTACTAAGTGCTCACCAATGATGTACCAAATCTGTACCGACAAGTACAGCAGCTGAAATTGAGATTTTTGCTCACTCAAATCAATGTGCAGCCATGCCAAAGCTTGTACAAAGCTGTACCAAATCTGTACCAGCAGGTACAGTAGCAATAAATGCTCTCCTGGCTGTCCAAATGAGTGAAAATCAGACTTTTACAGTCCCCACCAATGCATACAACAATCCTGAACAGAAATTGGGCAAAAGCCCCTTGACTGCAAGCTGATTTTTGAGGATTCAAGGCATAAAAGTCTTGCCTGTTGCTTTGCCAAGCTCAACAAGCATAAAATCTTGAAAAGCCCCTTGATTTAAGATCAATTTCTAATCATACATGGTACATTAACGCACATGAAGGCATCCAGAGTCTTCACGATGCTTCCCCTTGGCCACATATACATCCAATACATAAAAGCCCCGAGTGCTTGACAGGCATCAACACATTGCCCAAAGCATCAAATGCGAGTGCCTGCATGCAAATCAACCCAATCGGCACAAAAGCCCTTTGATTTGCACTGCAATTTAGGCCCGAATGTGAGATTGCTCACATCATACAGCATGTATGAATGCCCAATTGCACAATTACATCAAAAGCCCCAAATTTTGACATCCAATTTCCTGCAAATTGACTCTGATCGTGACCAATGTCACCCAATTTTGCCAATTTTGCTCAAAATTTGAGCAATTTGGCACCTGTACTTGCTCAATTGATGATTGTACCTGCTCAATTGCAAATTGGACATGCAAATTCCAAAATTGAAGCAAATACCTCAGGCAATTTTCTGATTTCTGTTGCAGAAAAGGGGGGAGGCGTCAAATTTGATGACTCGTGTGAGATGTTGCTTCTGTTGTGCAGGTACGGATGCTGCTTTGCTGAAGTGCTGACTCGTGCTGATGCTGATGCTGATGCTGCTCTCAAGCCTGCTTCTGTGGCTGCCTCCTTTCTCCAATGTGAATCTGGCCTTCAGGCTGAAGCCTGCGGGGAAGGTGCAAGCGTACAAGGTGACGTTCAAGACCCCGGCTGGAGAGTCGTGCAGGTGTGAACGACTTTGCACAGTTTGTGCAATGGCCGACGGGACCTCCTGGCCTCGGCTTACGGCACGCTGGTACACGCACCACAACGTTGTTGACACTGCGGCTACTCCTCGCTCGCCTGCCTCCCCTTCGTGCTACGGGTATTTTCGCTACGGGTGTTCTCCACATTCATGTTGCCGCCGACTTCGCCTAGTGGCTTTACGCTTCCCCACGGAGTCCACCTAAAGGCCTCCGCTTTTCACCAGCAACTCGAGCGAAGCTCCACCAGCGTAGAGAGTCGTGCAGCAAAGCGGCTGCTGGAGAGTCGAGCTGTTACGCTTCCTTGCACACTGAATCGATTACAGATGCTGCTACGCTTCCTTGAGGGTAGCAAGCCTTCGCCTACCTGCTTGAGGCCCACCTGCCTGTGACTTGTTCAACACACGCAGCAAGCAAGTCCGTACAGCACACGCAGGGAGCACAAACAGGCGGCACCACACGCAGCTCTTCTACAGTTGATTTCCAGCAATGCAGCACTTGAGAACAAAACCCTAACACCAGGGCTCTGATACCAGTTGAATGGGAGATTAAGAGGGTTAGGGTTTCATGTGAGAGACAAACACACAGAGAGAAGGAAGAGAGAGAGAGAGAGAGAGTTGTGGGGATAAGTCAACTCATGCTGTGAGTGTGTGACTCCCCTATCACACATGTATATTGCACTAGTACACATAGTGCACTTAGTACATTAAAAGTACTAAGTGTACTATGTACTATAACTTATGGGCTTGTACACACTATAAGGGTGGGCATAATGCCTTTACCCCAACATCCCGAATCCATAAACACCAATCTCTCCCTGGCCACCTTAGCCAGAGGTGGGTCTATGTGCCACTCATGTGCATGGAATCCGATCACCCTCACCCTTTGTAACATGCATCCCTTGAGGCCCTCAGTACGTACGCTTAACATACGAGCTTCAAAAGACCTGGATTTTTCATGTGCGTTCACCAAAAAACACATGGAAAAAAATATTTTCAAACTTTTAAAATTTAGGAGTCTACACAATGATGTCAACAACAAAATTTTCATCGAAAACAAAACTACAGTGACTATACAAAGAGCATAAGCCTCAAAAGAAGGCACGACTCTTAGAAAGCACAAAGTACAAAAAGATTTGGGGGATGGCAAGCCTACGGCTACAAGCACTAAAAAGTGAATGGGTCATATAGAGAGTTATGGGACTCATCACTCTCGCTATTGCTAGGATCATCATCATGATGTAGTTTGCATCAGAGTAGTCGCCAAAATCACCTTCACTAAGGATGTTACCATCATCGTCAAACTGGGAGGCTCTCTCCTCATATGCATGAGTGGAGTGGATAAGAGACGTGTCCTCGGCTATAGCAGCAACAACTGATGAGCTACTCAAACCTCGCTGAAAATAAGTCTGTAACGGGCAACTTGAGCCATGTCCAATGGCGCAACCTCGGCTCACTACTACTACTACTCTGCCTCTCTCTGTACCTAGACGGCTAGAACTAGCTCAAGTACGAGTAACCCATAGATCAATCTCCTCTAGCTCTAAAGGTCTGCATATATGCGCTCCTCCTCCGAGTCTCGCTCTCAATGCACACTCCAAAGAGTGTCCCCTGCCAACTTGAGCTCATCTACATTTACCTGCATAATGCATTGTAAATTCAAGGATTAAGACCAAAACTTTCAAGTTTAAACTTGAAAAACTAAGAGCCAAGGCTAGGTAGGGGCCAATGTGTTTGGCCATAGTCACGGTGTGCAACGATCGCACCATGCGCAAGTGAGCACAGCAAAACACAAGCCACTCTAACTGCCTGGTGCTAAGCCTATTACGTATCTTCGTGTGTATGACTGAACACACTTGAATGCTAGAGCCTAGAAGACTTGATGTCAAAAGGCAAGGGAGGGGGGGGGGGGTGCTGGGCTTATGAAGAGCCAAGGCTAAGGCTCAAAAGCCCATGGACAAGCCAAGTTCCAACAACAATAAACAGTTCAAAAAACGGTCATAAACGGTCACCACATATATATATATATATATATATATATATATATATATATATAGATAATCCATGCCGGTCTAGTCTAGTCCATACTGTACTGCCGTACGAACCAAGACCCCCGATATGAGGACAAAAAACATTCATGTTGTCGACACACACGGCGAGATCCAAAAAAACTCGAACAAACAAACTAAAGCCAACGCGACGAACATGAACAGAGAAGAACAAAGCCGATCTCGAAAAATATGCGTACACAAATATGTTACCGGTCGAACGTGCGTCAAAAAATCAAGCAAAAAATTTTGGCCACAACGTGAACACCTTTCAAAAGAACGTCATCGCGAGCTCCACTTCTCAAAAAACTCTCTTCACAGGAAGATTTCTGAATTTACAGAATATGGGTGGAGCTTTTGTCTTTTTTGCTTCTTTGAAAAATTTGGCTATTTATTAAATGAATTCTTTAAAAAAAGAAATAAAATGGCTGTCCAGATGTCCGCTGGGGCCCGGCCAAGCCCACATAGTCTCGGCTGCACAGAAGCTGCCGCCAAACAGCCACCTCAAATGACCACAAGAAACCAACCAAGATGCACCCAGACAAAGCAATCAAACCAAACCGACGGGCGCTAACCACACCACAAGTCAGAGTGTGCACACGACACTACAACAAGGTGTGGTAGAGCCCAACTGGAACCAAGCCAACAAGTAAGGGCTTTAAGTCCCTTCAACTAGCCAAGGTAACCACGTGACCTGCATGCTATGAGAGTCCACAGTAAGGACTATTAAGTGTCTCTCCACGATTCTGTCCTCTGCACATTGCCCTTGCAGACCGCCAACGAGATAATGATGTTGGGGACAATGAAGGTGAGAATGGCGACAACGATGATGACCACCTTGCTGTTATGCGCAACAAAACTCCCTTGATGAACGTAGCTGACTCAAAATACTCTCTCTCTCTCTCTCTCTCTCTCTCTCTCTCTCTCAGGTAGTGCACAAGACGGAAGCAAAAAAAACCAAGCTTTTCCCTTAAGCTTGTGGAAAAAGCAGGCTTTCTCTCACTATTCTGAATGAAGTCCACGTTTTCTTCCTTACAATAATCCAAGCCCAATTCTTCTTTTCAAAACAATGTTTCCTTCTTTCCAAATATAGCGATTCTCCTCCATAAATATAAGCCCAAAGGCTTAAATAGCTTAAGCCTTCAAATTTAGCGTTCTCAAAAAGCTATTAAAAAAAACTATTCTAAAGCTTCCCCAAGCATGGTTTCACATGGCCTTTTAAGAAAACTAAATCCCAGCCTTCTACAAGAGACTAAATCCACGATGGATTTACAAGAAAACAAGAGCATCTAATGAAGCAACCGAGAAAAAGAATCACCTACCGAGAGTCTGCCGAGATCCAAAAAAACCCGACACTCGACCCAATGCCAACGCAACAACTCCAAATGAAAAAGAACAAAGCCGATGTAGACAAATATGGACGCACACACGTTTGCGGTCGAACGTGAGTCAAAAACCCGAGCTAAAAATTCCCATAAGAGAATCGTTTTGCCACTCTCATATTGAGTCCTGTTTTATTTCTCTCTCTTTATGCCTGAGCCATAGCCATAGCCATAGCCATAGCCATGTATCTCTATGATCCACCATTTATAAAATTATCAGAGAGTCCTAGGGCCATAAGGCCAAAGGCTCTTAGTGTCCATGTTTTTTGAGCTACATCTTTTTTCTCGGGCATCTTCTTTTTCCCTTCAATGAAAGAGTTACTGTTGCTGATAGAGTCCCGAGGCTATACGAACATATTTACATATGTACGAACTGTTGTATGGATGGCAGTGCATTGGTTTACTAATAGTGACGCAGGTGTACAGAGGCAGAATCAATCTATAGCTTTGATACCAAATGTAGAAAATGAAGTGGAGGCTAACATGTTGCAAATCTCACAACCTTCAAATAAGTATATAAATAGCTGGACAAGCTTTTTGGAGTTCAAGCAAAGAACTCAAAAGTTTCTTTGCAGATAGACTTTTATGGTCTTGTAATATGCAACCACATGACAGCTTTGATGCTCATGTGAACAAGATGAAGTCTTTAATGAACCAACTTGTAGGTCTTAAAGCTAATGTGGAAGAAAATGTGACCCTAGCATAGCTCATAAAGTCTATGCCTAAAGCGCTTTACAAGAACCTTGTCACCACACTGAAGAACCTACCAAACCTTACCTTGGAAGGGGTCATAACCTCCTTCACGGAAGAAGAAAGAAAGATCAAGAACAAAGCAACATAGGGGACAGCTCCTTACCACATAGAAGAACTTCAAAGGTAAAAAGTGTTCCATTTGTGGTAGGAACAATCATACAGAGAAGGACTCCTATGCCAACAAGCCTTGCAAACATTGTGGGAAAATTAACAACAATGAGAAGGATTCCTTTCACAAGAAAGCACACGTCAATGTCACATAGAAAGAAGAAGAAGAAACATGCAAAGAAGATGCAAACTTTGAAAAGTATAAAGACTTGTGGGCCTTTAAAAGGTCTACTAGTACACACTTCATTTGAATTAATCTATGCCTATGACATAGTTTCACTAGAAGTTGTGTCTGGTTCTGTCCTTGGAGTAGAGTTGATGGTAGTCAAGCAGGATAACACTTGGGAGGGAATCTTAGAAAGCAAACCTTGTCCAAGTACAAAAGCATAAAGGCATGTGCACACACTCTTGTCAAAAAGAGTGGATAAATCCAAAAAGTAACCACAAGGTAAAAGTCAAAGGACCATCTACCTCTGCTAGAATCAAGGAACTAATTTAGGAAAAAAGATGGAGAGAATCATGGAGCCACCCACACACACCTAATCACAAATGTTAAAATGTATTAGGAACATGTATGTAGCCTATTTAAAGGCACTATTCTCAATGATAATTAAGAAAGCATTTGAATCATTTTGTCAATCTCATATCAAAGTAGCATCGAAACGCGTTTCAGTTGGTTTGAAAAGGACCGAAAACGTTTTGTAAAAGTTTCATTCATAGAACAACCTTTTTTTCTAAAAAAAAAACGTCTTATTACTTGCGCCGACTTTTCATTCGTGGCACACGTTTTGAGTATGAGATTTGCGCATCTGTCCCGACTCTTGCTCTTGCCGCCTGTGTATGCTTGGCTGACTGGTCACAACTCACGACTGTTGTCCACCCTCACGAGTCACAACGACTACTGGCCGACTACTGTCAACTCTCACGACTACTGGCCGACTGGTCATGACTGCTGTCCCCCCTCACAACTGTTGTCCACCCTCACAACTGCTATCCATCTTCACGATAGTTGTCCTAGCCTGCTGCCAGGCCTCAAGGCAAGCCTAGGTGTTTTGTTTTCCTTTTGCATATGTTTCTATACTAATAACTATATAGATTGCTCTAGCCTGCTCCCTGCAGCCTTCTGTCCCATTCTTTTGGCATATGCTTCTATATATGTGCAGCTATAGCCTATGGCTCCATAAATACTATGGGTGTACCGTGTTGGCAATAGTTATTGGGGTGTAAAATCATGCTTTTTTCCTATTACTAAAATGGGGAGTCTTTCCCATAACCTATGGTATTTCTCTTGCAACTTTGCAAGATGCCTCGCACACAAGATCCCTTGTGGAGCAATGTCACATGGGAGAGCAAGTCTGTAGGCTTAGGCTGGGGTGGGACCTTGTAAGACCGTACCAAGGCACATTTATGAAAGCCTTAAGGCTTGGAGGGCTAAGGAGTACTCAGCCAGTGGTACTAGTAGTGAGAGTGAGGATGAGCGTGATGGAGAGAATGATGAGCAAGAGGAGTCGTCTTGAACTCTCATGAGCCTTGAGTCATTTATCTATGTACTTTTTTAGATTTGGTGGGACATTGTGTGATTGTCACGACTCTTGGGAGTCATCATGATTTATCTTTATTATGATGTTTTTTATCGTTGTGTTAAGTGAAGTACCAGACTTTTGGCTGCCCAGTATCATGTATGGAATGTGGATTCTAGAGAGATGAATATGGGTGTTGTTTTCTAGCATTGAATCACTCTTTACATTGAATAATAATGAATCCAATGTGTTTTCTCATGAGTCATGTTTTTCAAGTATTCTACTTGTTGCTGAAATAGGCTCAAGCCTAAAGACTTATTTCTTGTATTGTTGTACATTCCATATATGTGTGTGTGTGTGTGTGTGTGTGTGTGTGTGTGTGTGCGCGCACTTTTGTTTGAAACTTTTTTTTTTTTGCCGTTTCAAAAACATATGAAACTTCTGAAACCCGTTTCAAATTAGGCGTTTCTAAACCTCCTCGTAACTATGTCTCATATTGAGTTGTGTTTTATCTCTCTCTCTCTCTCTCTCTTTATGCCATAGCCCTAGCCATAACCATGTTTCTCTACAATCCACCATAGCCTCCACTTCATTGTTTTCTACACTAACATGTTCAACAAGGCCCTTTGCCAAGGTTTTTCTCTTCATGGTCTAGTAACACCATCACCCCTATCTATAAGGCCAGGGATCCCTTGGATCCACATAACTGCAGAACTATCACAATAACAGATATGTTCAACTAGGCCCTCTGCCAAGGTTTTTTCCCTTCGTGATCTAGTATCACCATCACCCTTATCCATAAGGCCACGGATTCCCTAAATCCCAATAACTACAGAAGTATCACAATTGGTCACATCGTCGAAAAACTATATATATCTGTGCTAGAATCCGCGATTAGTTCACTTGTAAATATTAGAGAGACATGGATACAAGGCCAAAGGGCAGGCAGGCTTTCAAACGACCTATTCTACTTTAAACCGCATCTTCAACACTAAGAGCTATCATTGAGGAGGCCACATCACAGAGGCAGTGTGTTTATTGTTGCTTTATGGATTTCCACAAAGTGTTTGGTACTGTTCCTCAAGCCTCACTTCTCAGATGACTCCAGAAATGATATGGGGATCATTCCGATCATATCTCTATATGAGTCAGTCATAGGGAGGGTCAAAGCACCAGAAGGCCTGTCAAAAGAGATCATAAGCACGAGTGGGTGACCTCTCTCTCTCTCTCTCTCTCTCTCTCTCTCTCTCTCTCTCTCTCATGGGGGCCAGAGAGGCTCTTGCAAGAGGATGGCGAGGGTCACACCCTCAAGACCTCCGAATCACCGCCTCTGCCATCACAGAGGTCCGGCGATCCCTTCCACACTGAAACCCACAAATCGAAGGTGCGAACTCATCAACAGCATCGCTACCTCGTACATCTAGTAGGAGTGCTCCAGCAAGACCATAGAGGGTGTGATTAGCCCGCTGGAAAGACCATTCATTGGCATTTTGTGTGTGTGTGTGTGTGTGTGTGTGTGTGTGTGTGTGTGTGTGTGTGCACGCATGCAATGGAAGCGCTAGCAGGGTGTGATTACCCTGCTCGAAAAGACCATTCACTGGCGTTGTGTGTGTGTGTGTGCACATGCGCATGCAGTGGAAGCGCTCGCAAGGAAACTCAAAGATTATGTAGCAACGGCAATCAGCCTTCTTACGCATGTGGGGCCTAGGGTCCTCTCAGCTGGGACGACAGTAACCTTTTCTGGCATTACACGCCCCCAGTGTGGCTTTTCCCCACTCCACTGAGTATCTAGTCCCCACTTTGAGAAAGGCCAGCCATGAAGGAAGCCCCCCCTTTTTTAGCCCTTCTACCTCCTCGGAGGGTTGTAAATCTCCTAGGCAGAAATATCTCGTTTTACTAACTAAAGGATTTTTTCTTGAGAATAAAAAGTATGTCGCCCTTCTCTTCCCATTCCATTGAATAAGGCAACCCAAGCCAACAGTTGTAGATGTACTTTCCAACCATAGTAGTTAGGAAACGTGCTTCCTACAAGGAAAGAAACGTGGAAACGTTTCCTTGTAGGAAATGCGTTTTTCTTTCACACAAGTTTTATAACATTTTTTCCCCCCAAAATCTCACGTCAACATCAGGCGAGTCTTTCGATAATTTGTTCTCTGGTTTCCGTGCACTGCTTTCCCCTCATTGTCAACATCGAAGACAAGCGCTACCTGGCCTGGTCCAAATCTGCACACGTTTCCTCCCTCGGGTCGCGTGTCTACTACAGCCAAGTGTTTTTTTTTATCAAACCTGCTTGTTAATTTTAGCCAACTTGGGGCAAGATGGAGATGCTGCAAAATGGAGGTTTTCTTCACAAAGACCCCATTAAGCCTCCAACATTTGCCTTAGACTCTGCCCAAGGGTCTTAAGCAACTATGTAATCCATTACAAAAGCTGATTTTTGTGAATTGAAGTGGTTTGAAAATTGGGAGTTTCTCTGCAAGCACACTCCTTCAACAAAATGCCTCACACAAGAGATGATATGCGGACCCATGTGATCGAATCGGCCTCCTACAAGGGTGTAGGTGCTTCCAAATGGCAGTGCAAGTACTGTGGTTTGCAGTCCGGTGGTAGCATAGACCAGGTGAAGGCCCATTTCACAAGTTTAGCGGGGAAGGGAGTTAGCTCTTGTCCACTTGTGCCAGATGCTATCAAGGCATCATTACAAGAGTGGAAGAGAGCCAAATTATTAGGCCAAATGGAGTTACCGACAGAAAAGGAGAGGAATGAAGATGAGGAGGAAGATGTGGATGTGTCAGCTACAAGTAGTACAATGAAGATGAGGAGGAAGATGTAGATGTGTCAGCTACAAGTAGTACAAGTGTATCCAAGAAACAAAAGGTTTCAGAAGGTAGCTTTGCACCACGGGCACAAAGGACTGGCATCCTCATTGCCAAGGCCTTGCAAAGAGGGAGCATCAAAGCCAGTCTACAGATGTAGGCAAAGCAAGAGGCCACCCAAGAGTTGACAAAGCTCTTCATATAATGTGCTTTGTCTTTCAATATTGTGCACACCGCACGATGGAAAAAGGCCATAAGGGCAATCAGCCGCATAGGATGTGAGTGGGAGGGGCCCTCTTATGCGGCCTTGCGCACACGGGAGCTCAGAAGGGAGAGACAAGATGTGGAGATGGAGGTAGAGCCTCTGAAGGAAACATGGAAAAAATATGGATGCACTCATCTATGTGATGGATGGTCGGATGTTAGAAAGAGGAATGTTTATAACATCCTCATCTCATCATGCAAGGGCACAATGTTCTTGCATGAGATGCATCCATGGCAGGCACAGTAGTGACAGGTGAATACATTTGGCGACACATTCGAGAGGCTGTCATGGAGATTGGGCCACAAGATATAGTGCACGTGATCACTGATAATGGCTCAAACTGTGTCTCCATGGGAAGGATGCTTGAGCAGGAGTTTCCTGCCATTCTTTGAACTCCATGTGCTGCTCATAGCTTGGACCTCCTCATCGAAGATGTGGCAAAGCTACGTTGGGTGTAAGACATCTTTGAGACCTCTCGCATGATGGTAAAGTTTGTGACAAAGAGGCCAAAGGTGCTTGCTATGTATCGAGCACACAGTGACTTAGAGCTTCTCAAACCTTCTACCACTAGATTTGCATACACATTCATTGTGGTTGTGAGGCTGGTGAGAGTTCGCCATGGACTCCTACGCACAGTGGTTTCCAGGGAGTGGATGGCTTGGAATGATCGTGATAGTCCCAACGCCGTTGCATTTGTACGTGTTGTCATGAGAGACACTTGGTGGCAAGAGGCTAAAGCTCTCATAAAGGCCATTTAGCCTATTTATAGTGTTCTTTGCATCACGGACATGGAGGGCAACACTCTGGGACTCCTGTACGAGTTCATGGATAGAATTGGTGAAGCTTTGAACCGTTGCACTGTCTTATCAACAAAGAGGTATGCTGCATTATGCATGCACTCTTAGTCTCTTAGATTCTTCAATCTTGTATAATATCAGGTTTATGACATTATAGTGTATACATTTCATGGCTGTTTTTTTAGGGTTCAAGACATCCGAGTAGTGTGGAATGTTAGCAATCATCTCTTGTCTATACACTATGTCACGGCCTCTATTGTGGGTGTGCCCGCCCGTTTTAGTGTCTTCCCATTTTTCCTCACTCTCCGTGTATTTTTTCCTATTTTCTGGAGGGGTGTCTGGGATGTCAGCTGCCTTCAGGTGCTACCCAACTGCTCTGGTGCTACCCGACCACTCCCTTTGTGCTGGCCGACTGGATTTATCCTGGCCGACTAGCATTCTTGCTGGTCGTAAGCAGTCAGGCTACTGTCGGTTGTTTATGGGCTGGCCAACTAGCATCCTAGGACTATATAAAATGCCACTTGCCCCCACACTCCATTTTGTACATTTCCGGGATTTTATGTGGTGTATATAGCAGAGTTACACAGCTTCTCTCTCTCTTTTAGCTGTGTCTTGCTCTCTACAACAGTTGTCTTCATTTCCGATGTGCATTCTGACATGGTATCAGAGCCCCAGGTGGCTTGAAGCTTGGAGACAGTGGGACAACGAGGGTTTGCTAATTTGAGGTGTTGATTGGAGACTGTTTGGGCTATACGGGACTTGGAGATCGAGTAGAAGGTGGCCATCACCGTTGGACAGCCACCTTGCATTTTATTTGCAGCCTCTTCTTCTTCTTTTTTCCCACCTACCCTCCCTTTACAAGACCTTGTGAACCCTTGCGAATCGCGATGGCAAAATTGCTTGAGATGGCTGAGAAGCACGTGAAGATCCCAACACTCCCCGCGTTCCCAGTGGACCGACTGTTGGACGGCAACAACTACGACAGATGGAAGGTAATGATGGAGTCTGTTTTGGAGTCTTATGACTTGGCTGATTTCATTGTTGTTGGGGTTCAACGGCCGGAGTTAGAAGATCAGGAGTTACCCTCTATACAGAAAGAACCCTCTATACGGAAAGAACGGGAGGCGTAGGCACAGTTATGGGATCGTGTTAATGCCCGCTTCCGTTCTTTCATCTTCCTAAATTGCACACCACAGGTGATCAATCACATAAAGCATATGACGCTCGCCAGAGAGATTTGGTAGCATTTGGCTTCTCTGTACAACAAGGTATCACCCATGAAGAGGATCTCCTTGGAAGTTTAGATGTGGATGATGAATCCTCCAAAGTCGTCAAGGATGCGGGAGCACATCAACAAGTTGCAGGCTCTTCAACAAGAGGTTCTCCAAGCCGGGAAAGAGATATCGTCCGAGGATATGGCCATCACGTTGTTGTCCCATTTGCCCTCTCAATACTCAGCATTTTATTCCTCTTTGATCACCAGTGTGGCAGGCTCAACACCATCACATGGGAGGAGCTTGTGCCAATGGTCTTGGACTAGGAAGAGCGATTTACAAACCCTCCACAAGGCAGAGGTTCTGAGGCCTTGTCTGGCCAACGGTCAAAAGGCCGTAACAACAACAACAACAAGGGCAAAGGGATGTCTTCATCGGAGAACTCTTCTGAGAAGAAGCCCGATTCAAACTGTGAGAAACTGAAGGCCGAGAGGACCTATAACGATTGTGGCGAGAAAGGGCACTATTGGAGGAATTGTCCCAAGCGGACTGGGAAGAGTGCTGATTTTTCAGCTTCAGCTACAAAGACTCCAACCTTTGTGTACTTAGAGATGTTGGACACCAGTGCTTTATCTTCTTCGAGCGAGGCAGCAGTTGGCTTCACCCCCAAGGATACTCAAGAGTGGATTCTTGATAGTGGTGCTTCCAGGCACATGACTCCTTCCCGTGACTTCTTTCAAGATCTTAAACGACAGTCAAGTCACATTTTCATTGGCGACAATTCCACCATACCGATTCACAGTGAGGGCCAGAAGGAGACCATTCCCGATGGCAAAGGGGAGAAGCATTCCTCTCGTGTTCTTTACCTCCCCGCACTTGGTTTTCATCTGTTGTCAGTGCATGAGGTTTGCAAGACTGGCTTTCGGGTGCAGTTTGAGGAGCATTATGTTGCTCTACGAGACTGAGAGGCTGGCTAGGTTGTTTGGAAAGGCGGAGTGGAGAATGGTATATACAAACTCTCAGCACTCTCCTCATTGACAGGCTCTCAAGTTGGTGACTTGTGGCACTTTCACTTTGGCCGCTTGAATGTGGATGCGCTGCGGCAAGCTTTCCGAGACCAGATGGTGGTTGCCTTGCCAGATGTTGGCAGCACGCAAGGATGTTGTAGTTCTTGCATTCGTGGTAAGCAACACAGGGAATCTTTTTCAAACCAAGCTTCCAGGTGAGCTTCAAAACCTTTGGAGTTGGTACACACTGACTTGTGTGGGCCTATGCAGACCCCATCATTGGGAGGTTCCTTGTATTTTATGCTACTTGATGATTGTAGCAGATTCACTTGGATTTATTTTCTTTCACAAAAGGACCAAGCTTTTGCTCGGTTCAAGGAGTGGCATATGCCGGTGGAGAAAGAGTTTGGCTTGCAGATAAAGACCCTTAGGGCTGACAAGGAGGAGAGTTTTCTTCCAATGCATTTGTGCGGTTTTGTGCGGAACATGGCATCAAGCAGGACCTGGCAAATACATGTTCGCCTTTAGAGAATGGAGTAGTTGAGCGTAGGAACCGGACTGTGGTGGAGATGCCGAGGACGATATTGGAGCATCGTGATCTTCCTTGTCCACTATGGACAGAGGCTGTGGCTACGGCTACGGCTGTCCATATTCTCAACCGTTCTCCGACGACTTCAGTACCAAACATGACTCCCTTTGAGGCTTATTTTGGCAGGAAACCAGATGTCTCCCATTTCCGTGTGTTTGGGAGTGATGCTTATGTTCACATTCCAAAGAAGCAGAGAGGAAAGCTTGACTCGAAGTCCCAGAAGCTTGTCTTTGCGGGATATAACTCTCTTTCCAAAGGATACAGGTTGTATGACCGAGCCGAACGAGGTTGTCGTCAATAGAGACGTGGTTTTTGATGAGCATGTTCTACCTTCCACTGTAGATGAGCCGCCACTTCTTAGAGACCCGGATGAGTCTGATGATGATTCCCAGTCCATTGTTCCAGCTGGACAGCCTCAGTCTGTTGAGGAGGTTGAGCCCGCGGCTAGAGATGAGCCCCCGCAACAACAAGAGACTCTGCATTTTGTTAAAGTACCCAAGTGGTTGTTAGACACCCTTCAGAAATAAGGTGTTACGGAGCTTTCCTCCGAATGGACCACAGAGGACGGACCTCGAAGATCGAATAGAGTTCGAGACAAAAGTCATTCAACGGAGCTCTTAGAGGTAAACTATGCTTTGATGTCTCGTATCATGCGGGACAAAGAGCCCACTTCCATCAAGGAAGTCCTTGCACGGGATACTTGGAGGAAAGCCATGCAAGTGGAACTGGATGCCATAGAGAAGAATAAAACTTGGGAGTTGGTTCCGAGGCCGTCAAAACGGTCTGTGATTGGTGTCAAGTGGGTCTTTAAGACCAATATACGTAAGATGGGTCGGTGGACAAACACAAAGCCAGACTTGTGGCTAAGGGTTATGCTCAACGGCCTGGCATCGACAGCAAGGATGACCACGATTCGGACCGTTCTTGCCCTTGCCTCTTCTCAGCGGTGGCCCGTATTTCAGATGGATGTGAAATCTGTGTTTCTTAATGGTGACCTGCACAGCAGGAGGTGTATGTTGAGCACCCTCCAAGCTTTGAGGTTCCAAGATCAAAGGGGATGGTTTACAAGTTGCAGAAAGCCTTGTATGGTCTTAAGCAGACTCCCGAGGCTTGGAATCAGAAGATTGATTCCTTCTTTCTTTCGATTGGATTTCAAAGCTCAGTTTTTGCAGATCCTAACTTATATCTCTTTCGGGAACGCAGCATGGTCACGTTGATCATCCTTTATGTGGATGACCTCAATCTCACCGGCGGTCATGTGGAGCACATTGCAATGACGAAGGCTGCCTTGTCAAAGGAGTTTGAGATGACCGACTTAGGCTTACTCCACTTCTTCTTGGGATTGGAGATCTGGCAGACCCAGAGGGGGTTCTTTGTCTCTCAGCAACAATATGTCCATGAGTTGCTTGAGGCCTTTGGGATGGAGAACTGCGAGCCTATCACGTCACCGATGGACCCTAGCACGAGGCTTACAATGAATGATCCTTGTGGGCCGGTTGATGCCTCTCTGTACCAGAAGCTGGTTGGTTCATTGATCTGGTTGCTAAACACCAAATAAGACTTGAGCTTTCATGTGGGGCTGTTGAGCTCGTTCACGCAAACGCCTTTGAAGTCTCATTGGAACGTAGGATTGCAGATCTTGTGGCAGGGTACAAAGGATCTAAGACTCTTCTACAACACTGGAGGTGAAACGAAGGACCGAGTTCGACTCGAAGGTTGGAGTGACTCAGATTGGGGAGGAGATTCAGACACGAGGAGATCTACATCAGGCTACAGTTTTACCCTTGGCTCAAGAGCTGTTTAATGAAGCAGCAAGAGGCAGCCAACTATTGCCTTGTCGTCTACAAAGGCAAAGTACCAAGCTGCTTGCAAGGTTGTGTGGTTGCGAAGGTTGCTTGGCGAGATTGGGTTTCCACAGAAGGAGCCCACGGTCATCCAATGCATTAACCAGAGCTGTATCGCTATTGCTCAGGACCCGGTCTTCCATGCCCAAACCAAGCACATAGAGATACAATATCACTTTGTTTGTGAGAAGATCTTGGCTGGTGACATCTTGCTTCTTTATTGTTCGACAGTGGACAATGCGGCGGACCTCTTTACGAAGTCTCTACCTCAAGCTATGCTCCGGCGGCACTCCAGCTCACTGGGGTTGGTTCCACATCCAAGAGCTGAGAGAAGGTGTTAGCAATCATCTCCTGTATGTACACTATGTCAGGGCCTCTGTTGTGGGTGTGCCTGCCCATTTTAGTGTCTTCCCATGCCCCCACACTCCATTTTGTACATTTCCGGGATTTTATGTGGTGTATATAGCAGAGTTACACCGCTTCTCTCTCTCTCTCTCTCTTTCATCTCTGTCTTGCTCTCTACAGCAATTGTCTTCATTTCCGCTGTGCATTTTGACATGGAACACACGATGGATCTTGGGATTGGTTTCATAGACCAATCCATGCGGTTGCTCACAGATTGCATCCTCTTTGGAGAAATGAGGAGCAATATAATAATGAGGAGCTTGAGGATGGATGGCAACAGTACATCCAAAGATACACAAGAGGGGATGTGGACCTGCTAAGCAGGTGGAGGATGAGCTACTTATTTTCCGAAATGGTAGCTTTAAATTTGGTTCAGTGACGACGAAAATGCGAGAGGCACAACTACAACCAGTGTCATGGTGGGAGAAATATGGGATCGCACCCCTTACTTGGTGAGTCTTGACTCTTGGTTCTTGAATCTTGCATAAGAATCCACTCGTAGTATACATATAAGTTATTACTAATAAGGCCTTCAACTTCTTTTGTTGCATGAATTATGACAAAAATCCCTCGCCATTCGAGTCCTATCACAAGATTGTAGCTCGGATCCTTGCGAGAGGAAATTCATCTACAACAGCAGGTGCTAGTTCCAGTGCAGTAGGTGAGGTGAGTGCAGCAACTAAGTCTTCCTCCACATCCGATTCAAATTCTCACAGGGAGTCTTGAGTCTGACGATGATGAGAATGAGGAGATTGAGGACTTGCAAGACTAGCTACTAGCTAGGCTGAGAGTCGAGAGCTTGAGCCATTGTCCATGAGCCATGTGGTTTATCATGATTTATTATGTATTGTTTATGGGCATTTGGCCATCACTATTGATTCATCATGATTCATGTATGATGTGACATGAACACTTCAAACTTATAAGTTTTAACCTATGTAGTGTCATGTATGGTTTGACATTGATGATGGATGATTATATGGTTTTGTTATTTGTGATTCAAAGACTATAGACTATAGGCTTCAAATTGATGTTTCCATGTATTCTATGCATTTAGTGTTATTTTTACATATTTTATACAGTATATATTTGAAATTTTGTACATGCAAAAACCCATAGGTAGGAAACTTCGGGTTGATTTTACAAAACCGGTTTGAAACACGTTTGAAACTTTTACTGCAGGCACCTCTGCACACCTGAACTGTCTGCTAAGTTCTGTGGCTGATTTGGTCTGCAACTAGATACTGAATTCTGCTGAAGAGGAGCTGAGAGCTGAGTTATGGAATGCATTAACAAACAAGGGAAGAGGGTGACCCCTATTTACAAGGTTTTTGCCCCTCCTACAGCAGGTCAACCTGGTCCACCTGTCCATGACCTGCAAAAAGTGTACTCATGGATATGCACATTATCTACTTGTGTATTGATAATCCTTCCAAAATCTCTTGACCTCTGTTCCTTTATATAAATAAGGAAAATGACCAGCACTCTACTAAGCCCTAACCATATCTCTCATAGTTCACCAGTAATCATGGCATAAGCATCCTATCTGAGGGCTAATGCATGTAACAACCCTCTTGCTCATCTTGAAACACTTAGGATGAGTCATTCCCGATATTCAACGTGGATCTGGTAAATCTTTGAATTTTGGATCTAGTACACAGTCTTCCGGTGTTAACAAAGCATAGTTGACAAGGCTGTCCTAGGCAACTCAATAACCTGTCCAAAGTGTCTCCCAATTTCTACTAGGAGCTTGTGATAGTCTTTCAACATATTGGAGTAGCTGACTGAGAATGAGAAGACCACCCCAAAGAGCTGAATGTCAGATTCAACTGAGAAGCCATGCCTCCAAGAAGTGAGGTATGCTATGCAATCCTAAGGACAATGGGGTTGTGTCGTAGGACTATATGAGCTGGCTCTGCAGAGTAAAACTCCAGACAGAAAAACCCTCAAAGAAGTTGAATAGTGGTGCTTTCATATTAGGCAGACCTGCATGTCGTTTCAAAGGTGGCTGCAGGCAAGTCTGCCTCCAGAAACTCTGCCAACCAAATATAGCCAGCTGTCTTTGCTCAAGAGGAGCTGTAATTCGCCCACCAAGGCAGGCACACTTGCGGATGTTCTCAATCGCAGGAGTTGGAGCAGCTTCAAGGAGTCCTCCTAGTAGGTGTGGCAGCCAGAGAAATCAGAGGTGCGCTTGTGAGGAAAGGAAGCGGAAAGTAAAAGAGGAAAGAAAGAAAAGAATAGAGAAAAAGAAACGAACAGGCAGATACCAGGTAGGGGAGAACGATGACGAGGGGAAGAAGAGAATGGGGAAGACAGCTGGGCAGAGCAGGTAAGCAGGAGGTATGAAAGGCAGGCAGTTGAGAAGCTTTTTAAAGATAAAAGACCATTAGTTGCATCGCACTTTCTGTTGGAGGAGTGCCGCTCGGCTACCAGCTATAAAGATGCTATGAGGTGAAAAGGATAAAAACATCCCAGTGTTCCAGACGTGAAGCAGGCTATAGCTTGTAATGTAAGCCTTTCCATTCCATCAAAATAGGTGCACAGATAAGCCCTAGCAGAGAGTCAATGTAGTCATAAAAGCCTCATTCAGCTTTCACGAATGCGCACACGCATGCATGCACACTCAAACAAGTGTAACATTTAGAAACTACAACCAACAAGATACTGTATAGCACCCTGCAAAATAAGTAAATGTTAGTACCATTTCTTAAAGTTTGCCACTTGAGAAAAGTAAGGGATATTTACCCAACAAAACTCAGTAAAGAAGGGCTGAAGAGCAAAAAAGCAACACAAGGCAACAACAAGAACACTTACGCAATCCCTTGAGCAAGAGTAACTGCAATCCTCATACGTGTTGCCCAATCCAGACTCTTTGCACCCCTTGGCAAATGATGTAGCCACCTATCCAATGGTCCATTTGGCATGAAATCATAAACGATATACTTTTGCCCATGCTTGAAGCAGCATCCCCTGACAATTACTAGATTTGGATGTCGATAACGGGCAATCCTCCCTATTTCTGAAAGAAACTCCTGCTCATTCAAAGACCGATAGTTTATCTTGTTCTGAGACAAGAAGTCCTCCTTCCACTTGAAGTTCCCTGTATTAAGCCTCTTGATGGCCACCAAGGATCCGTCTGCAAGGACTCCCCTGTAAGTTCTACCTGATCTGCTGTTCCCACCAAGCTTGTTACCGTCACTAAAATTTTTAGTGGCTGCTCTCAACTCTTTGAAAGTGAAGACCCTCCAGGATGGTGGCACTAATGCAACACTTGCTGAGCTGGAAGACCGCCGCCATCTCTTGGTTTGTCTAGATAGTAGAAGCCACACGGCAACACTGCACGTGGTCATGAATATCAGGACACTCACCACAGCCAAGATGATATTGTACTCCTTGTGACAAGATTTGTGTTGGCATTTTGAAGCTGCTAAAGGAGGAGGTGAATAACAAGTCAGAAAACATCCTATAAACCTCAATATCATGAGAAATTAAAAATAGGCATGCCATCCATTCTGGGAAAAGAAAAAGAAAAAACCTTCAAGTAAGGTGCACACAAATGCATGTGATGTGTTACACCCTTCCACCTCCAAAAGTGACACCTTGCGGGTTACTAATGTGCAGAGCTCTGACTGGCCACATGTTGAGCTAGAGCAATTGCTTAGGGAGGGTGTGATTTGAAACAACGAGGCATTCCACTGAGCTTGCACATCACTCCATCTCCAATCATACCCAGTGCTTGAGTTAATACCTTGACCACCAAGCCAACAACCATGGGTCTTGTTTCCACACAAAGATTGTACAAAGAGAAGCTCTTCTTCAGAGGTTATGGCTGCCAGATGACCAGTCTGATTCTTGCAGAAAGTCTCTGCATCATTCCAGCTCCTGGTTTCATTTAGCAAAATGAAACACTTCCCATCCTCTTGCCCTGATTGCCAACCCGTTGGGCAAGCTCCTGTCAAAGCCACAGAATATTGCGCTCTCTCTCTCTCTCTCTCTCTCTCTCTCTCTCTCTCTCTCTCTACATACATACATACATACATTATATATATATATATATATATATATCCATGGTATCATTGTATTACTTATGTTCTCAAAGACACTTGGGGTGCTTCGGTAGACGTTAATATCTCTCTCTCTCTCTCTCTCTCTCTCTCTCTCTCTCTCTCTCTCTCTCTCGGACACCACGCCTATACCAGAGAGAGATGACAGAGATCAGAGCTCAGTTTCACAGAGAGGGTGCGGAGCGACTGGCTCGCTTCAGAGCACACCCAGGCATGTTCTTCAAGGAGCTGTGGACACCCCCTTCACTGATGTATACCATTTTATACCCCCAGTATGGTCCAGGATGGAGCTAGCTAGGTTGCATATCATGATTGTATACTCCATGCATATAGCTTTGCATTCTCCTAGTAATAGAGCTCCATCCCCTGCACACCCAGATTCAGCTTTTTTATTCAGTACTTTTTCATTTTGTTGGGATGACAGAGGATACCCCATACAGGTACTCCGATTTGTCTCATAGGCCGAGTTCGGTCTTTTGGAAGACGTTAATAAAATCTTTCTTTCTTTCTTTCTTTCTCTCTCTATTTGTGTGGGGTTTTTTTTTTTTTTAATGGGGGGGGGGGGGGGGGTGAAGAAAGAAAGAGGCTTTTTTAACATCATAGGAATCCCAAGAGACCAAATATGATCTATCCGACGGGAGTGAGATTCGAACATGGAACGTGTTGAATAACAACTCCATAAGCTAACCAATCTACCACACTTGGGTGATAGAAGGGAGAGGGAGAGAGAGACAATGAGACCAAGAAGCCTTGCCTACTAAAACATACGCAGGTAGATGCCTTGCCTACTAAAACGTACGCTAAAGATTTCATCTACCTCTGGTTTTGGGCTCCCTCTCATGGGTGATGCAATATAGAAAAGTACGATTTTTTTTTATAAAACATTTATAAATTTATGGATTATCAATTTGAAAGGATAGAGAGCTTAGAAGTTGTTACAAAGCTTGAGAGCAATGGGAGCTTGAGCATGAGAGGCTAGAGCTATGAGAGCTTGAAACTTGTGATGGAGAAAAGGTTGGAGGAGAGCTTTTTAAAGGGAGGCCAAAGAGTCCAAGGCACCCACCCAAGGCCAAGGACCAAAGCCCATCTATTGAAAGACGGTCTGGAAAGACACGGAGAGAGGGAGGTAGTTGAGGAGAAGCCTTTGCTTCTTGTTGCCCTAACTAAGGAAGCTGCTTAGCTACCTCACCTCAACCCTCCAAATACGAAGCAATGATCACAAGGATAGAGAGAACAGATCCTTTGCATCCACACCAAAAGTCAACATCCACATATCCTTGGCAGCTGAGCCTAAAAGGACACCAAAAGCAAGCAAGCCCCATAAATAGCCATTTTTTTCATTAAAAAAGGGTCAAAACAGCAACAGTCAAAAACAAAGGAGGGGGGAAGGGTGTCAAATCCCCGCGGATCCCCTCGTGATCGATCTTGGTTCGAAACTCGAATCCTGCAAACAAACGAACAAACAAACAAGCAAGGGGGTGCAGGCCTGACTCACCTCCCAACCATGACAGCCGTGGGCAAGCCCACAGTCTTGGATGTCCCCACCGAGCCACGAGCTGAGCTAACTAGGATGACGTACCGACCAATCTCCTCTTCGCGACGTCCCATACCGCCACGAAGCTGCCCTCGCGGGCCTCGAGATTGCTGCCAGCCTAGGCTGCGTAAAGCAGGTGCACGTCTGCACTAGATCCAGGCTCCAAGACCATAGAGCTCTCACAAACTCGCGAGACTCTCTATATCCCAATAACTAACCTTGGCCACCCTTTTATAGGCTCTTGGCCGGTCATCGAGCGTCCACACTTGGACGCCCGCCCATCCATACTTGGGTGCCCGCCCGTTAGTATTTCCCTAACTCAGCTCGTCAATCAGCCTGCCTAGTTCCAAGCTTCCCTAAGCCTCGAAGCTAGTCTTGCATGCGTATAGCGCACGGTAGATACACACTGTGCACATGACATACTCCCCTTCCTCTAAGAGCTCACTCCTGAGCTCACTAAAAAGCCAGGGTAATCTCTCTCAAGAGTAGTCAATGTCTCCCATGTAGCGTCCTCCTCAACATGATCCTTCCACTTGATCTTGTATTTCGTGATAAGCGTATTACGCAATCTTCGTTCACGAAATCCAATAATCTTTTCAGATTCGTGCGGAACAAATGTCATGTCCTCGACATCTATAATTTCTTGAAGAGTAACTAACTGATCTGCTCCACCCAGTACTTCCTTAAGTCTACTGACATGAAATACAGGATGACCTTTCACATGAGAAGGCAAATCCAATTCATATGCAACTGAACCAATCCGTCGTGTAATATGAAATGGTCCACAGTATCTAGGGGATAATTTCGGAGATCTACCTATCCGTAAAGTCTCGGAATCTTTCGGAACTCTCAAATACACCATCGTTCCTTCAGAGAACTCTCTAGGTGAACGATGTCTATTAGAATAAAACCTGTCTCGGTCTTGAGCACTTCTAATAGATTCCTTTGCAACTTGTAACATTTCCTGTATATCTTGCAAAAAATTACGTGCTGCATCATGCTGAAGTCCTGAGAATCCTACTGTAATAGGTGATCTAGGTTGAAAACCATACATAAGTATGAAAGGACTAAACCCTGTACTCGTATGCTTAGTACTGTTATATGCAAATTCTAACATAGGAAGATAATCCTCCCATGAACTCTGTCTTTTGGATACATATGCTCGAAGCATATCCTCCAAAATCTAATTCACTCTTTCAGTCTGGCCATCAGATTGAGGATGATCTGAGGAACTCAAATTCAAAGTTGTTTTCAACTTCTCAAAAACAAGTTTCCAAAAATCACTCGTAAACTTCCCTATCACGGACTATGTCCTGCAGTAACCCGTACAGTCTAAACAATTGCTCGATAAACTGCCGAGCTAATTGCGTAGCTGTAATAGTCTTCCGGGTCGGTAAAAATCTAGCCATTTTTGTCAAGCGATCTACCACAACCCAAATAGAATCGTGGCCTTGATGTGTTCTTGGCAATCCGGTAATAAAATCCATGGAAATACTTTCCCATTTATTACCTCGGATTTGCAAAGAATGCAACAACCCAGCCTGTCTAAAGCGTTCAGCTTTATTTGCCTGACAAATCTGACACTTGAGAACATAATCTTCTACATACCCTTTCATCTTCGGCCAATAAAAAGTGTGTTTCACTAATGATAGTGTCCTGTGTACCCCAGGGTGTCCAGTAGAAGGGGCGTCGTGACACTCCTTAAGAATCTTGGACCTAATGTCCGGGATCTGTGGTACACAAATTTTGTCATTACAGAACAGTAAACCATTCTGAATCATCCACTGGCCTCCTGCAGCCTGAATAGTAGACTGCTCAGTAACCGAGTCTTGGTCAATCAATGAGCTCCCGTCCTGGATCTTCTGCCAAAATGGACCAAAATAACTATCAGTCTTGCAAAGCCCTCTCAATGACTGAAATAAGTCTGTAGAAATCTCGGTGAACGACAAAGTATTCACCTCTCTAATCCGACTAAGCGCATCTGCAATACTATTCATGGACCCTTTCCGATAACGGATCTCAAAATCAAAATCTTGCATTAACTCTGCCCAACGAGCTTTCCTTCCTCTCAAATCATCCGTATCACACACATACTTGATTGACTGATGATCAGTCAATACCACAAACTTGGAGCCATATAAATAATGTCTCCAAACCTTGAGAGCATGAATCACAGCATAAAGCTCCTTCTCAAGGGTTGGCCAACGAGATTGAGTGTCCTCTAGCTTTTTACTTTCAAAAGCAACCGGTCTACCATCTTGAAATAAAGCAACCCCGATAGCATAGTCACTGGCATCAGTTTCAAGAACATAAGACCGACTAGGATCAGGCAATGCTAAGATAGGTGCTTCCTTGACTTTATCTTTCAAAAGTCTGAAGGCCATATCCAAATCGTTATTCCAAGTGATAGGCTGATTTGACATACGTCCACGACCTTTCAATAAGTCGGTCATCGGTAGTGTGAGCTGAGAGTACTCCCGTACAGGTTTCCGAAGAAAAACAACAAAACCGAGAAAAGAACGAAGTTGTTTCACTGTTCGCGGTATAGGCCAGTCCAAAACCTTTTGAACTCGATCATAGTCAATGCTCAATCCATCTCTAGTGAGCTTGTGTCCCAAGTAAATGATGTCGGTCATAAAGAACTCACATTTACTTAACTTAGCATATAGTCGATTCTGTCTTAAAATAGATAAGACAATCGTGAGGTGTCTGACATGATCCTCAAGAGTACGACTATATATCAAAATATCATCAAGGAACACCACCACAAATTTCCCCAAATGTTCACGAAAAAGATCTTTCATGGCAGTGGACACTAATGACCCGCCTAGGGGATAGGCCCCACACTTACACCACTGGCATGGTTGGTGAGATCATGGGAGAGGCGGTTCTTTCGACATGCCTTTCATGAATACGTATCTGGTAATAGCCAGTACGTAAATCTATCTTCGTGAAATATTTCGCTCCTGCTAACCGGTCAATCAGGTCATCTGATCTAGGGAGAGGATAACGGTTCTTAATTGTCAGCTTGTTCAATCTCTTGTAATCTATACACATTCTCCAAGTATTGTCCTTCTTTGTCCTAAGCAACACAGATGCACCCCAAGGTGATTTGCTTGGACGGATCTGGCCCATCCTCAAATAATCTTGGAGTTGTTTAGCCAACTCATCTTCCTCGGCTTGGCTCATCCTGTAAGGTGGAATACTGACAGGATGAGCACCAAGGATAAAGTCAATACGATGATCTACTGCCCGTTCAGGTGGTAAACCCGATGGCAGTTCCTTAGGAAATACGTCTTGAAACGAATCAAGTATCTTCTGTAATTCTTTGCTTTCAAGCACACTTAATTCATTTACATCCATGGAAGGGATGAGAAAAGAAGAAAGTGGAAACAATACACAATGGAAAGCAGTATACAAAGAAGAATCCATTATATTTTCAAAATCAATTGTATTTACAAGAGGTCCCTGATAGGGATGACGACAATCACCTAAAATACTATACTTGGTGTCCCTATGCTGAAAAGAAAAAATATGACTAGACTAATCTATCTGGACATCAAGAGTCTTAAACCACTCAATCCCTAATAACAAGTCTACATTTTCCAAATGCATAACATAGCATTCCAGAGTGTCTTTGTAGTCCTGAATCTAGATTGGAAGCATCTCCACCTTGCGATCCCAAACTTGCCTTCCCGCAGGTAGACGTACCTCATAGGTATGGTCGCTAAGTGTCGTATCAAGACTCAATTTTTGCACAAGTTTGTAGTTAACAAAGTTATGCGAACTGCCAGGGTCTAAAAGAATGTGAATTTTATGGCCATTCACTTCTCCATAAACTCGGAGAAGATCATGCAAGCCAAATACCTGAGAATTGAACAAACAATCAGAACAAGTACTAGGGCGAGAAAGTACAGTAATTGACTTACCTGTCAAAGACAACTGGTTAGCTGCCTTTGGCTTGGGTCCTGCGTTTGACTTGGTACCCTTTTGCTTCGGGCACTCATTACGCATATGTCCTTTTTCTTCGCAGATAAAACAACATCCTTCCTTCTTGAGCTTTAAAGCCCTAAGGAGTCGTTTCTTCTTCGCTGGTGTCGAACTGGAACTCTTCGAAGGTTGGTCCGAAGACTTTCCCTCTGTCGTGTTAGCAATAGGTGCGGAGAACTTTCTTTTATGCTTGTTCCCCTGCTCGGTAACGGGTTTTGACTTGGAAGAGACCATCGTATCATCATAGATACGAGCTGAATAAATGGCCTCGTCCAATGTTTTACATTTGTTATTTTTAACCTGTAATCGGTACAAGTCTGGTAAACCAGCTACGAAAAACCCCAAAAGAGTAGTGGGATCCATCTTTGTAGCTTTCATTGTTGGGGTAAAGGGGTAAAGGCACTATGCCCACCCTTATAGTGTGTACAAGCCCATAAGTTATAGTACATAGTACACTTAGTACTTTTAATGTACTAAGTGCACTATGTGTACTAGTGCAATATACATGTGTGATAGGAGAGTCACACACTCATGCCTCATGAGTTGACTTATCCCCACAGCTCTCTCTCTCTTGCTTCTCAGTGTATGTCTCCCACATGACCTAACCCTAATTCCTGTTTCTCTCACACAACTGGTATCAGAGCCAATCTGCAGCTCTCTGCATGTGCAGTATTCTTCCAACACGATGGTGGGCGTGGAGCTGGTGAAGCGGGAGACTAGGCAGTCGTAGGCCTTTGTCCATACTCAGGCGTAGCCAGGCGCCTACAGCAGCCAGGCGAACACGGCGTGAGCGAGTAAGATACGCAGGCGCTAGGCGTAAAGCCACAAAGCGTGTAGCACTACACGGCGTTAGACAAGTAAGCGAAGGCGGCGCTGGCTACTATAGCGCTACACGGTCGTCGGCTGGTCCACAAAACGCTGCTGGCGGAGACGGCGAAGTGATCGTTGGCGAACAAATGCCAGCCGTAAGAGAAACGCGGCTCGCCTCGTGAGAAACGCGGACACAGACATTCGCCTAGCGCACTTACAGCCTCTGACTCCACTTTCAGCCTTACGCGTGTTCCGTGAAAACCCAAGTCGACAAGGATGCCTTGGCTGTGGAAAAAGGTGGAGAAAAGGAGTTCCGAGCACTTCATAATCGCTACGAGTTTCTCAGAGTTGTATACACGCAGCACAGTAATGCTGAAGATGAGAGCTTCATAGCAGGCAGCCAATCGTACATCAGCTACAGCAGCTTCATCATCCCCCTTCTGCGCAACCAACCCCCCTTTCCCTGCAACAACAAAACCCGCCTGCAAATCAGAGAAAAAATCAGAAAATTACAAGGTATTTTCCTCAATTTTTTTTTGGGACTTGCAATTGAGCAGGTACAACCAACAATTGAGCAGATACAGGTGTCGAATTGCTCAATTTTGAGCAAAATTGGCAAAATTGGGTGACATTGGTCACAATCAGGATCAATTTGCAGGAAATTGGTCACAATCAGGATCAATTTGCAGGAAATTGGATGTCGAAATTTGGGGCTTTTGATGTAATTGTGCAATTAAGCACTCATACATGCTGTATGATGTGAAAAATCGCACATTTGGGCAAAATTGCAGCAAATTGCAGTGCAAATCAAGGGGCTTTTGTGCCGATTTGGTTGATTTGCATGCAGGCAATGGCATTTGATGCTGTGGATAATGTGTTGATGCCTTACAAGCACTCAATGTGCCTGTAAATCAAGGGGCTTTCATGTATTTGATGTATATGTGGCCAGGGGGAAGCATCGTGAACACTCTGGATGCCTTCATGTGCGTCAATGTACCATGTATGATCAAAAATTGATCTTAATTCAAGGGGCTTTTCAAGTTTGTATGCTTGTTGAGCTTGGCAAAGCAGCAGGCAAGACATTTATGCCTTGAATCCTCAAAAATCAGCTTGCAGTCAAGGGGCTTTTGCCCAATTTCTGTTCGGGACTGTTGTATGCAGTGTACAGGACTGTAAAAGTCTGATTTTCACTCATTTGGACAGCCAGGAGAGCATTTATTGCTATTGTACCTGCTGGTACAGATTTGGCACAGCTTTGTGCAAGTTTTGGGATGGCTGTACACTGTTTTGAGTGACCAAAAGGTTCAATTTCAGCTGCTGTACTTGCCCGTACAGGTTTGGTACATCATTGGTGAGCACTTGGTACTGCTGTACAGTACTTTGGAAGGGCAACAGAGCACATTTAAGGTGCTGTCCAAAATCTGCAGCACCCAGATTTTGGTGATTTCATCACATAAAGTGGGAGAAAAGTTACATTCTTGCTTCCACAGTGGGAGATAAAGCTTGGGAGAACAACTGTGAGCACTTTGTGTGCTTTTGGTGCAGTGATTGCACATTTTGCAGGGAGTCAAGCATTGACAGGTTGCATATTGCTATGGCAACCACAGGTGAGAGCTCTTCATTGCTTCACATCAAGAAGCTTGAAGGCTCGCATAATTATGATATTTGGCAAACCCAGTGCTACAATGTGTTGCTCCAGAAAAAGCAGCACAAGCCTATCAAAGAAAGGGGTGTAATGCCCGCTTCTCTTACTGCTGAAGAGTAGGAAGATATGGATGAGCTGGCAAGATCTACTATCATGTTGTCTGTGTCACTCTTTACTTTTCAGCATTCGTGAAGAGAAGACAGCTTGGGGAATGTGGCAGAGATTGCAGGACTTGTATGCCCAACAAAGTGCCTCAAGCAAAGTGTATTGGTTGAAGAAACTCATAGGTCTTCAGATGAAGGAAGGGACGTCTATGACAGCCCATCTAAATGAGTTTAATGGTATTGTCAGCCAGGTCATTAATCAAAAGTTGGCAATGGACGATAAGTTCAAAGCCACTTTTCTGTTATGCACTTTGCCAGAGAGTTGGGACACATTCAGGACAGCCACTAGCAATTCGCATGCTATGCTGTCATATGCAGATGTTGAGGGTGCTCTTCTTCAAGAAGAGATGAACAGGAAAAACAGCTCTGTTGGAAAGTCCAATGCAATGAATGCACGTGGGAGATCCCAGCAAAGGGGAAAAAGCCAAGAAAGGGGAAGGAGCAAGTCTCGCTCCAAAAAGGATTTGGAATGCCATTATTGTGGCAAGAAGGGACACATTAAAAAGCAATGCTACAAATGGAAAAATGATCAAAAGGAAAAGGGAAAAGGCAAAGACAAAGAGAAAGATGAAGCCAAAGATGTAAAGCCAAAGGGCAAAAGTGGAGTCAAGATTGAAGAAATCAATGTGTCACATGCAGGTGGCAGTGAGGATGAGGTCCTATTTACTTCTTCACTTGATGCCCATTCACTTCTTACAGGTGGTCATGGTATGCACTCATGGATCATTGATTCAGGTGCCTCCTTTCATGTCACAGGTTGCAGAGACTTGTTTGTCAGGTATACTGCTGGCAATGAAGGAGTGGTTTATTTGGGTGATAACCATGCATGCAAGATTCTTGGCAGAGGTGATGTGAGGCTTGTGTTTTCAGATGGCTCACAGCTTATGCTCCATGATGTCAGGCATGTGCCTGAGATCAAGAAGAACCTGCTTTCTACTGGACAGCTTGATGATGCTAATTATGTTACCACATTTGGTAGTGGAAAGTAAAAAATTAGTAAGGGCTCACTGGTTGTTGCCAGAGGCTCTAAGGTGGACACTCTTTACTTCATGCATGCAGGTGTTTGTCACCATGCTAATGTAAATGCAACCGAGCTGCCGGAAATTTCTATGTGGCATAGCCGGTTGGGACACATGAGTGTCAAGGGAATGGAGCAATTGTCTCGTTTGGGTTACTTGCCTTCTCTAAAGTTTTTAAGTTTTCAATTTTGTGAGCATTGTATATATGGTAGGCAACTACAGTGCCCCCACAAGAAAGCTCTTGGACAGAAAGATGCTCAGTTAGAGCTTGTGCATACATATGTATGTGAGATGCCTCAGCTTTCTTTGGGAGGGGAAAAATATTTTGTGTCTTTTAGTGATGATGCCACACGCAAGGTGTGGGTCTATCCTCTTCGTTTGAAGAGTGATACATTCTCAGTGTTTGAGAAGTTTGTTGCTCTTGTTGAGAATCAAACTGGCAAAACACTGAAAGCTTTGCGTTCCGACAATGGTGGAGAGTATATGTCCAAACAGTTTCAGGACTTTTGTGATGCTATACAGGAGAAGGTCCGTTCTATGTTGTCACATGCTGCATTACCTCACTGTTTTTGGGCTGAAGCTGTTATGACAGCCGTTCACCTTATAAATAGGTCACCTAACACGAGGCTTGGTGGGAAAGTGCCAGAGGAAGTATGGACAAGGAAGCCTCCGTCATACAAGCACTTGAGAGTGTTTGGTTGCGTTGCGTACGTGCACATACGCAGGGAAATGCGCACCAAACTTGATCCTAAGTCTCACAAATGCATATTCCTAGGATATGGTGACAGAGGTGAAATGGGGTATAGACTTTGGGATCCCATGAATAGAAAGATTATACGCAGCAATGATGTCATTTTTTATGAAACATGCATGTATAAGGAGCCTGCAAGGCAACAGGAGCCTGGCAGAGTCATCTTTGATGATGATGGACATCATGGACAACAACAAAGGGCTGTAAATCAGCCATTACAGCAGGAAAACCAGCCCTTAAATGGTGCTGAAAATGGTCCAAATGGACAGCCAGAGATGGCAGAAGATATCCCTATGGATATACCACAGTTAGAGGAGATACCGGGCATGATTTTTCAGCCTTATGGCATGGAACAGGAGCCACCAATGGGTGATATGCAGGCTGGACAGCAACCTGCAAATGATGGTCATTGGGTACGGAGGTCCACTAGACCCTCCAGAGCCCCTGACAGGTTTGTTCCAGGGGTTGACTACTTGATGCTCACTGACTGTGGGGAGCCCTCATGTTATAAAGAGGCTTTACAGAGGGCAGACAAGGCTCTATGGGAGCGTGCCATGAAGTCAGAGATGGATTCTCTGCACAAAAATGAAACATGGAAGTTGGTGCATTTGCCTGCAGGCAAGAAGGTTTTGCCATGCAAGTGGGTTTACAGGCTCAAAGTTGCACCAGATGCAAAGCCAAGATACAAAGCCAGGTTAGTGGCTAAGGGCTTCAAGCAGGAATATGGTGTGGACTTTGAGGAGATCTTCTCTCCAGTGGTCAAAATGACCACACTTAGAGCTGTGTTGGCTTTGGTTGCGCATGATGATCTGGTGGTGAAGTTAGAATTTGATTTGATCAAGTCTACAGTGAGATCCACGCTCTTCATCAAATCTGCAGGCCCTAAGCAGCTTTTGGTGTTGGTTCTGGCTCACTAAACAGCAATTCTACGCGTGCCAGAAACACATGGGGATATTCCATTGTTGCATTGTGACAGTCAGAGTGCCATTCAGTTGGCAAAGAACCCTGTTTTTCATGCAAAGACGAAGCATGTGGATGTGAAGTATCACTTCATCAGAGAGGTGATAGAGAACAAGCAAATTCAACTTGTTAAGATTCATACGGATGACAACCCGGCTGATCTGTTGACAAAGAGTTTGCCTCCGGAGCATTTTGCTCATTGCAGACACTTGATGGGCATTGGATGAGGCGAGTTTCAGCCTTGATATGGCCCTGTATATTATTATGTACATGCTGATTTTTCTTTTCCTTCATTTAAGGGCACTTTGCCTTTAAGTGGGAGGTTTATAGTGTGTACAAGCCCATAAGTTATAGTACATAGTACACTTAGTACTTTTAATGTACTAAGTGCACTATGTGTACTAGTGCAATATACATGTGTGATAGGGGAGTCACACACTCATGCCTCATGAGTTGACTTATCCCCACAACTCTCTCTCTCTCTCTCTCTTGCTTCTCTGTGTATGTCTCCCACATGACCTAACCCTAATTCCTGTTTCTCTCACACATTCATCTGCAAGTCACGAAACTTCTGGAGGTAGACCTCATAAGTGAGGTGCTGCAAGGTCATGGTCAAAGCTGAAAACCGGGCAACAACATCGTAATCATCCTCTTTCTTGAGGAAATCTTTCTTGAAAACGTCTTCAAATTGTGCCCAAGTCGTTGGCTTAGGGTTGAGGTCCTTCCACCAAAGCAAAGCTTTGCCGGACAAGAAACCTGCTGCTAATTGGATCTTCGATTCATTATCATATGGATGAAACTGAAAGTGAACTTGCCACTTATGTAGCCACGTGTCCACGATCTCCTTGGTTCGCTGCTTTGCTCGCCTCCGAACGGTTCCGGAGTTATGTTGGGGCCTAAAGCTGAAGCCAAGGTATCCATACCCGAGAAAGTAGAGAGGATAGTGGTCAATAGAGCGATGGAGTTTTGCAAAGCTTGCATCTGGGCTGCGATTTGTGCCTGACGTTCCGTCGAAGAAGCTTCGAGAGCTACTTTGAACTCTTGGAAATCTGATTTTGACACAAAATCGTCAAAAAGATCGGCCTTGGTACCTTCCGTAGCCGACAAGCCTTCGCGTTCCACGAGGGACTCCAACTCCGATTCTTGGGTCGACATCGTGAAGAGGGTACGTGGAGAGAAAATGCGATCTTTGCACAACAAAAGTGCACGGGAACTTGAGAGCTTGAGAGCTTGAAAACTTGAGAACTTGAGAGATGTGTGGCAAGAAGCCCACTTGAGGGGGTTTATAAAGGTTTCCCAAAAGCCAAATAATCTCCAAAAGCTAGGCTTAGCTTTTGCTTTGCTTTTGTGTTTTTTTTCTAGAATAAATATATATATATATATATATATATTCAGCTGTCTTAAAAATAAATAAATAAATAAACACCTTTAAACTTTGGAGGAGGAGTCTTGTAAAACTTTTTAAAAAAAATTAAACTCCAAAAAAACGAAGGCTTAAAAAAAAACGTAAGCTTTCCTTGGTTTTTTTTTTCCTCCTCTTGGTTTAGCCGGCGCGCTGTCTGCTAGCGGCGGCGAGTGCTGCCGGCGTGAGCTTTCCTGCCGGCGCTCGCTCGAGTGCCGGCGCTTGCTCAACTGCCGACGGCTGCCTCTACCGATGCTTTACGCCTGCGCCTGTCTGCCAGTACCTTCGACGCCTGTGCCAGCCCGCGTAGGCCTGGGCAGCACGGCAGCGTAGCCCTGGGCGCCTGCCCGCTTGGCCTAGGCACCGCCTGGGCTGGCTGCGCAAGCCTGGCCACAAGGCCACGTTGCCTGGGCGCCCGCCATGCCTAGCCTTGGCGCCGGCCTGGCCTGGTTGCTTGGCCGCCTAGCCTTATGCGCCTTCAGCCCGCCGGTAGCCACCGCCTGCAACCGTGCCAGCGTACAAAGCCGTCAACGCCGCCTTCTCACACATGCTCTCTCACTCGTTCGTTCAACGAAAAGCAACATGCTTTATCTTTTTTTTCCTGTTTCTCTCCCTACAGTTTATGCGTATGCACAACAAACATGCCTCTTCTTTGCAAAGCAATCAACCCTACTTAGACTACCACCTCCCATCAACATGGGTGTCTTTGATGAAGAAAAACACATACTATTTCTGAAAACTGCAGTATGCACAGGAAAAACAGCAAGCTTTTTAACACATACCGTTCTTCGACCTCTTCTTCTCTACCTACCGACTTGCTCGTTCACGAGGTATGCTCTGATACCACTGTCAAATCCCCACGGATCCCCTCGTGATCGATCTTGGTTCGAAACTCGAATCCTGCAAACAAACGAACAAACAAACAAGCAAGGGGGTGCAGGCCTGACTCACCTCCCAACCATGACAGCCGTGGGCAAGCCCACAGTCTTGGCTGTCCCCACCGAGCCACGAGCTGAGCTAACTAGGATGACGTACCGACCAATCTCTTCCTCGCGACGTCCCATACCGCCACGAAGCTGCCCTCGTGGGCCTCGAGACTGCTGACGGCCTTGACTGCGTAAAGCAGGTGCACGTCTGCACTAGATCCAGCCCCCAAGACCATAAAGCTCTCACAAACTCGCGAGACTCTCTATATCCCAATAACTAACCTTGGCCACCCTTTTATAGGCTCTTGGCCGGTCATCGAGCGTCCACACTTGGGCGCCTGCCCGTCCATACTTGGGTCCCCGCCCGTTAGTATTTCCCTAACTCAGCTCGTCAATCAGCCTGCCTAGTTCCAAGCTTCCCCAAGCCTCGAAACTAGTCTTGCATGCGTATAGCACACGGTAGATACACATTGTGCACATGATAGAGGGTGTCGTACGGAACCGTACAATATCGTACCATACCATACGCCAGTGTCGTGCGACATACGAGAGCAACTATGGAGATGATGTCTCAGCTTAAACTCAATGGAGCTTCGCTGTCATTGGGAGACTGAGGTGGCAGCAACAGTCAAAAACAAAAGAAAGGAGGGGGGGTCCGTACGGAACCGTACAAAAGTGTCATGTGACGTACAAGAGCAACTATGGAGATTATGTCTCGGCTTAAACTCAATGGAGCTTCACTGTCATTGGGAGGGGAGACTGAGGCAGTATTCAGGGAGGCAGGATCAGCAGGACACCTCTCAAACCTTCACTACAAACTTTTTGAGGGTGCCACCAAGCGACCACCATTCAGGCTCGTTTGGACCAAAAAGAGCAGAGACATCACAGCTGAGCCCAAAACCCTCTGGCACCACACACCCGGGCGCAGTCTAGAGAGGAAGCAATCTCTCCAAAGGGCTAGATGTCCCAGTCCACAGAGATCTAGACCCTCAGCCCACCAGCTGCAGATGAGGACATCCTTAGACACCATAGAGAAGCACCGCCACAGGTGGTGGACAGTGCTGCACTAAACACCATTCAGAAGGAGGATAACATCTCACTAAGCGACCACCACTCAATCTCATTCGGACCAAAAAGAGCAGAGGCATCACAGCTAAGCCCGCATCCCTCTGGCACCACACATCCGGGTGCAGTCTCTCCAAAGAGCTAGATGTCCCGGTCCCCAAAGATCTAGATCCTCAGCCCAACAGCTGCAGATGAGGACATCCTTAGACACCAGAGAGAAGCACCGCCACTGAAACTCGCGGCGGATGCCCGGGGGACTAGGGCCTTTGACACACTTGTTGATACCATCAATGCATATTAAAACATTTAAACATGGCCACAGCCTTAACACATATCCATCATCACTTTGCATAAAACATAAAAGCTAGACAAAACATCCACAAATGCTAAAAATGGAGCTTGCACGTGTGACACCGCATAGAGGTCAGAATGGGCCAACCGCCCCCTTGGAGTATTTTATTACCCAAGGAGAATAATATCATGTACAAGCTTTGAGGGCCTTACTCTCCCCACGGGAGATGCCGGATTATCCATATACAAATGCCATAACACAACCCAACACGAGGCAACCAAGCCGGAAGATAAGCTGTAGAAATGCCGAGCCAACAACATAATCCATATACCTCCGTGTAAGTACTGATTCTTCCCCAAAAACCACGGGTCTTCATGCAATAGAGCTGGTACAACAGGTTCAGCTCTCCATTTAGCCGAAACAATAGGTATGGTGGCCAGTACAGTAGGTACAAGGGCTGGTACAGCCAGAACGGTGGCTAGCACAGCCGGTACAAGGGCTGGTACAGTCGGTACAAGGGTTGGTACAGCCAGAACGGTGGCTGGCACAGCCGGTACGGTGGCTGGTACAGCAAGTACAACAAGTGCTGGTACAACAAGTACAATGGCTAGAAATCATAATAAATGATTGAATACCCTTGCCTTCAGTATTTCTTCACGATGAATACCCTTGCCTTCAGTATTTCTTCACAATGGAAGCCTCCAAAACAGTCCCCAACGGCCGGTATTCTTCATGGGCAGCCTTCAAGAGAGAGAGAAAGAGAGTAGCCATCATTAGGGCAGCCTGTAACGGTGGTAGAGGCTAGTGTGCAGCAAGAGAGCCTCCATTAATGAAGAGAGAGGGCTCCAATTTATAGATCTGGGCATCCCATGAGCTAAAATGGCAAGAGAAGGCTACAATGACAAGTGGAGAGCCACACAATAGCTGAAGTGACAAGTGTGAGGCCACTTGTCTCACTTTGATCCACTTTCTAACAAGTGTCAGGCCACTTGTCTCACTTTGGTCCACTTTCTTGCCACATGTCCCAATCTAAGAGATGGGTCCTTCCATAAACTTTATCTCTAAAAATTTCCCAACTGGTAGACATTCTGTCATAGGCACTTTGTCAACTCTTGGTATCTCCTCAATTCCAGATGTAATGACGCGAATAGAATTTCCATCGAAGTCGGGCCAAAAATAGCAACTCTCCTAAATTTTAGGAGTGTGGTCCTTTGTATTCTAGGATAATCCCCCATTCCCAAAGCTTGTACTTTCCAAATATTTAAACATCCTGGAGTCCACCAGACCCCTTTCAGACTGGAAAATGTCCAGGCTGGTGACATCCTCCCCAACTTCTTAAAAGTTGTCCGCAACTTTAAGCTTCAAGCCATATATTCAAGATATAATCATGTCCCATCGATTGGGCGAGACGAGACAGTCTCAAAAATCCAATATAACTGAAGAATCCATGTCCCAAAAAAGTGGGCGAGACTAAATAAGTCTCCATAATACCAATATCAAAATCATGTCCCAAGATAAATGGGCGAGACAAAAACAGTTCCATAAGTCCAGATATCATAATCATGTCCCAAGATAAATGGGCGAGACAAATCAGTCCCATAAGTCCAGATATCATAATCCATGTCCCAAGTAAATGGGCAAGACAAAACAAGTCTCCTGCCAACAAGACATCGGTCCACATGACCCTTGGCATAGACATAAGTCCCGTCATGTCCACTTTACCACTTGCACTCCGTGTTGGTACTCTGACCACACACCTTGGATGAGAGGTGGGCTCAAGTAACAAGATAAAACAATCACTCGCAGACATAGATAACCTGGTGTTCCATAAGCATTTCTGCTACACATAGTTTTTAGGCATTTCGGCCACCAATAGTTTGTAGGCATTTCGGCCACCAACTCACACTACCCTCTCAAGTGCCCATGTTCCCTTCCATGTGCTCTCTATTGTTCCACCCACACATGGTAGAAACAATCTTCAAGAGAGCGCGTAGGACAAGAGAACACTACACAGGGTATGTTGTGCTTGTCACTACCCTTTGAAGTGCCCATGTTTCCTTCCATCTGCTCTCTATTGTTCCACCCTCACATGGTAGAAACAATCTTCAAGAGAGCACGTAGGACAAGAGAACACTACACAAGGTATGTGAATCATGAGTTTCATAAGTCCAATGCATCCCAAATAAAGGGAGCCAAATAAAGAGAGCCAAAAAGAATAATCCATCCCAGTAAAAGGGAGCCATAAACATAATCCATAAACCTGAGGATGGATCCAAATTCCTAGAAAAGAAGTCCAAGAATCCATAGACCTGCATACCATAATCCTTGTATACCATAACTCTTACCACATACTATGTACTAACCACACACCTTGGAGTAGAGGTGGACTTTATCCATAAAAGCATCATATCCATGAGATATTCAAAGATTTCTTCTCTATAAACTCGGACAGATTCGTCCATAGAAATTGCTTGTGAAGCCCAATATCTATATAAATCTCGTCGAAGAAAGAAATCTCCATGGATATAATCCATCCCAATAAAGGGAGCCATGAAAAGAATTCATCCCAATAAAGGGAGCCATAAACAATGTTTCCCTGAAACCATCTCAAGGCAAACAACAACACCTTTCTCCTTGCAGAGCTATACAAGGGTTAGTGAACATCAAAAACACTTCATAGTAAATAGCCAAAGCACTAACTTTGCAAACTCAAAGTATACTTAGCTTTTCTTTGCCAGGTTGGTCATGAAGCCAAAAGAAATATCTCGTCACCATATCCTTAAGATATCCTGAGATATATCTCCATATAGCTTGCCTGAAAGCTTGATAATATAATCCACAATATCCATATGGAAAGAGTGCTAAACGTGTGCACATAAAGACAACTTCACACTTCCACGATAAAATTCTGTGAATTCATAAATCCTTAGATCAACAAGCTGTCTACTGCTCATGCTCTTGCTTCATAAGCTATGAAGCGGCTGGCCATGCTTAACAGCAATGATGGTAAGTGTGGTCCCCACTTGAGATCTTTTCTCTTCCTTATTGATAGAAGGAAGCCTCCACTTCCAAGAAAGCCTATGCTCTGATACCAATGAAACTCGCGGCGGGTGCCCGAGGGACTAGGGCCTTTGACACACTTGTTGATACCATCAATGCATATTAAAACATTTCAACATGGCCACAGCCTACACATATCCATCATCACTTTGCATAAAACATAAAAGCTAGACAAAACATCCACAAATGCTGAAAATGGAGCTTGCACGTGTGACACAGCATAGAGGTCGGAATGGGCCGACCCCCCTCTTGGACTATTTTATTACCCAAGGAGAATAATATCATGTACAAGCTTTGAGGGCCTTACTTCCCCACGGGAGATGTCAGATTATCCATATACAAATGCCATAACACAACCCAACATGAGGCAACCAAGCCGGAAGATAGGCTGTAGAAATGCCGAGCCAACAACATAATCCATATACCTCCGTGTGGGTACTGATTCTTCCCCAAAAACCACGGGTCTTCATGCAATAGAGCTGGTACAACAAGTTCAGCTATCCATTCAGCCGGAACAATTGGTACAGTGGCCAGTACAGTAGATACAAGGGCTGGTACAACCGGTACAGCAAGTACAAATGCTGGTACAACAAGTACAATGGCTAGAAATCATAATAAATGATTGAATACCCTTGCCTTCAGTATTTCTTCGCGTTGGAAGGCAGCCTGTAACGGTGGTAGAGGCTAGTGTTCAATAAGAGAGCCTCCAATAATGAAGAGAGAGGGCTCCAATTTATAGATTTGGGCCTCCCATGAGCTAAAATGGCAAGAGAAGGCTACAATGACAAGTGGAGAGCCACACAATAGCTGAAGTGACAAGTGTGAGGCCACTTGTCTCACTTTGATCCACTTTCTAACAAGTGTCAGGCCACTTGTCTCACTTTGGTCCACTTTCTTGCCACATGTCCCAATCTAAGAGATGGGTCCTTCCATAAACTTTATCTCTAAAAATATCCCAACTGGTAGACATTCTGTCATAGGCACTTTGCCAACTCTTGGTATCTCCTCAATTCCAGATGTAATGACGCGAATAGAATTTCCATCGGAGTCGGGCCAAAAATAGCAACTCTCCTAAATTTTAGGAGTGTGGTCCTTTGTATTCTAGGATAATCCCCCATTCCCAAAGCTTGTACTTTCCAAATATTTAAACATCCTGACCCCTTTCAGACTGGGAAATGTCCAAGCTGCTGACAGCCACACGTGGTGGTGGACATTGCTGCGCTGAACACCATTCATAAGGAGGATCACATCTCATGAGCTTTGACTCTCTTCATTGTATAAAGGAGCCCACATTATACTGTTAGCAGTCATCTCCTGTCTGTACCATATTACACTGTAGGGCCACTGATGTGGGTGTGCCCACCCATATGACGACTCCTTGATCATGTTCCTCTTTTTCCCAGTTTTTCGAGTTGTTTGCTTGTCATGGGGGAGCTGTTTTTCCTTGGCCGACTTGTAACCCAGGAGGGGCCCGCCGCGGGGGTGGCCGACCAGGCTGCTTTGGTCGTGGGCCAGTCAACCACTACTTCTGCTGGCCGACTAGGCTTGTCCTAGTCGTGGTCTTTTCTTTAGGAGCTGTCAGGCGGTTCCTACTGGCCGACTGCTGCCCCATGCCCATATTTATAGGGCTCTGTCCCCCCCCCCCCCCACACTTGTTGTACCGGATATACTTGTGTATATAGTAGAGTTCGACACCGCATCTCCTCTCTTGCTCTTCTGCAGTTTTCTGCTCTCTGATTTCTGTCTCATTTCCACTGCACATTCCAACATGGTATCAGAGAGCCCTAGGTGGCTTGAAGCTTTAGAGACAATGAGAGCTTTTGGCATTGCTGTTTTTGGAGCTGATTGGAGAATATTTGGGCTGTACGGGACATGGAGAAGCGGGTAGAAGGCGGGCGTCATTGCTGGACAACCACTTTGCAAGAAACCGCAGACTCTTCTTCAAATTTTTTTCCCACCCACCACTATGGCATTTGGAAGGTGATGATGGAGTCTGTATTGGAATCTTATGATTGGGCTGACTTTGTCACGGTTGGTGTTTCAAGGCCAAATCCGGCGGAGGAGGACCCTTCACTATCAGTCAGAGAGCGGGAAGCCCAGGCATAGATGTGGGATCATGTCAATGCCTGTGTCCCCTCTTTCATCTTTCTTAATTGCGCACCCCAAGTGATCAATCATATCAAACACATGACGCTGGCTCGAGGGATTTGGCAACACTGGCTTCTCTGTACAATCGGGTATCACCCATGAAGAGAGTTTCCGTGGAAGTGCAGATGCGAGTGATGAATTCTGCAAAGTCTTCGACGATGAGGGAGCACATCAACAAACTCCAGGCCCTTCAACGAGAGGTTCTTCAGGCTGGGAAGGAGATATCGAAGGACATGGCCATCACCCTGCTGTCTCATCTGTCCTCTCAGTACTCAGCTTTCTATTCCTCTTTGATCACCAATGGGAGGCTCAATATCATTACTTGGGAGGAGCTTGTGTCGATGATATTGGACCAGGAGGAGCGATTTCTAAACCCTCCACAAGCTGGAGGTTATGAGGCTTTGACTGGCCAACGGTCAAAAGGCTGCAAAACCAACAACAACAAGGACAAAGGGAAGTCTTCACAGTCGAAGTCTTTTGAAAAGAAGCCCGACTCAGATCGTGATGCTTTGAAGGCCAAGCGGACCTATAACCAATGTGGCCAAAAGGGTCATTATTGGAGCAAATGTCCTCAAACGGAGCACCGAGAAAGGTGCAGATTCCTCAGTTGCAGCCACGAAGACTCCAGCTTTTGTGCACTTGGAGATTATGGACATCAGAGGTTCATCTTCTTCAAGCAAGGAGGCGGTTGGTCTCACCGTTGGGGATACTCGATAGTGGATTTTGGACAGTGGTGCTTCTAGGCACATGACTCCTTCCCAAGTGTTGTTACAGGACCTTCGGAGGCAAACAGGTCACATCTTTATTGGTGACAAGTCCACTACCCCAATTCACAGTGAGAGTAGGTTGGAGATCGTCCCCGATGGCACAAGAGGGAAGCATTCCTTCCCAGTTCTTTAAGGCCAGGTTGTTTGGGAAGGCGAAGTGGAGAATGGGATTTACAAACTCTCAGCACTCTACTTGAATGTGGAGCTTTCCGTGACCAGATGGTGGATGGCTTGCCAAATGTTGGCAACACGCAAGGACACTGCAGTTCTTGCATTCATGGGAAGCAACATAGAGAGTCTTTTTCTAAGGAGGCTACGAGGTGGGCTTCGAAACCACTGGAGTTGGTTCAGACTGACTTGTGTGGCCCTATGCAGACCCCATAGGAGCCTTGTATTTCATGCTGATTGTGGATGATTGTAGCAAGTTCACATGGGTGCATTTTCTGCCACATAAGAACCAAGCCTTTGCTCGGTTCAAGGACTGGTATGCTTTGGTGGAAAAGGAGTCTAGATTGCAGGTGAAGACTATTCGAGCTGACGAAGGAGGGGAGTTCTCTTCTAATGCTTTTGTGTTGTTTTGTGTGGAGCATGGCATCAAGCGGAAGCTGGCCAATACAGGGTCGCCTTCAGAGAATGGAGTGGTTGAGCGAAAGAACCGGACTATGGTGAAGATGGCGAGGACGATGTTAGAGCATCGCGACCTTCCTCGTCCACTTTGGGGAGAGGCTGTGGCTATGGCTCCGGCTGTCCATATCCTCAACCGATCTCCGACGACTGCAATGCCTAAGATGACTCCGGATGAGGCTTATTTTGGCAAGAAACCAAATGTCTCCCATTTTTGTGTTTTTGGGAGTGATGCCTATGTTCACATTCCAAAGAAGCAAAGGGGGAAGCTTGACTCCAAGTCGCAGAAGCTTGTTTTTGTGGGATATAACTCTCTTTCCAAGGGCTACAAGATATATGACTCAAAGCGGATGAGGTTGTTGTCAGTAGAGATGTTGTCTTTGATGAGCTTGTTCCAGCTTCCACTGTTGAGGAGCCACCACTTCTTGGAGAGCTAGATGAGAATGAGGATGAGTCCCAGATTAGATGAGAATGAGGATGAGTCCCAGATTATTGTTCCAGCTGACCAGCGTCAGTTAGTTGATTCCGAGGTTGGAGATGTGCCACAACAACAGCAGGAGGCTCCGCGTTCTGTTCGAGTACCGAAGTGGTTGTTGGATACCATTCGAGAGTCTGGTCCGATGGAGTATCCCTCTGAGTGGACCATGGAGGATGGACCTCGCATTCGCATAGAGTTCGTGACAAATGTCCGTTAGAGGAGCATTCACACGGAAATTATACCTTGATGTCTCGTATCATTTGGGACAAGGAGCCTACTTCAATTAAGCAAGCTCTTTCCCAAGAGACTTGGAGGAAAGCCATGCAAGTGGAAATAGAGACCATAGAGAAGAATGGAACTTGGGAGTTGGTTCCAAGGCCATCGAAACGATCAGTCATTGGTGTCAAGTGGGTCTACAAAACCAAGTATAAGTGTGATGGGTCCATGGACAAGCACAAGGCCAGACTTGTGGACAAGGTGGAAAGGTACAACAAGATACGGTAAGGTAAGGTATTGTAAGGTACGCATTCAGGTACGGGTTGAGATTTTGAGGTACGTTAAATACGTAAGGTCCGTAAAAACATTAAAAAATATACTATATAGTGTACATATATATACAAAAAAATGAATGAAAAAACAATTCATTTTTGAACATTCAACAACACAATTACCAAAATGAGAGCTCCATCTATCAACACGTTTCCTTCGCTATCATACTCTCAGCTCTAGCTCTACAATGGCGGTGACTGCAGCGGCTAGCACCGCATCATCATTGTCTCTCATTGCATGTCTGTATCAATGAGACGAATGGCTATATTCGCACTTTGAATAAGTCGACTAAAATCGGCAACGGCGACCGGACTAGGGTTGTTTTTGGCCCAAAATCTTTTTAAAAACTGCCACGTACTTGCCAATGAGGTGATAAATCAAGTGGTGAAGGTGTTTGCCTAGGACCAAGAGGTCTTGGGTTCAAAACCCCCCTTGGTGCTTCCTTGACAACATCGCCTACCGGTGGATAAATAAGTGGCTTCAGGTGGGCGCCTACAAGCGGTGAAAAATCAATAACTATGGGAGGATCTTGGACCAAAGGTCAATCTGGGGGGGGGGGGGGGGGGAAGAAAAAAAAATTATGCCACTACCGTACTGTACACTAAAATGTACCTTACAATAAGGTACATACGTACTGATGCAACCTTGCTTGTGGCTAAGGGCTATGCTCACCGGCGAGGCATAGACTATGAGGACACTTTTGCACCGTCGACAGCTAGGATGACCACGATTCGAACAGTTCTTGCCCTTGCCTCTTCTTAGCACTGGCCAGTGTATCAGATGGATGTGAAATCTGTGTTCCTAAATGGTGACTTGTAGGAGGAGGTGTATGTTGAGCAACCTCCAGGCTTTGAGGTTCCGGGATCAAAAGGTATGGTTTACAGGTTGCGGAAGACCTTGTATGGTCTTAAACAAGCTCCCAGGGCTTGGAACCAGAAGATTGATTCTTTGTTTCTACGAAAGGGTTTCCAGAGATCAGTTGCAGATCCGAACTTGTATCTCTTTCAGGAACGCACTATAGTCACTTTGATTATCCTCTATGTGGATGATCTTTGTCCTCACCATCAATCATGTGGAGCACATAGCGATGACGAAGGCTACCTTGTTAGAGAAATTTGAGATGATGGATTTAGGCTTACTTCATTTTTTTGGGATTGGAGATTTTGTAGACCCAGACGGAGTTCTTTGTTTCTGAGCAACGGTATGTTCATGATTTGTTGGAGGCCTTTGAGATGGAGAACTGCTGGCCTATTTCATCTCCGATGGACCCGAATACCAAACTTAATGTACATGATCCTTGTGGCAGGTTGATGCATCTTTGTATTGGAAACTTGTCGGTCTTTGATTTGGTAACTGAACACCAAATTGGACTTGAGTTTTCCAATGGGGTTGTTGAGCTCATTTATGCAAGACACCTTTGAAGACTCATTGGGACACAGGATTGCGGATCTTGCGGTATCTGCAGGGTACGAAGGATCTTGGACTCTTTTATAACACTGGAGGGGGAACGAAGGACCGAGTCAGTCTCTAAGGTTGGAGTGACTCTGATTGGGGAAGAGATCCAAACACGAGGAGATCTACTTCAAGATACAGCTTTACCCTTGGCTCAGGAGCAATTTCTTGGAGCAGCAAGGGGCAACCAACTATTGCCTTATCTTCCACTAAGGCAGAGTATCGAGCTGCTTGTGGTGCTGCTTGCGAGGTGGTGTAGCTGCGGAGGTTACTTGGCGTCATTGGGTTTCCATAGAAGGAACCCACGGTCATCCAGAGCTGTATAGCTATTGCTTGGAACCCTATCTTCCATGCCTCGACCAAGCATATAGAGATACAATATCACTTTGTTCAAGAGAAGATTTTGGTTGGTGACAGCTTGCTAGTTTTTGTTCGACAAAGGACAATACGGTGGACCTCTTCACGAAGCCTCTACCTCAACAAATGCTTCGTCAGCACTCTAGCTCACTGGCATTGATTCCACATCTAGGAGCTAAGAGGGGGTGTCAGCAATCATCTCCTGTCTTTACCATATTACACTGTAAGGAGTGAGGGCCAGTGATGTGGGTGTGCCCGTCCGTATGAGAACTCCTAGATCATGCTCCTTTTTTTCCCATTTTTTCCAGTTGTTTGCTTGTCGTGAGGGGCTATTTTTCCCTGGCCGACCAGGCTGCTCTAGTCATGGGTCAGCCAACCACTACTTCTACTGGCCAACTAGGACTTGTCCTAGTCGTGGGCTTTTCTTTGGGGACTGTCAACTTCTTCCTACTAGCCGACTGTTGTCCCATGCCAATATTTATAGGGCTCTTGCCCCTCCCCCACACTTGTTGTATCGAATATACTTGTGTATATAGTAGAGTTCGACACCACATCTCCTCTCTTGCTCTTCTACAGTTTTCTACTCTCTGAGAGCTGTCTCATTTCCGCTACACATTCTGACATATACGTGGACTCTTTTATATAATGTGGACATCCTTAGACACCATAGAGATGCACCGCCACAAGTGGTGGACATTGCTGCACTAAACACCATTCAGGAGGAGGATGACATCTGATGAGCTTTGACTCTCTTCATTATACAAAAGAGTCTGCATTATACATGCCCGTTTCTTTGTAACTTTTTTTCCATAGACCCTTCTGATCCATTTCATTTGTTAACAAATTTTGTAACACAACTTTGTAACTTTGTCTCATAGACCTTCATGGTCTTTTGAAGAGAGAGAGAGTTCTATTTTCTTTTAGTTTTACTTTCAATACCATGATAATGTATTCCATGGACATGATGTAACATTTTCGTCTCATACGTCATTTTGGCCTTTTAAAGACGTTAATACAACTCTCTCTCTCTCTCTCTCTCTCTCTCTCTCTCTCTCTCTCTCTCTCTCTCTCTCTCACACACACACACACACACACACATGATTAGGAGTAAGCCATCAGTGCCACATGAGATTGTGCGGGCAAAGATGGGGGCTCCACCGATAGTGACAGAGGCTCTATTCCAAATAGTGACATACTGGCACAGACTTTGGGAGCTTCCACTAGATAGATACTCCCGGCCAGCCCTGGAGTCCTCGAGACAACTGACACTCGAGGGAGATACAGAGTGCCGATATGCACAAGTAGGCACTTGGTTTGGCGTGCAGATGGAGGCACTCCCCCCCCATTCCAGTACAGTATAGAGGCCCCGTCATTTGCTCTCGGCCGCACAAAGCGGAGCAGGGTTATCAAGGACATTGTCAGACTGGATACTATGGAGTTCACCTAGTCGTCCACTAGGAACGAAGATGGCCTTCTACAGAGATCACCTCCTTTGCCTAACAGAGGATGGTTTCATCATCCGCCCACGCTACATGGACACACACCTATCTTTTGGGGTGAGATGTGCGATCGGCCAAATTCGCACCTCATCCCACCAACTGAGAGTGGAGAATGTCAGATATGGGCCCAGGGCGGCCGTACCAGAGGACAAGATATGCTAGCTCTATCACACAAAGCCCGAGACAGAGGATCATTACATATGCCAATGCCTTGTATACTATGAGATTCGGGGGAGGTTCCATTGCCTCTTTCGAGCTGGGTTTGGACCACTTTCCAAGATGGACTTCCCGCATCAGAGATGCCTAGGACTTTTTCTTCTAGAGCTCCGCAAACACAGGGAGTCCTTAGTGAGATCCAGATTAGCTACATTTGCTTGAGGACCAGCACAGAGAGCTCTCACCGACTTCTTCCATACCAGCACTCCGAGGGCCAATCCACCCACCATACCCGGACCACAAGCTAGTGCAGGAGCTCGGCCGAGAGAGGTGACACTCGATAGAGCCACTAAGTTATGCAGAGCTCGATGCCCCAAACCCCATGGCCCTCACCCACAGCCACCAGCCACGCCACCACAGGAGGATCCAAGCCATCATCTCCCATCATCGTAGGACCTTCTCGCGCCGGCGCAGTTTTACCACCTTGAGCACCATGTCACACAGCCCATGAGGGATGTATTAGGGTAATATGAGAGCTCTCTATTCATGTACCTAGAGCAAATTTTATAGTCCTAGAGTTTTGTTATCTTTCTTTATTATTATTTTGTACCTAGGATGATGTACCTCATTGATATGATGTAACCTTTTGATCTCATAGGTCATTTTGGCCTTTTGAAGACGTTAATACAACTTTCTTTCTTTCTTTCTTTCTTCCAGACGATCAGCTTCATACAGAGGATCAAAGATATGCCATCAGATCGACTCTCACATAGAGCTTTTGAGGCGTCCAGGCAGCTCGCGCGGAGATAGGAGATCATGGTATTCATAGATGATACAGTGGCTCACTCAACATGGTCTTGACATAGATCACCTACCACCTTTCCAGTATGATATACATGCACCACACATCTAGCTCTCTCACAGTGAGAGGAACAGAGTCCTTCGGCAGGATTTATCGTAGCGATACACTCAAGAGCCGAGGATGCTATACTACAGAGATCAGTTTATGCATATCTCGACGGATGGATTCATACAGAGACATGGATACATGGATGTGTACATGCCTCACAGTGCCCGAGTGGCGATTGGCCAGCTCAGAGTGTCATCACACCAGCTTGAGATTGAGGCAGGTAGGCCAGCACGGATCCCCAGAGCAGAGGACATGCAGACTATGCCAGGAGGAGGTTGAGAGTGAGGAACATTATGTATGCAGATGCAGAGCATATAGTGTCATTAGAGAGAGATACACCACCATCTTCAATGGACATCCCTCACTCCCCCAAATCATGGAGTCCGCAGACCAGCGCAGATTTGGCCAGTTCTTGTTAGAGACAACGCCACGGAGAGACACTGATACGGATTCATACCACAGGGAGAGGTGGGCGACAACTCCAGCTCACTGATTTCTTCCAGAGATCTATCCCAATGCCTACCCTGACACAGGAGGGAGTTACACTTTTGCGCACTGTGCGGACATCCGAGCCAGACGGAGACTGAGAGCACTACGCTACGAGACTCCCAGACTACATCAGAGGGAGGTCACAGAGATACGGGCTCGACATCAGCACCATATCCAGGAGCGGGTAGCTCACTTACACTCACACCCAGAGATCATGCTCCGAGGTATTTTTGCCTCGCCATCGCCTATGTATCACATATTACAACCCCATTATGGTACTGGTTGGAGCTAGACAGATCTGCATTGCATTCTTGTATACCCTACGCATATAGGTTGCATACTGAGCCTCTAGCAGTAGTGCTCTATCCATCACACCCCCCCACTAGCTCACTACTTTCATGGTACTGAAAGGAGCAGTCGACCAGCAGAAAAAGAGAAGTGAGTGAGGGAGAGTTGGGCGCCAGCTTCTAGGACAAGGGAAAGTGCAAAGACGTGGAGAAGAATGGGGGAGAGGAGGTGGAGGGGTCCAAATCCCTTGTGCCATGTGGCACAGCCCGCTGCCCACCATAATTGATGGTGGGCACCTCCTTAAAGTGTCCACACACTTATGAGGCCATGTGTGGATGCCCAGCATTTGGGTTGCCCACACTTTTGACCTTGGGCCCCGCGAACTGAGGCGGTGGCAACTACTGAGGTTATAAAACCTTTGCAATAATAAACAAGGGTTAAATGAATACTTACCACCTGTTCACATGCCACAAGCCATGTCAGAATATAGGGCATTCACAAGGGCTCATGGGTGAGCGTCCCCTACCCCGTGAACTAGACACGTCATAATAGGCATTCACACAAAAACAATTTCAAACACGTAGAGATGCATGCATTTGCATTATGCAATGGAAATCTCCGGATCCTGGAACTTGTAAATAGCAAGTCTTCCCAAGCACGAACTGGCTCAACGAGAAGCCTAAACTGGGATCCCTGATAGTGGGTTCCACGTCCTAGCCACACTACAGGTGACACGAGACCTAGCCTCCCATAGGTGACGCGAGTCCTGGCCTCAGTACGGGCGACACGAAGCTCCCTGGCCTCCCGTACCTTGGCACGAAAATAGAGGAAGACCACTTGGAGGGCCAAATGGTGACATCCTCCCCCCGGCTTCTGAATAGTTGACCTCAACTAAAAAGCCTCCAAATATGCCTGAAACAGTTGTGGGTAATCTTTGAAGTAGTCTTCATCAACCCATTTTGCGTTGATAGGCAAATAGTTCTTGAACTTCACAAGGTATCTCCTAGAAAGCTTACCGGCAGGTAGCTTTCTCTCCTTGTGAAACACAATCTGTTCAGGTTGAAGAATGCCTTATCATTGGAAGATTCACAATGCCTTTCATGTGAGTCTATTGCGCAAGTATGTGGGGCTAGAGGAAGACCTGTCGGCTGCAGCAAGAGTACATGGAGTTTGTCCAAACCAGCAATCGACCAGTCCATCAATTTATTCCAAGGCCTATAAAAGGCAATATTGCTCACCGTTTTCATTCATTCAGTCCAACCTTTGATTGGATCACTAGACTAGGATTTTACACCCTTCAAGTAGGCAGCCAAGGGCTGCAAGATTTGTACACCTTTTTGAACCATATGAACATACTGAAACTCAGCCATCTCTCTGTCTCTCTTCTCTGTATGTGTTTTGCGTCAGCATGTTCCAAGATGGTGTTTAGGACTGAAAGAAGACTCCCAGAGCTTCCGTATGTAACATGGGATCATCCTTGCACGTCTTCCACATGACATCTCCCTCTACTAAACTTGATAACGAGATTCCAAATTCTGTTATTGGATGACTGTCATCATCCCATTATCTATTATCAAGCAAGTAACACATCAATTTGAGTCGTGTACTTCACCTCTCTAGTACTGAACTTGTATTTTCTCTCTCTCTCTCTCTCTCTCTCTCTCTCTCTCTCTCTCTCTCTCTCTCTCTCTCTCTCTTGCTTGCAATGCAACAGCCATAGCCATGTTCATCTTCCAACCACCATAGCAAGGCTAAAACCCGACATTTGGTATGAGAGCCTTGAAGTCGTCATCTAACTCACTGTCCATATCTCTATGCGTATACCTCAACCTCTCCCCGCTTGCTGTTGTCCACCTAGCTACGCATACCCAACTTCATTGGGTGATCCCGATTGCTAGTTACCATCGTTGCCCAACACTGCTACCCATCTCCTTTGTGCGCTACCCAGTAGCAACCCAACTACACACAACAGCAGCCCAAATACACAGCTCTGACGACTATGCGCTTAGTGTTCCTAAAGCTACCCTTCTCACGAGCTCCACACCTTAGCTTAAGCTAAACTAGACTTAGCTCTCCCACAGCTGCAACAAAGAAGCACAACATCAAGAGAATGAATTTTGAAAAAGGGCAAACAGCTTCACGACTATCTCTACAATAGTAGACACATCAAAGCAATCAAAGTGCTTCTGCAAATGACACTCAGGAAGGTGCAGATTTAGGGCTTTCATCATTAGTAGACTCATCAAAGCAATCAAATTGCTTCTGCAAACAACACTCAGGAAGGTGCAGATTTAGGGCTTTCATCATTAGTAGACACATCAAAGCAATCAAATTGCTTCTGCAAACGACACTCAGGAAGGTACAAATTTAGGGCTTTCATCATTTTTTGAAAATCTATCTTAATCAAAGCATTAATCCAAAATCTTCCATCATTTCTTAAAATTGAGGGTACATGCATGACATTAACATGTTGCTATAGCCTCATATAGCAACATTTTCAAAAAAACTCCTAAATTTGGAAACCCTAATTTCAAAAACCTTGATTTACCTATAAAAGGATAGACACTAGCTCAAACATTATAAGAGCGAAGACCCCCTTCTCATATCATGGCCTCTTATCTATTCATTGAAAAAATTGATGGGAATAACTTTCATAACCTGGCAGATTAAAGTGAAATTTAGTCTCATGAGAGGGTTATTGCCTTTCATTGAGGGGGAGGAAAAGATGCCTGAAGGTAAAGATGAAGCCCAACAAGCTTGGAAGCTCTGAGATCAGAAAGCCTTTGGCCTCAAAGCCCCAAGCCTGTCCAACAACCTCATACACCATGTTGCTAATCTCCTAACCTCCAAAGAATCCTATGAGATGCTGGATAAGCTCTTTGGAGCACAGGGAAAGAACTCTAAGGTCTCTTTGCAAATAGAGTTCTATGGCCTAATGCTGCAATCACATGAGAACTTCGACGCTCATATGAACAAGATGAAATCCCTGATAAACCAGCTTGATGCTCACGTGAACAAGATGAAATCCCTAATGAACCAGCTTGATGCACTTAGAGCCAAGGTGGATGAAGACGTGGCCATAGCTGTTCTTATCAAGTCAATGTCAATGCTTGAAGATCCCTACGGCGGAAACCTCATCACCACACTCCAAAATCTCCCAAACGTCGCCCTAGAAGGAGTCACTCCTTCAAAGAAGAAGAGAAGAAGTTCAAGAGTAAGACAATAGGAGGAGACAACTCCTCCTTCACAAAGAACTTCAAAGGGGACAACTCCTCCTTTGTGGTAGGAACAATCATATAGAAAAGGACTCCTATTCAAAGAAGCCGTGCAAACATTGTGGGAAACACAACCACAATGAAAAGTAGTGCTATCATAAAAAAGCAAATGCCAATATCATTGAGGAGAAAGAGCTTTCCACAAAGGAAGCAAATTACTGCCATGATGATTACGCCTTTTAGAGTCCAAAGTTATGTGTTGTATTGGTGTATTGTTCAGTTGTGTTTTGTGAGTGTGTGTACTCTACCCTTGGAACCCCATAACTAGCATGAGAAACTAGGCTATGTGCCTAAGATTTATCCTTGACACAATTGGAGATCTATCCTTGACAAGCATTAGGTAATCTCTTGGGGGGGTAGATTGTTGGAAATCAAGGTCTTGCCTATGTGTGAACCATAGTTGTTTCTCGTACCGGTATGAACCCATTCGGTTCGTACGGTGCAGTATCATACGATACGGGTTTTTTTTTTAAATCCCCTCCCCCTCCCACCTTGAGAAAAAAAATCCAAATGCTAAAAAAAATATAGAAATCCTACTTAACGAAGATCCCAAATGCTCGCAATACTTCGCAATTTTCGTGTCCACTCAGTATTCCATATGGGGTTGCTGAGAGACCTAAAAAATCTGCCAGGGTAGACTGGTAGTGTACACTTGATTGGTAGGATGAGAGAATCTTGCTACATCACTTGCAGATCCCTAGTATAGGTAGGCTAGACAGTCAGATCCTCAAGTTATGTACGAGGGAGAAGATTTGGACATGGCCATTTTGATCTAGAGAGGAGTCCCTAAACCTATCACCCTAGATGCACTGCTTGTATTTGTGCAAAGGACGGTCCCTTAGTCATAAATGCTACACTGGGAGATTTATCCTTGACAAGCATTAGGTAATCTCTTGAGGGGGGAGATTGTTGGGAATCAAGGTCTTGCCTGTGTGTGAACCATAGTTGTTTCTCGTACCGGTACGAACCCATTCGGTTCGTACGGTGCAGTATCGTACGGTACGGGGGTTTTTTTTTTTAATCCCCCCCCCCCCACCTTAAGAAAAAAAATCCAAAAGCTAAAAAAAATATAGAAATCGTGCTTAACGAAGATCCCAAATGCCCGCAATACTTCGCAATTTTCATGTCCACTCAGTATTCCATATGGGGTTGCCGAGAGACCTAAAAAATCTGGCAAGGTAGACTGGTAGTGTACACTTGATTGGTAGGATGAGAGAATCTTGCTACATCACTTGGAGATCCCTGGTATAGGTAGGCTAGACAGTCAGATCCTCAAGTTATGTACGAGGGAGAAGATTTGGACATGGCCATTTTGATCTAGAGAGGAGTCCCTAAACCTATCACCCTAGATGCACTACTCGTATTTGTGCAAGGACAGTCCCTTAGTCATAAACGCTACACTGGGAGACATTTGATATTGCATTACCCACCCAGGTTCTTTTTTGGAGACAATTGGGAGATCCAACTGGAAGAGACATCTCCATGTTCTGGTTCCGCAAGCACTGTAGACTCCTCCCCCTCCCCCCGAACCTTCCCTCACATTCAAGCTTGAAGCTCCATAGTTTATAAGTATTTTTAAAAAAAACCGTATTTTATCGTACAGTATCCGAAAATTTTATATCGTACCAAAAATTCCCATACGGTATCGTATTTTCGTATCGTGACAACTATGGTGTGAACCCACTCCTAGAGTGAAGAAGTATGTGTGTGTGAACCATCTCTCAAGAGGAGTATCAAATAATATCGAGATATTTGTGTGTGAGTGACATAAGCAGTGATGTCAAGAGACAACTTTTGTAACCTATAAAGATACTTGTACTTTCATTGAAATAATCAAGCATGTGTCACACCAATTTGAGTCGTGTACTTCACCTCTCTCTAGTATTGAACTTGCCTTCTCTCTCTCCCTTTCTCTACTGTGTGCAATGCAACAGCGATAGCCATGTTCATCTTCCAACCACCATAGCAAGGTTGAAACCCTATAGCTAGCAAGATGAGGTCTGGATTGCCAATGGGCTAATAAATAATGGCCAAAGGGCTAATTATGGCCAAAAAGTTTATAAATAAATTAAGGCCAGTTACAACATGGTTATTACTATATAAGGAACCCTACGGGTCACTTATTAGACACAAGGAGGTATCCACGCGGTAGCAAAGTGCTGCCAAAGCTTGCAAGACTTCAAGACCAGAGTAGTTGCAAGCAAGTGGTTTAGTCTCATGATGGGGGACGCCAGGCTAGTCTATTAGGGCTTTGCTAGCTTGCAGCAATCAGATCTTAAGCTTGGGGTGGTTTGAGGAATTGAACCTAAAGCTGGGTGGTTAGTCGCTAGCCACATTCTATCGCGGTTAGGCAATGCATCCAACATCGGTTTGTCTAAACCCTAGTTAGGGTTTCTCAGATATGTGGATCTAAGCCTTGATCCTCACTGGCTTCTTTGTCAGTGGATCCTTAGGCTTGGGTCTTTGAGACCTAATACCCAAGCACCCACAAAGTCACAAGAGAGCTCAATCCCTTCTAAGATCTCGACACCCCCGTCCCAAGGATGCCAACCTTCCATCGGTCAATTGCAAATCTAAGACATACTCTGCACCATGGAGAGGTCTACACACGAGAAAGAGACATCATGCATTCCTCACACCCCGCTGTACATACTCACATCTTGTACTAGCTACAAAGCTACCTGTACTACCTTTTCATGGACACAAGTTTGTGTCATGTGATAAAGGTAGCAAGTTTCTTTTCAGTTTTTGTTTGCTCTCAAGACCCTTTGGGCCTTTTGACGGCGTTTACAAACTCTCTCTCTCTCTCTCTCTCTCTCTCATCCAAGCCCTCCACTCCACCATTCAGCTTCAGATCCGAGATATTTTTCAATGTCATAAAGAAGAACACCACTGTAGGAGGTGAGCATCACAGCACTATACTCCGTCTAGGACACATGATATTTTTTGCTTCTGCTTACTACATTGGAAACACAAGAACCTACATAGCACAAAGCTCTCTCTCTCTCTCTCTCTCTCCCCACAAGCCCTCCACCCTTCTGTTTCAGATCCGAGATATTGTTCAATGTCATAAAGAAGAACACCACTGTAGGAGGTGAACATCACGGCCCTATGACACATGAGATTTTTTGTTTCTGCTTACTACATTGGAAACACAAGAACCTACATAGTATAGAGGAACATTTTTTTTATTTATGTTAGAACCGTGATCTTGGATCCCCCTTGTGGAAGAGGTCAAGGCAGGTCTGTACCTTTGAAATACAGTGCCTTCATTATACACTTTTTGTCTTTTCGCCACACTCGACAGTTTGCACATATTTTTCATTTACATTATGCTCTATCCAGGGTATAGGGGACGGCTATGCATCTCTCTCTCTCTCTCTCTCTCTCTCTCGTGTGCGCGCACGCACATATATAGCGGTGAATGGGACGTGTGGGTGAGCGCGTGTGTGTGTGCAGGGGGGAGTTGGGTTTGTGGGTGTATGGCTTTGATAGAGGAGATCTCCAAGCCAAGCCTACCAAGGTGAGCCCTCTCTCTCTCTCTCTCTCTCTCTCCCTCTCACACACACACACACACATACCACATTGCGCTACAATGATCGTTGTGACAAAGCAATACAACAGCAGTCTCTCCGCCTTCATGCCCAGCTGCAACACACAAAACAGACTGTTAAAAACGGGGAGTGTGAGCTCACTTTGACCACCACAACCAGACAGTGGAAGGCAGTAAAAAAGTAAACAAAAGAGCGAGTGATACATGAGAAGGAGTGAAGGCACGGGCTTGCGGGCACTGGCAGTTTCGAGGAAACGAAGGTTGCTGCTGCTCTTCTGTGTAAATTAGGGATTCCCACTCGCATCGTTTGAAAGAAAATGGCCCCCACGGGTGAGTTGTCTCAGTGCAGAGATAAGTCGGTCATGGGTACCCATGTAGGTTGAAGGTGTATCATTTAGGATAAAGACACACACAGTGGGTATTATACAAAGGTAGTACCCATGAATATATTATACAAAGGTAGTACCCATGAAGGTTCGAGGTGGATCATTTAGAATACATGCACTCACAATGACACACTCACAAGTCATATATTTGTCTTGTGGAGGATGACCACTCTTGTCTCTCCATTTACCTCCTTGTGTTGGGAAGGTGAAATAATCCATCGGTAGAACGATCAGGTAGGCCCGCGTTCCATGCTTGTGAGCTACACGGCGGGGACTCTCCATTTACCTCCTCTCTCACTTTTCTGTCCATTTTCCTCTGCCTAACAGGAGCTAACATATGTCCTCCTTTTGTTGGTCCTACCTTGCACATTGGGTCCTCGAAGTTGGTTTTTGTCAAATGTGTCAACCATCAAGGTCTACAATCAGATGATTTTGTTTAAATATTTACTACTTTGTATTTACTTGATGTCACGCTAATATTGCGTGTGCTTTGTTATAAATGATGGACCAAAAGTGGTTTGGCTTTTTTGTATTAATAATATTCTATTCTCCATTTGAATTTCATTTTGTTAGGGCATTTTAAAGGGTAGTGTTTGATATTCTCATTATTGTATTTTTAATGAATTCATTTTCTCATTTTGTTATAGTGTTTGATTAATTGTCTCATTATTTCATTTTGTATTTTTAATGAATTCATTTTCTCTTTTTTTTAGTGTTTGATTAATTGTCTCATTATTTCATTTTATTAAAAACATCTTATTTATAGGATTATTGTTCATTATGTAAACCTTGTACATATATGTAGTCATGTCTAGGCCCCCAAACTTGTAAATGCTTTTTTGTATAATAAAATATTAATTGACTTATTAAATTTGTGTTAATGAGTCTAGTTTTTGTGTGTTTAAATAGTGAGGTTGTTTTCCTCTAAATGATGCATGTAATGCTGAAGGTATAGTATTTCCACCTATATTAAAGGTAGCTTTACTTATGTATGATATGAACAAGGTCAAAGGGTGATTACTTTTCAAATCATCATGTAGAGTCTTTTGGTAGAAGCATAAAAGCTATACATATCATCAAACAATAGTCTAATTGATTCTATCACTTGAAACATTTGTTTTGTTTAATTATTTGGTGAATTTGAGTGACTATAACAAGGTTTTGCAATATGATCTTTCAAATTTTTCTTACTGAGCTTAAAGGGAATTTTTGTCAATGGAAGCATACCTTTTGTTATCTTTTGCAAGCGGTTACAGTCTCATGAATATTGTGTGGTAGAGTAAATGTAAATGTAAATGTAAATGTTTTTTGCATTTTGCATATTATTTCAATATTGTTAGAAAGGGTGTTTTCCTAGTTGCATGGTATTACATTGGCCATTCTCTCAATGTTCAAATGGCATGAACAACAAATTTTGTTCATGATATAAATTTTTAGAGTCTTTGTTAATATACTTTATAAATTAAATAATTATAGGTTTTCTTTTTACAAAATTAGTATAGTAGATTGAATAATTTGGTGGGAATTTTGGCAAAAATGTATTACTCATGCAAACAGGCTTGTTTAAGTTGCTTTTATACAATGTGTTAATAACTAATGTCAATATATTCTTGATTCATTTTTTAAATTCCTTGTTTTTTTAAACATATGTTTTTTTTAAATAGGTGTATAGTATTAATGTTAATATACTCTTGATTCATTTTTTAAAATGTAAAACATATGTTTTTTTAAGTAGGTATACTATTAATGTAAATAGATAGTTGTTCTCTCATCTAGTGTTATGCATAGGTGGATGCAAGAGTCAAATAAAAATGAACATGATTACACAAGCAATTACAAAATCTTCAAACGTACTTTAAAAAATCATGAGGATGTCTCGTTAATGCTTCAAAGTTATGTGTTGCATGCAATGATGGGCATTTAATTTATTTTAGATTCATATGCAATAGCTTAAGTTATATCATAAAGATCGATAGCACAACAACACAATACTACATCTAATGAAAAATCCATCTAAAGAAAAATTTTGAGGATTTTATGAAAACTTGGAAACACTCATCTTAATGCACAAGAGATGAATGCTACATTTTGTGCAGATTCTAGAAACCTAGGGAGGATCGAAGTAAAGCTTACTCGTGGTTGAAAATGAATAGTTAACACTTACTTAATAAGGAAGATTAATGAGTTGATAACCTTTATAAAACATACACATCCATTCATTCCAAAACTCACACAAAAAGTGAGGCCAAGTGCATCATACATAGCTTCATGAGCATTGAATACACACACATTATGCTCATCTTGCAAACCACATAACCCATGTCTACACACAAACTGTGTGCATCATACATAGCTTCATGAGCATTGAATACACACACATTATGCTCATCTTGCAAACCTCATAACCTGTCTACACACAAACCATGTGACTAGCACACAACATCATCTTGCCCATGTGACCCATAAATACTACTAAACCATCTTCTCCCTTTTACAAATAAACCTTTACACATGAGGAACATACATTGAGAGGACCCTTGCCTCCACTCAAATCTCAGAGCAGATAGTTGTGTATAGTGAGCGTACACCCCCTTGAAGGACCCAATAATAAATGGAATTTCTTGGATTTGCAAGTGAGGAAACTAGATGAGTATAACTACTTTTTAAAACAAATGACATGTAGTGGTAGGTGGTTACAACATGTGGTGGAGGGTGATTACAACATGTGGGTGGGGGAACAAGTTTCAAACCCGATTAGGTAGAGACGTTGTTTGCAACAATTCACAATATTTTTGTGGCCCAATGCAAGATTGTTCCCCACTGACATGGGTGGGGTTGGTGCAAACCCCACCACCCAAATCTAAATTCAGCCCCACCACAAAGAGCACCCCCTTCCCCAAAATCTAACCTTATCCTCCAAAGAGCACCCACAAGAACAATGTCGTGCATGTTGTTGATATAGTGACTCGTTGCTTTGGTCCACCTCTTCAAGTCACTTACTTGTTACACAAATTGTTGTTGTGCGAAGAGGTTGATTCACTACTCAAAGGCTCCTTCTTGCACTAAGTCAACACGCTCTTACAACTTTTTCTATTTCCATGCGAGCTATAGAAGCTGCACACTCTCTTTCAAACTTCACTTCCTCACTGTTTCTATAATGATGTACAAGGAACCTCTCTCTCTCTCTCTCTCTCCCTCCTAGTAATTAGAAACAAATGCAATGGGAAGTTGTCAAAATCCTAATTAAAATCAACTTTGACTCAATTAAGCATAATATTCTTTGCAAAGAGCCTATCCTAGATGACTCTGATACCATGTACAAATTCTAGGAACCTAGGAAGGATCGAAGCAAAACCTAACCATGGTTGAAAATGTATTAACACATTAATAAGGAAGATTAATAAGTTAATAACCTCAAGAACCCACTCATAAAAAACTCACACAAAAGGTGAGAGCAAGTAGCCTCATAAGCATTTAATACACATATGATGATCATATTCCAAACAACACAATCCATGTGATGATCATATTCCACTCAACACAATCCATGTGCACATACAAACCATGCGACTAGCACACTTAATGTTTCATAAATGTTATTAAACCACCTTCTCCTTTTTACAAAAAATGTTTACAAATGAACATTTGTACATAAGAAACATGTACATACGGAGAAACCTTACCTCCCATGAAATCACAAACAAATATATATAAGTCAACTCTTGCCACTCCTACACATACAGTCATAATACTTTCAATTATTTTTAAGTTAATATTATATAACTAGATACACACAATCATTTTCAATTGTAGGTTAAGACTATCAAACAAATATATATATATATATAACTAGTTTGTTAAATAAAAGAAGAAAAAACACCACAACCTTACAAATGGATCAAACTATGATGAACATATCAAAATATTTGTTTTAATTCTACTGAAGTTATAAAGTACATAAAATTGATTATTGGCACTCTAGCAATTGATTGTTCTTCTTGTGATATGCTTGCTTTAAAAAAATAATCAAACAACTTAAATGAAACTAAGATTGAATTAAAAAAAACCCATTGAAATTGGTAGATTCACCATTTTGTCAAATTTGGAGCTATTGTGCCAATAGCAAAAATTATCAATAAATATTAAACTTAAAAATGTTATTACTAATCTTAATAACATATATAAAATAGAGAAAAATACTAGTCTCTCTTAGAAATGCTTTTCATAAAATAAGGAAGCCATGATATGAAGTCAAGATATGACAACAAACAATTTTGAATACAAGGTTTAGTAACCAAGCATGGGTTTGAGGAGCAAAACAAGAGAAGGGATAGACTAACCATCGCTGAGAGCAAGCTGTGCAAGTTATGAGATCCACAGAATAGAGAAGACTAAATTGTGCGACAATGAAAAAGCAAAATTATATTATTCCGATTTTCGCCTGCTCTGGTTTGGTGCTCCGGCGTTCACTCTGCTGCACCCACACAAGCAGCCGGGTGCCCTCAAATGCCTACCTCATACACCCATAAATGTCTACCTCAATCCTACAACTATGTACTACCATGGGGAGTCCACTTCTACAGAGAGGGTTGGGGGGCTTTAACCAAAATAAACACCGTGAATTAAAATCTCTCATTAAGCAATCATGAATAGCATCTCAAAGATCAATAATGAATAGTAGAAACGTATTTCAGTATTTTTGGTATTTTTAATTACATTTTTCCCCTCATGCTTATTAGCCCTTTTAAAGGATAAACCCACCAAAATTTAATTGTGGGTCTCCCATTGTAGGTGCATTTGTAAGTCTCTCTCTCTTTCTCTCATAATCCTTGGAGGGGAACAAACTACTTCTAAGACTAAAGCCTTGAGCTTAATTGTAGGTCTTCCAAAATCTCTCTCTCTCTCTCTCTCTCTCTCTCTCTCTCTCTCACACACACACATTCACATTGACTTTGGATTGAGATCATCTTCTTTTACAATACCATTAAAATTATCAAGACACACAATAAAATACCATTCACGCTCGATTGACATTTTCTTTTTTTAGAATACCATTAAAAATATAAAGACACATTCACTCTCGATTGAGATCTTCTTTTTTTATAATACCATTAAAAATATCAAGAAACACGATCATTTTTTTTTCTTAATGGAGATCTTTTTTTACAATACTATTATACTAATGAAAACATCAAATCAAGCCTATAAAGAACTGCGCTCGTGTTTTTATAGAAGACTTTTTCGTACTCAACTTATTTTTTTTGGTAATTCTTCAGAGGCTTGAGGCTTTAGCAAGATCCTAACGTAAGGTTGATCTCTGTGTGTGTGTGTGTGTGTGTGTGTGTGTGTGAGGAGGTAGGCATTTGTGGGTGTATTCATGAGCTAGCAACAGAGTGAAGCTGAGCATCAAACAAGAGCATGAGGAATAAAATTTGGTGGATCCCAAACGAAACTGGCTGGCAGTAAATAAGTTTTCCCTATATAGCAAAATAGCATTTCCTATATAACATTGTGAAGTTTCTATATAGTAAATGATAATAATCATGTAGAAAACTCACCTCACAAACCAGCAAAGAAATAAAGTCTATATAGTAAATTAGAATACCTATATAGGAAATATAACGTTCATCCAATAAACAAGTGATCTCTATATAGCAAAAATAGTAACATCTATATAGCTAAGAACTCATAGTGTATATAATTATATGGTCTTTAATTAAAGGTTTCAGTCTTCACAAGGAAATCAAGTATGTTGATATTAAGAAAGCAATTAATCCACATAAATCGAATATTCATTATATTTTTTTAAAAGGATTTTAAATCTATAATTAATCAGCTATGTGTAAAAAACTTATATTTTTCTTGTAAATAATATGTATCCAAATACAAGAAAGGATATTTAACGTTACAAAATCGATTTACATCCACAAAGACCAGTTATTTTTGTTCAATAACAATAATGAAATTTATATTAGAAACTCTTTAGTACCAAATACTACTTATCATATTTTTCTAGTAGAAAAATGCATACATATAAAATTTACTTATGCTATTATAATTTACAAGTTTAAGCATGCCCATCCTTAAGTAATTATCTCACACACCCTTGCTCTCTCTCTCTCTCTCATTTATTAAGATAAAATCATATATATATATATATATGTATATTGTGAGTGGCAAAGAGTAGAGAGAGTGAGAGGATGGGCAAGAGGTGTTGGAATTAGGGTTACGGTTGCAATAATGCACACATAAAAGATAGAGAAGCTTGAGAGCACACAAACTCACTAGAATAAACTGAACAAATGTGTTCCAGATATAAAAGATAAGTACACACCCCAAAATAAGTAGATAAGAGGGTGTACATACACATGGGAAAAAAACCTCCAAGTGAGGGAAAAAGTGCCTCGGCGGTCCAAAGTGTGTTCACACACATCACTACCATATAATGCTACAAATCCCCCCTAGAGTGATGATGTGAACATGTACAGGGTATGGCCGATCAATCCAGAAAAGGCAGTAAGCCCAAAGCTTTACGAAAAGCTTTGAACTTTTCACGTGAAAGAGCCTTCGTGAATAAATCTGCCATGTTGGCATGTGTAGACACATAGACCAAGCTTATCTCTGCTCTGCAGGCAGAGAGTCTTTCTGTGACATAGTGATAACGCACCTCCATGTGCTTAGTGCGAGCATGAAACACTGGGTTTCTCGCAACTGCTAATGCGCTTTGGCTGTCAGTGAAAATCGTAGTGCTAGACGACTGTCCAACACCCAAATCAGCCACCCCATAAGACGTCTAAGCCACACACACTCAACTGTAGCTGTAAAAGCTACCCTGTACTCAGCTTCACAGCAGCTAGAAGTGGCCACTACAAGCTACTTCTTACTAAGCCATGATATACATGAATCACCAAGGTGAAAAAAAAAACCCACTAGTGGACACTCATGTGTCATAACATCCAGCCCAATTTGAATCACTAAAAGCATGCAGCTGTGACTCACCCCCTTTTGGATAAAACAATCCAAAATATTGAGTGCCCTATAAAAAGCGAAAAACCCGCTTCATAGCCTACCAATGCTTCGTACGTGGGCTATGCATAAATCTGCTCAACGGTTAGACCGCATATTGTATATCTGGCCTCATGTTGCATACAGAAAGAAGGGATTCAACAACCTGTTGATACAAACTAGCATCAAAAGAGTCTCATGTATCTTGAAGACTAAGTCGAGTACATGTCTCCATAGGTGTAGCCATCACCTCACAGGTTTACAGTCTTTAAGATTAAATCTCTTTAATAGCTTCTGTATACATTTAGACTGCAGCATAACAATGCCATCATTACGCTGCATAAACTGAATCCACAAATAGTAATGCAATGGTCCCAAATGTGACATCTCAAACAATGACTACAAATCAGCCTGAAAAGTTGAAATTTGATCTATATCGGGTCCTGTGAGTAGCATGCCATCAACATATAGAATGATGACCCAAAATGTGTCCTTACTCCTCTTCACATGTTGGACTGTTGTAAAAATCATTTGCAACCAAGTATGTATGAATCTTCTCATATCATGCTCTAGGAGCCTGCTTAAGGCCCCCATAAAGAGCCTTTTTTCAACTTGCATACTTTAGACTCTTTTCCTTTCACAACAAAACCAGGAGGCTACAATACACACCTCCTTGTTGGAATTAGGGTTGCAGAAAAGCACACAAAGCTTGGAGAAGAAGAAGCAAGAATGCACACAACACACAGTGTATTAGATTGTGTCAATGTACAAAAATTAGTTAGCCCTAGAAGAATGACCGTATATACAAGCCGGGGGAAAAAACCTCCTAAAGAGGAAAAAAGTACCCCGGCAGTCCTAAGTGTGTTTACACACATCACTGCCTATATATATGGCAACAAATCCCCCCTGAGAGTGATGGTGTGAACGAGAGCTGGCACTTATGTATAGGGAAGTGCCATGCCCGAAGTAGATCAGTCCAAAGAGGAGCAAGCCCAAAGCTTTGCGGAAAGCTTCGAACTTCTCACGACGAGGAAGCGCCTTTGTGAAAAGATCGGCGGGGTTGTCCTGTGTTGGCACATAGGCCAAGCTGATCTCTCCTGCTGAGAGTCTCTCCCTGACATAGTGATAATGCATCTCAATGTGCTTTGTGTGAGCATGAAAAACTGGGTTTCTCGCAACTGCCAATGCGCTCTGACTATCAGTGTAGATAGAGGTGGCAGACTCCTGTCCAACACCCAAGTCAGCCACCATAAGCCGTCTGAGCCACACACACTCAATCGTAGCTGTGAAAGCTGCCCTATACTCAGCTTCACACAACTAGAAGTAGCCACAGTAGGTTGCTTCTTACTCAACCAAGATATGCATGAGCTACTGAGCATGAAACAAAAACCACTTGTGGACACTCTTGTGTCATAGCAACCAGCCCAATTTGAGTCCAAAAAAGCCTTTAAATCTGGCGGCAACGATCCCCCCCTTGGGATAAAACAGCCCAAGATGTATGGTGCCACTCAAGTAGCGAAAGATGCGTTTAACTGCCTTCCAATGCTGAGACCATGGGCTATGCATAAACCTGCTCACCTATGAGACTGCAAACTGAATGTCCGGCCTCGTAATGCATACATAAATGAGGTAACCAATAGCTGTCTGATAGAGTGTGACATCAAAGTGATCTCCAGCATCATGAAGACTCAACTTCAAACCTGTCTCCATTGGAGTAGCAAATAGGCTTGCAGTCTTCAAGGCCAACAGATGCAACAGCAGAGTATAGGGACTTGCAAGCGCTCGTGAAAGCTCACCTCAATCGGAGAACGCGAGTTGGAGGGTGCTAGCGGCGTAGCCCTAGGAGTAGCCCTAGGAGCCGATGCCTGCTTTGATACCAATTGTTGGAATTAGGGTTATAAAAAAGCACACAAAACTTGGAGAAGAAGAAGCAAGAATGCACACAACACACAGTGTATTAGATTGTGTCAATGTACAAAAATTAGTTAGCCCTAGAAGAATGCGCGTATATACAAGCCGAGGGAAAAAACCTCCTAAAGAGAGAAAAAGTGCCCCGGCGGTCCTAAGTGTGTTCACACACATCACTGCCTATATATATGGCAACACTCCTCATGTAAATCACCATTCAAGGATGCAATCTTCATGTCCAACTGATGTACATTCCACCCATGATGTGCTGAGACACCTAATGGTAGTCATACGAGATGTGGGTGCAAAGGTCTCATCATAATTAATGCCCTTTTTCTCTGGGCATACCCCTTTGCAACAAGTCTGGCCTTGTAGCAATCAATGCTACCATCTGCTTTGCGTTTTAACTTGTAAACCCACTTAGTACCAATGGCCTTCTTGCCATGAGGTAGATCTGTCAAATACCAGGTGTCATTCTTGAGTATAGAGTTATACTCATCCTACATAGCATGCATCCAATGATCATCATTATGTGCTTCCTCAAAGGAAACAGGTTCCTCCTCATTACATAAAGAAGAAATGAGAACATGATCCACATGAGAATAATCTGCATGATGAGAACCTACACGAGTTCTGCTAGGACAAGGAGCTGCCAACTTGCTATCCCTCAATGTCTGCATAAGCCATTTTGGCATACGCCTAGATTCTTCTATGGCTACTCTCTCCTCATCCACAACATCCTCAATAATTACCTCATCAAAAGGCTGATTTTGCACCTGCAAAGGCTGAATTTCAGCACTTGGTTAAGCATTTAATTACTCTACATATGGCTGCCCTCCATTAAATAAAGGTAGGAGAGAATCAAACATGTCCTATGAGTATACATTCTGCTATTTTTTGCATGAAAGCATGGACTGAACTAAGTTTTCAACAAAAACAACATCTCTAGTTACTAATATTTGCTTTGAGGCCAAATGGTAGAGTCTATATCCCTTGCTTTCTGAACTATATCCCACAAATATGCATTGAACTGCCTTATCATCAACAAGCGTATTGCGTTGTTGCTCAGGCACAAGAGAATAAGCAAGACAACCAAAAACACGCAAATGAGCCACAGAAGGCTTCTTGACATGCCAAGATTCATAAGGAGTTTTAGACTGCAAGGCCTTGGTATGGCATTTGTTCAACACATAGTTTGCACACATAGTTGCCTCCTCTAACCAAAAACCATGAGGTAAATCTTGGGCTTTCACCATACATCGTGCCATCTCCACCATGAGAGACTTGTTCTTCCTCTCAGCCACACCATTTTGCTGAGGTGTGTATGGCACTGTATATTGATGCTACCTTATGCCTTTTTCAGCCATATATGCATGAAATTCCTTGGACATATACTCCCCCCCTCAATCTAAACGAAGGGTGCCAACTTTACATTTACATGCATTTTCAGCCATGGATACGAAGTGCCTAAAGCACATAAAAACCACTGACTTCTGCATAAATGGATACACCCAGCTATATCTGGAGTAATTATCAATAAAAGTGACAAAGTAGAGATATCCCCTTATAGATGGTGTCCTCATAGGACCACATACATCACTATGTATAAGCTGTAAACGAAGGGTGCCAACTTTACATTTACATGCATTTTCAGCCATGGATACGAAGTGCCTAAAGCACATAAAAACCACTGACTTTTACATAAATGGATACACCCAGCTATATCTGGAGTAATTATCAATAAAAGTGACAAAGTAGAGATATCCCCTTATAGATGGTGTCCTCATAGGACCACATACATCACTATGTATAAGCTGTAATTTCTTAACAGCTCTCACAGATCCATCCTTTGGAAATGATACCCAATGCATTTTACCAAGAATACACCCCTCACATACATGTCTAGTAGGGGTCTCAAGAGTTGGCAACTAAGATACCATATCATCCCTTTGAAGGTGTAACAAACTGCCATAATTCAGATGGCCAAATCGTGCATGCTATAATTCTACATCACTCATAGCACGAGTCGTAGAGACTGAGCAAGCATCATGCTGCAACTTCTCAAATACATCCATCTTGTATAGGCCATGAAATAAAGTACTTGAGGCAATGATATAATAGCCATCATTTCTATCTCCTGAACTGTACATCTGTCATCCACAAATTTCACCGTCAAGCCTCACAAGGCTAAGGCTGAAGCTGACAGCAAGTTCTTCTTAATGCCTGGCACATATAAAACTTTAGAATGAGTAAAATGTCCCCATTTGCAGCAGCAGTGAGTACAACTCTACCAACTCCTTTGATAGGATATGAGGAACCATTTGCACATGTGACGGTTCCTGCACTTGGGACAGATTCCAAAGATGAGAATAAATTTTTTTGTGAAGTAATGTACTTACTAGCACCACTGTTAATGTATTAAGCATCCAATTCTACCACTAACATGCATACATCATGAACAGAAGGGTCATTACTGCAATGTACAATCCATGCCCAATAATCTTGAGCAAAACTTACAGATTCCTTCTTCTCTGCACTTGGCACAGATGCACACAACTATACCCGATTCTTTCTTTTTCTCCTTCTCTAGCCCTTTCTTGCACTCAATTATGTAGTGTCCTGGTTTCCTACAACAATAGTGACACTTGCCATTCTTTTTAGGCTTATCACCTTCTTTCTCTGTATCCTTACCTGAGGATTCTGATTTTGGCTTATAGCCACCATGCGAAGAAGCTTTACCTTTGCCTTTCTGATTGGCAACAAAAGCTTGGTCACCAACTCGCATAACAAATTTGTTTTGCCAAGACTGCTCTTCTTGCAATAATACTGAAACCAGCTCATCAAATGTAAGGGCATGTGGATTTTCCTTCATCGTGAGTCTAAGGGTAGAGGCAAAACTCTGATAAAAATTTAGTAATGCATTGAGAACTGTGGGCACCAATGTACTATCAGGATGATATATCTCATCCACACTAGTAAGTTGCTCCTTAAAATCGTTGATATTGGTCAAGAAGCCATTGAGTCTATCTCATTCATGTGCTTAGACTCCAACTGTTTGCACGGATATGCAACACGTGCTTCATTGCGCACCTGGTATAATGCAGCAAGTGCATCCCATGTCTGTTTTGAAGTCTTACATGACCAAATATGAGAGGAATAATGTTTCGCTTCACAGAAAGTGCAAGCAATGCATATGCATGTGCATCTCTTCCATCCCATCTCGTTTGAGCAGCAGTGGGAGGTATTGGTGGTGCATGTGGAGGAGCCACATCTGTATCAGATTCTACTTCAAATGTACCTGCAGCACCTGGTTGCACTGGTAGTTGTTGTGAAACAGGATGAGTTTCACTACCACTGACCACATTCCAAAGGCCTTTAGCAACCAATACATGCCTCATCATATAGGACCACAATGGGTAGTTAGTCCCATCAAGTTTGTCCTCAGCAGACAACATGTTAAATACATCACCTACTACTGCCAGCCATGACTTTCTACCAAATGCAAAATCTTTCAACACATTGCAAGTACTACGTATTCATTGAAATAAAAACTTTGGATGGCTACCAACTGCTGACTAAATCAACTGCAAAGTCTATGAAAAATAACACAAAGTAGAGAATAAAGTGTTACTATCGAAAGTATGATGGTCAATGTTGTTGAAGACATTGTAGATGCTGCTGCTGCACACCAATTCTTTGCCGCTACACAACCTAAACACCCAAAATCAAGTAGAACCAATCGAAAATGACGCCTCTCTAGAACGTATACAGAAACCTTGCGGTGCCCAAAACGCGCTCGAAATTTGCCTAAATTGTGTCGCGAACCCCGAAAAGGTCGTATACTTCGTATACAGCACACTACATTATATAGCTTCTTCTTCTAGGAGGGTATTTCAATTGGAGAGAAAAACACAGGGTCGTGAGGAGGGAGACAGACTACTAGATCAAGTGTCAAGGAAGCTAGCTGTAATACCAATTATTAGAATTAGGGTTAGGGTTGCAACAATGCACACACACAAGATAGAGAAGCTTGAGAGCACACAAACTCACTAAAATAGAATGAATAAATGTGTGCCAGATACAAAAGATAAGTACACACCCCAAAATGAGTAGATAAGAGGGTGTACATACGCAGGGGGAAAAACCCTCCTAGTGAGGGAAAAAGTGTCCCAGTGGTCCTAAGTGTGTTCACACACATCACTACCATATAATGCTGCAAGAGGGTAGAGGGATAATGATAGGAAGAGAGGGTGCGTATGTGTGTCTATGAGAGAGTGTGAGAAAGAGAAATATCAAGAGAGAAATTAAGAGAGAACGAGGAGGAAAGGAGGCATAGGGGTAGAGAGAGAAGGGAGATAGAGAGAGAGGAATGTCATCAATGTGTTTATACATGAGAAAGAGAGAGGTTAGAGAGAGAGTGAGAGGAAGAGAGAAGAGGGAGCGAGAATGAGAGAGAGGATGAGCAAGAGGGTAAAGAGAGAGAGCGAGATGAAGAGAGGGTTAGTGTGTGTCTACAAGAGAGAGAGAGAGAGAGAGAGAGAGAGAGAGAGAGAGGGGTTGTGTATCTCTCTCTCCAAAGGATAGAAAGATAGTGAGAAGTAGAGAGGGTGTGTGTGTGTGTGTGTGTGTGTGTGTGTGTGAGAGAGAGAGAGAGAGAGAGAGAGAGAGAGAGAGAGAGAGAGAGAACAAAGAGAGAGAGAGAGAGAGAGAGAGAGAGAGAGAGAGAGAGAGAGAGAGAGAGAGAGAGAGAGGATATGCAGGCATAGATAGAGAGAGTGTGTGTGGGATTGAGGAAGGAAAAAAGAGGGTTGATACATACATACATACATACAGACAGACAGAGAGAGAGAGAGAGAGAGAGAGAGAGAGAGAGAGAGAGAGAGAGAGATCTCAGACATTAAACTGTCTCAAAAACTTTGAGAGAGAGAGAGAGAGAGAGAGAGAGAGAGAGATCTCAAAGACATTAAACTATCTCAAAAACTTTGAGAATAAGGATTACTATAAATCCTCATCTTGAAGAAGGTATGATTGTAGTAATACCAATTAACAACAAGTCATTTCGTGTTGAGGCTAATGACATGTTTTAGCAATTACATAAGTAAATAGTTAAATTTTGAGATAATAATGTGTGGGTATGAATGCATGATATCTCTTCAAATTAATGATAAATTGCTTTGGTGGATGGATGGTCTATATAGGAACGGAGGATGCTCATTTGGTCATCACATGTAAGCAAGGTGGTCTAACAAAGCATTTTTTAAATACCAAACTTCCTACATGTATGTGTATTTAATTATGTATGTGTATATTCATATTAGATGTACCTAATTGAATGTTGCTTTGATTTGAGATGTCTCCATTCTTAAAGAGGGCCAACCTATATATAGTATTGAAAGATGCCTCTCTCGATCCTAAAAGAGGGTCATGCCACATATAATATTGAAAGATCTCTCTCTCTCTTTGTCTCTCTCATACACACATGCGTGCACACACACACACACATGCATGCACACGTGCACATTCTCTCTCTCTCTCTCTCTCTCTCTCTCTCTCTCTCTCTCTCTCTCTCTCACACACACACACACACACACACACACACACACACCTGTATGTATGCACATTCACTTTCATTAGCTTATTCCCTCAATTTATTTGCCTCAGTCACACACAAACACACACACATACATTGAGATATTCTCTCTCTCTCTCTCTCTCTCTCTCACACACACACACACACACACACACACACGCGCGCGCGCGCGCGCACAGATTGGGCATGAAGGTAAATGGTTTGTACATATGGTCATGCATTGATTGAGACATACATACTAACAAATGTCTTCAGCTTCCATGACTCTAATCCATTTAGTTCTTTTACCTAGGTGTCATACTCTTGCACTTCATAGTAGCACATAGGAGCTTACACGATTAAGATGTTGGATTCATAGCAGCACATAGAAGCTTACACAATTAAGATGTTGGATTCATAGCAGCACATAGAAGCTTTTATGAGCTTGTAGGAAGGATGCAAAACATGTGTATGTTGGAGTAAGCCACTTTATATATATTTTCTAGTCTAAAAACGAGGTGGGCAATGTAACTATTTGTTTGATGTCTATGTCATACCTTCTGTACATATAGGATGGTTATAGTATCAAAGCATCATGAACTGTTTTTCTAAATAAGTGAAAGACAATATCTCATAAATTATTTTTTTGTCCATGTACCATTTCTTCTAGTTGTTTATGGTTTCGAAGTATCATACATTTGTTGCCGCTATGCTGAGCACAATAGCATATGTTCATGCTATGGACATGTTTGGTCCTATAGCTAATAATGCAGGTGGCTATGCATAGCAGCCTATGGCTGTTATGCAGACTATATGGTTGTTGAATGATATGTTGTGCTACCTTTGCAACATGTCATATGGCCCACTAGTATGGCCTTGAATGATATATGGCCATTATGGTTGTTGAATGATATGTTGTGCTACCTTTGCAACATGTCATATGGCCCACTAATATGGCATTGACCTATTGTGTTGCCTTTGCAGCATGTCATATGGTTTATATTAGATTCACACCTCATCTCCTTTTTACTCAAGTTTTTCCTTAGTTTTATATAGACTCAACATAGCCGTTATACTAGATGTACATGATTCTTGTACCATTCTATAACATTTTTCTAACCTTGTATAAGCTCTGCTAGTCTCATATAATTTCTTAGTGATGTATGACACTCTCTCATATGTCTATAAGCTGAAAACCAACATTTAATTTATGCCCAAGTTGGGTATTTGTGTCAACAAATACCAATGTAAGATAGCCATTGGGATTAACTCTAGAAAGTATATTGATTTTTCTCCTTGCAAACACCACCTGCCAGGGCTGGGGTCACCTCAAAGGGCGAAAGTATATTGATTTTTCTCCTTGCAAACACCACCTGCCAGGGCTGGGGTCACCTCAAAGTTGGATGTTGCATATGCATCTTGAAAAAAGTTCTAGATATAGTAAGACTAAGCGTCTCATACCACCTAGCCACACCTCAAAGGTTTCCTTATATAGAGCGATCTGTATGGGCTACACTATATAGGTCATCAAGGTACTCTACCTTTTTCTTACAAGTTGTTGTCTTTCTGCATCATGCTGATGACAACCTTTCTACCAGATAGACCTAGGTTTTCTACATTGTTCCTGACATACCTAGGTCTAGGGTGGGCAATACGTGGATCAACCCAAGATTAGGACTATGATTAACCCAAGACTAGGGTTAAGGCTTAGCACATGCGGGGACCTGGAGGGTGTACATGTGGGCTAAGGGTGCTTTAGCAAGAAGAGGTATAGTTTGGCTAAGAGCTTATAAATAATAGCATAGGGCCATAAATAAAGCAAGAAAGATTTAAAACTAAAAGCATGACACTTATTGCGGGATTATTACTATATAAGGGACCTAATGTCACTTATTAGACACAAGAGATTAGGGAGCCTCCAGTAGCATGAGGCTACTCTAGTACGTGTAGGATCTCATAGCTATGGAGCTATCAGCAGCAGCAGGTGGCTATGGTATGGAGGTATGGGACATCAGGCTGGAGTCATTGGTGACTTGCTAGGCTTGGATAAATTTGGCCTCAAGCTTGGGGGTGGTTCAAGATACTGAACCTACAGTTGGGTGGTTAGTTGCTAGCCATAGTCTATGGTGGTCCATTGCAATGTGTAGGTCTTAGGAAACCTCACCGCCGTGGCTCCTGAGGTATGTTCTCTATCTTGTTTCCACAATGGTTCCATGTTGGATTATCTATGAGCATGGTCATGTGTGAAGACTTTACATTATCTTGGGATAATCCACATATTCCTTGCCCTAGCCCTAGGCTAATCGAGGTGTAACACTTGCTCCTCTTGATCATTCCATTCCAAAAGGCAATTCTATGCTTTAAGATTTAGAGGGATTTCTAGAGTCTAGGGTATATACCTTGGCTTCCTAGAAAATTAAAAGAGCAAAACAATGATTCAAAAGTTTGCATCATTTGCATTGATAAAGGATTCTTTGATGCATCACATACACATACCATGTGCACTCTAGGATGGATGGGATTAGTGGAAGGGAAAAAAACTTGGTATATTTGGGACCCAAATGATGTTAACACTATGGCTATTTGGAAAAAATATATGCAAGAAGGAACGATTACATTACCTCCGATAGAATTTAACCTTACGGCGGCTAAGGATGATTGTCATGTGCATGACATGTATATGCTTGATCCCATTGCTAATCCCTAAAGGGTAGCAGGAAAAACAAATATAGTAGGGCATGAGCATGGAAAAGTGGACACTAGAAAGGGTATCCTGTGGTGGATGCAAGACCACGCGGTTGGTGGCCCAGGGGGTTGTAAGCGTCGTGGTAGCTAACAAACTATTATTGTTTTTTGCTATTGGTTGACAGCTAATCGGCCAGCTTATGGGGTTGTCCTAAGGCCTATATAAGGCTCAAGCCAAGATCTTTGTAGGCATTTAGTTCCTTGTGGAATGAGTCTTAGGCATTCAGTTCCTTGTGGAATGTGTCTTAGACTAGGGCTTTTTGGAGTATAAGATCACCTTTTCAAGGTAGCCTATGGCTTGCCAAGTTGTACATCCTTTTTGTACTATATGAATATATTGAAACTCAGCTATCTCTCTCTATTCTCTCTAGCTATTGCTTGCGTTTTTGCATTAGGTTGTTCTAGGATATGCGTTTAGTTCTAAGAAGACTCCTAGAGCTTCCACATGTGACATTGGTATCAGAGCATTAGGCTCAGCAAGGCTAAACACTGATTCAAACCCATCTGAAGGTGCACAGTCTAAAAAGAATAACACAAGACATGGAAGAAGTTCCTAAGAGATTTGTTGGTGGTGTTCCACAAGACCCAAGGGGAATGGCAGTCTTGTAAGTAAGTATGCTGCCACTTGGGGCATACCAGGAAAGGCTTTCAGGCAGTGATTCCAAGGGAGGGTGATTCTCCAAGAGGTGGAGTGAGAGTGCCAGACTTCATACTTAGGAAAAGAAGAACAAATAAAGTGTTTAGGGACAAGATAAGAAGGCAAGGGGACAAGGTGGAACAGATGCATAGATCTTCATCAGATTTGGAGTGGATTTGGAGACCCGGTAGGGTTTTCATTGAAAAGGTTATAAAAAGTTATTATATAATAACAATCATGAAAGCATTCACCATATAGTAATTGATCTAGGAACACTATATAGTAATTGATCTAGGAAACCTTTCCTATACATCAATGTATATAGTAAAATATTGATATACAGTAATCAATAATCAACAAATTACTATATAGTAATCTATATAGCAAAATATTGCTATATAGCAAATCAATATGTAAAAAATCAATACATAACTCATCATCTAAGAATGCCATGTAAACTTCCAAGAATGCCCTTAATATCCTCAAACAAAGGTACTTTGTCTTAAGGATACAAATCTAGCAAACCAGCTCCATCGATAAGAGATTTGATGAAGAATCTCATAAGTAAGCATGCATCCACCAATTCCTAAGGATTTCTCGAATGTATAGACAACATGTGCCCATCCTAGAGGAATTAAAACAAGTGAATGGGTGCCACATGCGAAAGCTCTAGGAGTCTTCTTTCAGCCCTAAACACCTATCCTGGAGCAACCTGATGCAAAATGCAAGTAAGAGATGGAGAGAAGAGAGAGAGAGAATAGTATAAAAAGGATGTACAACTTGGCAAGCCATAGGCTCCCTTGAAAAGGTGCTCTTGGACTCCAAAAAGCCGTAGTCTAAGACTCAATCCATAAGGGACTGAATGCCTGCACATGCACATGTGTATGAGAGAGAGAGAGAGAGAGAGAGAGAGAGAGAGAGAGAGAGAGAGAGAGAGAGAGAGAGAGAGAGAGAGAGAGAGAGAGAGAAAGATTGATGTCTTGAGAAACCCTACATGGGTTTATGAGCCTAGGGTGATACATCTCTATCTCTTTGGTTTGTTTATATCTATGAGTACATGAATGCTTTTGGTACTACAACATTCCGCTTCTCCTACCACTTTGGCATGATAGCAAGTCTCAACTTTTTAACTGCCTCAAAGATGATCTTCATCTAGCTTCCTAGTGATTTTTATAGTGTTGGGTTTCCTCCTAGTGTGGTACCTCAATTGATTTTATGATTGACTTGAAAATAAGAACTTGTGAACTAGTCACCATGTTATTGATGGACTCTTTGTACTTAAAAACATCATAGTTGCAATGAACTATGATTGGCCACTCAAAGCATGGAGTGACAACATGGGTGTAAGAGAACCATCCATGAGCAAGGAGAAGGGCAAGGTTGCCATGAAAGCTTCTTAGCTTGTCATTCTTGATTAGTATGAGTTAATTATGATTAGCAATTCACATTGGCCTATATACCATGGCTCCCTTTTCACACACACTTATTAATGTCCACCCTCCTTGGCCTTTGGCCCATAATTATGCCTATGTCCCCCCGCTTACTCTTGGCCCCTTGGCCTATTCCAACTTATGCTGGCCCTTGGCCTAATATGTACACTTTATGTCCACACTCATGTGTCCACCACTTCATTACAAACCATCCCCAACCAAATATGTTTCATCCTCGAAACATGCACAAAGTAAAACCATAGTATGGATGGTTTGCATTAGCATCGAAATGAACCACTTCACACTTCTTCGCCAAATCTGTTCAAGAGAGCATGATTTGAGCCTTTGAGATCTTCAAAACTTCATGTAATGCTCCCCAACTCATTGTCAATCATTGCTAAGAAGTGTATATTTCAATTGCATCCGTTTCATCCTCTTATGCCTCATAGCAATAAATTATAATAAGCTATTATTTCACCGTTTTGACTCAAAAATCCACCTCGGATATGCATCAAAAAGGTGTTCCATCCTCTCCAACACATAGAGACGGGCTACATTTCTAGCACCTAAAGTATGAGGTAAGCCATCATTGTAATCATAAAGATAACCAAGAGAACCATTCAGATCAAAAGGAAACTCCCCTTCTGGTTCTAAAGAATGGTCGGCATCCACAAACTCATATGGCTCATCAAGTGACTCCATTTCTTTGTCATTAGTCTCATCCACCACTTCCAAATAAACCATACTAATTTTGACATTGTGGGCTTTGCACTCCTTCCAATTCTCTTTATGATACGAGTCCCACCACATTTGTAGCATAGGTTTTTGTCCCTCATCTCATTGATGCGGTCTTCCTTCACAAATTTTATCTTGTTAATCCCAACATTGGTTGGCTTTGCATACACTTGTGAAGGCTTTTGAGACGTATTCCCACCACCCGCATTGTATGGTTTGCCACCACTACGATAGACATTAGGAACTTTAGATACATTGGGAGTGGTAAAAGATGGCTTTGTAAAAGCATTTGACCCATAATCTCGCCGCCGACGATTCACCCATGTATTTGCATACTTTTTCTTATATACCTTGGTCGAGATCATTGCATCCTTGAGAGTTGTTGGTATTTGTGCCTTCACATCCGTTCTAATTGCATTCTTTAAGCCCTTAATATACTTCACTATTTTAAACTCTTCACTAAACCCTTCAACATGAAACATAAATTTGAGAAACTTATGTGTATAATCCTTCACACTTGAGTATCTTTGTTGTAGATCGTTCCATTTACAAACTATTTTATCTTTGTGCATCTGAAAGTGAATGCCTCTCGTATCTACCTTGAATGCATCCCAACTTGTGACTTCAAAATTTTGTGATTGGAGATGCTTACACCATGCATGAGCATACCCTTTCAAGTGTAAGATAGCATAGTAAACCTTAGCTTTCTCACTTCGAGGGTTCATCTCGAATAGAGATCCAATTGTTCATCCACTCCTCCTGGAAGATGTTATTGTTAGTGCCTTCACCACTAAACTTTAAAAGGACAATCTTATCTTTCACACCGTTGAATTCATCTCCATCCCCATGACGATCACCACGCCTACGTAGAGGCCCATCCATATAAAATCATTGTTATCCTCAAACTCATCAAGAAGATCTTCCTCACAACATGAGGTCTTGAAGCACCACCTCGATGAGTCTTGAGCCTTCATATCTTGGGTTTGGAAATGCATGACCCTTGCCTTTGGCTTCATTGGATTGCGCATAGCACCATAAGTAGAATGTAAACTTGGGTGATGATTCTCTGTGCCTTCAACATGAGCTTGTCGAACATTGTGAGATGGTCCACCCTTATCTTCATCCTTGCTTTTTATGTCATCACAAATGCCCGTAATCTCTTGCACAATTGGTTGCATCATGCTTTCCACAAGTAGTTGCATCATCATTTCCATCATGTTTCTCATCATCATCATTTGTGACATGTCATTTCTAAGATAGTCCACCCTTGCTCTTTATGTCATCACAAATGTCCCTAATCTCTTGCACAATTGGTTACATCATCCTTTCCATCATGTTTCTCATCATTATCATTGTTTGTGACATGTTATTTGTCGTAGTGTGCATCGCTTGTGCATTGCTCTTCCCAATTGATTTGATGTATTGGTTTTTTGCAAAACTTGACCCAATTTGTACATGATTTGTCCTATGTGTCATGTTTGCATTGTTGTTGTCACCTTGTAAATTCACGTCCTCTTCACCGATCACCTCTACATGATCCTCATTCACCATTTCCATGTCTTCTCTTATCTCTTGAAGCCCACCGCTTTGGATGGATATTTTCTTGGCATAATGGTTGAAAATAAAAAAATGGCTTAATAAAAGCACAAATGGTGTCAAAAATTGGTGATCTAGGACTATACGAGTAACTCTTGTTGCGCAGTATCCAAATATGCAAGAACATAATTTTTTTGGATAGCTCTAATATTCTCTATTTTAGAGTTTGTAGAACACTGCTAAGTTGATGGTTAACAAAGATGGTGTGATTCAAGCAAAAGAGATGATAAAACTAAAGGGTTAGAAATTTCTGCAGCTTCCCTTGACCAAATTTGAAAAAAATTAGATCAATAAGAAGCTCTGATACCACTGCAATGAACTATGATTGGCCACTCAAAGCATGGAGTGACATGAGCATAACAGCATTATCCCCATGACCAAGGAGAAGGGCAAGGTTGCCATGAAAGCTTGTTAGCTTGTAATTTTTGATTAATATGAATTAATTATGATTAGCAATTCACATTGGCCTATATACCATGGCCTCCCTTTTTACACACACTTATTAATGTCCACCCTCCTTGGCCTTTAGCCCATAAGCTCCCACTTACTCTTGGCTCCTTGGCCTATTCCAACTTTTGCTTGGCCCTTGACCTAATATGTACACTTTGCGTCCACCGCTTCATTACAAAAGTAAACATCTAGGCATTTTGATTTTGAGTCACCTATAAGTACCAACTTACTAGGGAATCTATGTGGTGATAGAATACCCTAATTTGTTGATTTGTGCAATTAATGTCAACCTAAACTAAAAAGAGAGTAAAACAAAAGTCAAAAATCAAGTTGAAGAAATTGCTCTTCCACACATCTACGATGATGTTAACAAATACGTGAAAATCTAAATTAAATGAGTTATCCCTTCAACACAAAACTTGACATGCTAGCATGTATCTTAAGTACTCTTGCTTTTCTAGAAGCCAAGACTTGGAGGTAGCAAGAGAAGAAAACAAGAAATCAATTCAAGTTTGAAGTCTATAATTTTCTCTTCCTTTTCTCTTTCCCGCCTCCCTTCTCAATGCATTTGTTTTCTTGAATTATAAAAACTGTAATACCTTAATTTAAAATGATCGGTACTAGCATGTAGAAAAAGCTAGGTGGTAAAGGGGACAGTGTTGTGAGGATTTGCTAAAAAGAAAGTGGGTGAGAATTTGCTAAGCGAGCTAGTCAATCATTTAGGTCATTTCATTATTGTAATAGGTCAATCTCTTCCATTACATCGACGCAAAGTAGCCAAAGGGTTGTTAGTATTTTACCTGAGCTTTTGTATTTTGTAACACTACAAGGAATGCCAAAAAAAGATTCGAACTTGTGGATGCCCCTATTCAAAATAGCATAAGTGGATATCAATGAGAAAAATAATTGAATAGACTTTAGAAATGTTTCTCCAAGGGGAAACAGGAACAATTATGCGAGAATTTGATCAAAAGCAACTGGGTGAGACTTGGCTCAGAAAGTTGGTATATCATTTAAGTCTTTCCTTTATCATAAAAGATATCTCTTCCATTACATCGATGTGGAGTAGCCCAAGAGTCGTCAAAAATCTTTCCCGAGCATCATAACTTGATTAGATTAGATAAGAAGACCACATTAAATTTCAACCCATTTTAATAGACAATAGACACCATTCCTTTGCATCCATTGATTTGTGGGGGGTCAACCACAAATCATGGCAAAGATCAGATGGTCATCTATGTTAAAACCTTCCAAGCCTAAAAAATAAAATTTTGCTATGTTTTATTCAACTTAACGTAACGGAGGTTGTACTCTCTCAAGGAGGTGAAAGACCCCAAGACCAGGACATTACAAATGTACAATGCTTTAAAACATTCCTGCATTACTACTTCTAGATGTAGAGATTGATAATCTCACAGTAGTTCCAAGACTGCCCTCCACGACATCCACTCTCAATAGGATTCGTTACCTGTTCTCGCATTGCACTGGAATCCGATTCTTTCTCACAACCCTTCACTCTTGCAAGAGATTTCATCACTTTAGAAATCTCTCCTTGAACTCTAGGTCATGGTGCAACTGAAGAATCTGTTGCCGAGCAGCAAGGAGCAGGTCCATTCACTAAGAAGTGGTATTTTAAAAATACTAATGCTACAGACTCTCTTCACGATTCTCTATTAAGTTTGGCTGTCACAACAGGTCTTAAACTGAAAAAACAAGGTGCAACCTTGATTAAAACCCTGGGTTATATGAAGTGATTCTCAAAGTTTGATCCACAGAGAGTATAAGATTTGAGAACTATAGGTTTCATAGGATTGGATCCATCTCAATGGCTCGGTGGCACAACCAAACACCAAAAAGATCTATGTTTGTCTATGGGGTTAGCATGTGAGACCAAGTGCTGCACCACTTTGAATGGGTTCTGTCTTGGGCAAGAAGAAATTTTCTCCCTATTTTCATTCCATATTGATAACAGGGAATGATAGTCATTTCTATCTTAATCTTTGCTGCCCTAGGATTGCCTTGAATCCTGCCTCCTGAGAAAAAATAAGGAGTGGGTAACATGAATCTAAATAATGAATAATGATTGCATGTAATCAAATCGCATCACGAGCAGGCACCGCGAGCTCCCCGAACCCTGAAACACTCCCCTCCGCCTCTGTTCCTCTGTCATCGCTTCCTTCCTCCATCGCTGCACCCCTCCTTCCTCCATCGTTTCCTTCCTCCTTCGCTGCCTGAATCGCTCCCCTCCGCCTCTGATCCTTCCTCCATCGCTGCGCCCCTCCTCCCTCCTTTGTTTCCTTCCTCCTTTGCTGCGCCCATCTGCCTCTCTTCCTGCTTCGCCCCCCACATCCTGCTTCGCCTCCCCTCCTTGCCTCTGCCCGCCCTAATTCGCCTCTTCCTTCCCATCTGTTCGCCCCTACCCCTGCCCGCCCTTCTTCGCCCTCCTGTTGATCGTTTCGCCTCCCCTCCTTCCTCCGCCTCTTCCCTCTGCGCAGCCCTGTTGTGCTGCCCTTCCCCCGCCCCTCTTCGCCTTTGTGTCCAGCCATCTCCCCCTTGCCTCCCTTTCCTTTTTGTTTTTCCCTTTTCCACCCTCCTTTCCTTTCCTCCGCCTCAACGCCTTCCTCTTCCCCTTGGTTCGGATTGCTCCTCATCCGGGTTCAAGTCGACCTTTTTCTTCGATTAGCATCATGGCTAATCATTCTCCCTCGGCCGGGCGAACCATTGTATTTTTCGAAGCCGAGCTCGCGCTCCTCTACGCCGAAATAGTGAAAGACTCCAAAATGACCCTCATTGCCGGAATCTTTGGATCTCACCTGTCCCGTTTCCAGGCTCGGGATTGGGTCCTGGCGGCTCTGCCCTCCGACCTCGCTCTACACTTTCGAGATGGCAGGTTGCTTGGAAGAGGTTTCTTCCAAGTGGATTTTGATTCTGAGGATGGAGCCTTAGAGGTTTTCAAGGGCAGCCCTTTGCCATTGGGTCCGAGGAAGATATTCTTTCTTCCCTACTCTAGCTATTTTGACCCTGTTGAGGAAGACCGGAACCGTTTCCCGATTACTCTCAGATTCCCAGATCTTCCTCGCGCATATTGGCCTATGTTAGAGGCCATCGGGTCTGCCTTTGGGCTTGTTCTTCAAGTGCCCCCCCTTCACGCCTTGCCGACATCTTCTGCCTAGGTGGTCACTGCCTCGGCGGATGCTGTCCCCAGGGTCATGGTTCTTGCCCGTGACATTGAGCTCTTTGAGGACTATGTTTTGCTTCTGGACCCTTGTGGCCCTTTGAAGCAACATATGGAGATTGCAGGTAAACCCGATCAATGCCGGGTTTGTCACCAATAGGGTCACTTTGCTCGAGATTGTCCTCGGGCTCGAGGTCGCAGGAGGCCTCGTAAGCGTGCCTCTCAAGCGCCACCTCCCTTGGTTCCTTCCCGTCCTTCAGTCCGCCAGGTGTGGCGAGCTATTTCTCATGCCCGCCCCCCTGGTGCGATTGATGGGAAGGCTTCCTCGGATCTTGTACAGATAGATGATATTTCTGGTCAGAGGGATGTGTCAGCTGATGCATCTTTGTAGAGAGATGATATCTCAGATCAAGATGATTTTGTGGAGTCCTCTCTCTAATATGCCTGGCACCACCAAATCCAATCATTGCCCCGTCATTTTGTGTCTCAAGGAGCCTGGGGCTCGCTCGGCCTCTCCTTGTATCCGTATCCCTGACTCTCTTTATCTAGATGCTGACATTTCCCTTGAGATCAGAGAGATATGGAGATCTTGTGACGGTCCTGATCCTCGTCATAATATTGCGCTAGCTCTTGAGAGGACCAACCATCATTATCATAGCACTGCCTTGTCTAATAAGGAGGAGGCTCTGGACAAGGAGAGAGCTATTAGGTGTAGGATTGCTGCTCCTCAGAGGGAACATGAAAAGCATCCACATGCGACTTGGATTACAGACCTCTTGACCACAGTTAGAGCAGAGCTGCAGTTGGCCATGGGCAAGAGGGCTGAGTTCACCTTTCATGCGAATGAGGCCTTTTGGACTCAAATGGGTAGTAGATGCAACAAAGAGTTTTTTTCAGCGCACAGGCCTTTCCATAGCAGGGATTCTGTGAGGTACTTGCAGGATTCACAGGGTGAGGTTCAAATTGAGCCTGATAAGGTGAGGGGTATTGCTTCAAAATTTTATCAGTCTTTGTTGACTGCAGAGGTGCCCTCCCCTCAGAGAGATGTGGCACAGCAGAAAGTTTGGGAGTGCATGCCCAGGCTCATTACAGATGCTATGTGTTCTTCCCTGGATGCCCCTTTCTCGAAGGATGAATTCCTTCACGCACTGCATGCTCTTTCCATTGGTTCATGCCCAGGGGATGATGGTCTTTCTCCCGCCTTCTTTATTCTTTTTTGGGATCATATTGGAGATGCTATCACTATTGCCCTTCAAGAAATGTGGTTGTCGGGTATGATGCCTCCATACCTCACGCAGGGGCTGATTCAGCTTATCCCCAAGAGTGGGGACAAGACTGACATCAAGCAATGGAGGCCCATCACCCTCCTTGGATCTGCATATAAAATCTTAGCTAAAGCCTTGAGTATAAGGTTGCAGCCGATTCTCCAAATGACTATCCATGATACCCAGAATGGGTTCCTCCAACGAAGGAGTATATTTGATAACATCTTTTCTTTCTGGGAAGCTGTGGAGTGGGCAAAGTCTAGTCAGCAGCCTCTTGCCATTCTTTTGCTTGATTATGAAAAAGCTTATGACAAAGTGGATTGCGATTTTTTGGAGGGCACTATGGCATACATGGGGTTTTCCCAAAACTGGATCACAAGTGTGTCTTGCCTATACAGGGAGGCTCATAGCACTGTTTTAGACTGTGGGGGACGCGGTGAGCGTTTTCAGATTTCACATTCAGTGAGGCAGGGTTGTCCCCTCGCCCCTTTACTGTACCTCATTGTAGCCGAGGCTATGAGCAGGTTTCTTCGGGCTGCCCTTGGTGTTGTGGGTCTTAGGCTGCCTTTATGTACGGAGGAAGAGTTCTTTGGCTCTAAGCTAGCAGATGATACGGCGTTGTTCCTTGAGACTTCACATGCTTGTTTGCGTGCTTTCTGGAGCCTTGGAGGCCTTTTGTTTGGCAGCAAGAGCTTCTATCAATTGGCATAAGTCAGTTGGTTTTTGGATCAGTGATTCTCCTCTTGCAGATTGGGGTACAGATGTTGGTTTTACTTGGATTGAGAGAGGATGCTCTGCCAGATACCTTGGTTGCCAGGTGGGCGTTGACATCTCCCCTGCACAACAGTTTGATCCAGTGCTCTTAAGCATTAAAAGCAAACTTCATCACTAGAGTAGGAGGAAGCTCGACTTGGCCTCTAGAGCTTTGGTGGTTAACCAAGTTTTGCTAGCCACGACTTGGTTTATCACTTCGTGCTGGATTTTTCATAAGGGCTGCATTGGCTAGCTTCATCGCCTTATTCGGAACTTTCTTTGGTCAGGGCTTGATGGAAATGCACACACCAGGGCTAGAGTTGCTTGGGAAACCATTATCAAGCCTAAGCAGGAAGGGGGATTAACTATCATTGACCCTGAGGTGCAATGTAAGGCTTTGCTGTGTAAGCTGGTTGTTAAGGGCTTTCTTCCAGGCATTGAGCCGCCGAAGGACTTTCTCATGCAGCAGATCACGAAGTGTGTCCCTGTTCGCAGAGGTGATTGGACTCTCAGCTCACGCTTTATTTTTTCAAATGCAATTCACCGCTCCCCTTCATCCCCCCTGGTTAGGTCCCTCCTACGGGCCTGGGATTGCCTGAGGAGTTTTTTGGTACACATCCCCCCGCGTTCAGCGGAGGAAGTTAACCGGTAGCCCATTTTGTGGAATGATTTGATCTTAGATGTGCATGGTAGGCCTCTTGGGGCAGCTATGCATATTCTTTGGGCTGGCTAGGAGCCCCTTTGCCCCACAGTGTTGGCTTGGAAGAGATTTCAGAGCCTCACCGAGGTACAGAGATTGGATCGCATGCAGCATTTGAGAGGCTCTAGTCGGAGAATTGTACAGATTGATGCAACCATTCCCAACCACTGGATTACTGGATCTTTTTTGGAAGACCATCATCATTCTTGGTTTGGGGTTTTTTCTGGGACAGGTGTTCCTCTTCAGGTTTTGGGTCTCCCCTTGGGGAGGATGATGTACCGGTCTTTTTTTCTGTACAGGATGGATGGCAGTTGGAGAGATGTGACGTACACGACCTTATTGAGGGCCCCCAGATTCGTCTAGTCAGAGTTGTTGGCAGGTTAGGGAAGCACGTCTTTGTTGACCCCCCCCCCCCCCCCCGGGATGATCACATAGAGTGTTAGCCTTTGGTTGTATGGTGGCTGCCCTATCAGACATTTGCATTGGGACCCCGGTGAGTGGGAGTGGAAGGATGCTTGTAACCCTTTGAAAAGCATGCCTTTTTTTGAGTTATACGGTGCGGAATGCCGGCATCTTATCTTGGGACACATCCAGAGTGTCCCTACTCTTAGACCCCATTGGGAATCTTATGGCATTTTGACTGACATTCAGAGGGTTTTTTGGCGGAGATTGTGGCATTCTTATAGGAAGCCACAAATTTCCTCCTTTATCTGGGTTTCTCTTCATGGTGGTCTGTGGCCACCAATAAGTGGAGGTCAGTTACTGGTGCTTGCCCAGCTTGCCCTAGATGTACAGGAGTTTCGGAGTCAGTTTACCATTGTTTATGGGAATGTAGGGAAGCACAGAGGGTTTGGTCTGCGATTGCACACCTCCTTGGTAGGATTAAGAGGGATGCTATCATTTCTTTTGGTTCTATCATTTGGTTGACACAATCTGGGCCTCAGCTGAGATTCGAGGGGACTGACAGGAGCTTGGCCATTATGGTTGGGCAAGGAGTTGCTCGACAGTGTTGTCTTCAGGATTTGCCACTTTCACACTGTCCCTCCGGCACAGAGGTTAGACAGCTCTTGGGGGATTATTGCTAGCATCTCAGCTTGGAATATCTGGAAGGCTAGATGCACCGAGGCCATTGAGGGTACTCCCGTTCTTGTTTCTCAGTGTCTTTGCAGGATTTGGAGTGATATTATTCACACCATCATGGCTACCTGGGCCAGACTGCAGCGATCTTCGAGGGTTGCAGAGAGGAAGCGCGGCCAGTTTATGAGAGAGTGGGACATTGGTATCTTTTTCACGTCCTCTCACTCGGGACCCTATTGGCAGCACAGGGCTCCTGATTGGTTGAGATCTCCACCTTTCTTGGTGTGAAATCTCCATTTTGTAAAATTTTTTCATACTTAATATAAGTCTCCTTTTTGAAAAAACAAAAAGTTTGATCCACAGAAGAAAATTTGCCAACTGTCAAATACAGAAGCCGCTGACCCAAAGCCAGGTGTGGGGAGCAGTGAACAAACAAGGCCAGGGGTTGAGGCTACTGAACAGAGGGAGAACCTGTTGACAATGCCATACTAAAGCCTTGATTAAGCAAGGCTGTAGCAGAATTTGAACCCCTTCTAATCAGAGTTATGGCAGAGCCAAGGTATAAAGCTCAAACCATTCACTTCAATACGACCAAGCATTAACAGATGAGCTAGGTGAAATGGGTAGCACAGCATGATCTCAAGCAGTCAAACCTTATACAATAAGCAAGCCTTCACAACTGCAGCAGAAGGCTGGGCATGTGGGTCTATGGAACCAACTTAGAAATCCCCCATGCTGACCCTCTCAGCTAGGCATGAGCATGCCAGCAGCTCGTCCGTGCACACGCGTGCGCACGCGCACACACACACAGCTTTATAACTTTGAATTATTCCAACGTGCAGCCTGTAAAAAATCCATTTTAGAAGAAGATTTCTGGGGTGAGATCTTAACGTTGTGCAAAGCTTTTTTAAATACACTGCATACGATGATGCCCCTGACCATTTGAACACATTGTACATATGATGCCCCACTGACCACGCGCGGGGGGGGGGGGGGGGGGGGGGGGGGGGGGGGGCGTGTGTGGTTTGCTTGTTGGGGGTTGTATCCCAGCAAACTTTAGAATACATATGGAACATCATCAAAGGAACACTTGGGCAAAAGCTGCCTTGAATCATGGGGCTCCACATTTGGAGCTACCCTGAACCACGTTGAAAAAATGACATCTTCCTGTACTGAGAGATCGGCTTCTAAGAGCAGAGCAAGTTGAACGCAGGTAAATCTTGCATCTGGGTCAAGTCATCCAAAGAAAGCTCTCGTTCAAGCTGCACTTGTGTCGCCTTTAAAACAGCCTGCCAAAAATGACAGCATTAACAAAACATGTATGTCAGTGTGTGCACGGTTGCCTGCCAGGGGGCGTGGGTTGCATCCCAGCACATAAGACAAAGCATGCTAGAAACTGTATAGAGGCAGATAACGCACATTAAACTCCATATACGATGCCCTCATTGCAAGCCATTGTGCGTCCATCATCTCAAAGGCCACACAATATAGCCTGTCGAAAGCAAACTCATCCTCTGCAAAACATCATTTTGTTGTTAGTTTGTCTGGCATGGTTTGGCGGCGTGTGTGAGTGCACGATGTCAATCACTAGAAAGGCCATACAAGAAATACCTTCAAGGATCTTGAGAAAGTTCATTCCGTTCACGCTTCTTGGTTTAACTGCAAATGAAGACAATTATCCTAAGACAATAGTCATCTCCAATGTCTTTGATCATTTCAAAACCATTAAAGAAACTTAGTTCTCTCAACATTACTATTGAACCTCGATCAACCCTAACCTGAACGCAAGTCCAAGATCTGGATCAACATGAAAGAGATGTTGATGCCTGCCACAGCGAAGGGATACTCCCATGTAGCCCTGTGACCATGTTCTTTATGGAGCAATCTCTGAAAGGATTTCTGCAATCCCACATGACAGCATACTTAAAAACAGCACACGAGCACTCAGCACGCAGACACAAGTGTGCGTGCACGCGCGCGCGCGCGCACACACACACTGTAGATAGTTAGGAAGAGTGAAGGGTGCGCTTTGTATGGACAAATGGGACCAACAAGGTGGACAGGTGTAGGGTCTTGGGCAATTAGGGTTAGGGGAGCTAGGTGCGAAGATATCCCCCTTACCCTATCTTGTTGTATAAAACACCACTCATGGTTTTGGCTCATCTTCTACGTATCATGCAAGCTCTCATTTTTTAGATATTGATTAGCTTTGTTTAATCTTGATCTTTGTTGGTTTAATTAATTCATCTGCACATGTGGTTGAATTTCTGGCAGATCATGGTGGTGGGGCGAGTTCTACCTCCTCCTCAACCCCCCACTCCCTGTTTACAGTGTGTTTCGAAACACAGCTCTCATCGCTTGTGGGTGCTCAACAAGGCCAAGCTCAAGGGCCCATTGCTGTTGCTGTAGGGTCAAGTCTCGTCCTCTATTGCACGTGCAGCACCACGGCTACCTAAACCCGCCAATGGCCACCTCTTTGGCTATGGCAGTGCCTATAGCCACTGACGCCCCCCCAGAGCCACCGTTGCAGAACCAGCGGCCACTCATGACCTCTGCCTCCTTGTGTGGCCGCCAAATGACCAAACTGAGTGCCACCATCAAGCTCCCTTGCAGGCTTCTCAGCTTGTGCCATTCGCTCACAGTATACTTGCAGTCATTGCCGCATCTCTAGGCCACCCGTTACAGAGCCACAAAGCTGCTGCCAGCCACCCCTCATACTTGACCGCCCTAAACGGGACCCTCCCTGCCAATTTCTTCAACGACCACCTGGTGCCATGCTACAGCTAAAGTATGGTCAAAGTTCACCATGCCCTACTTAATACTTCAGCGTTGCCGTGCACCATTTGCTGCATCGAGTGCTTACACACAGGCGTGCATGCACACACGAGGTAGCTGATCAGGTAAATTCACCATCTTGGATAGAAAAAATTGGCAGATATTAGCTGGACAAAAACTAGTTAGCTCTCATCCCCAAAGTGATAACATTGTGAAACTTACAGGATATTCTTTGGCAAAGAAAATCAAGTTTTGCAGCGAGATAAACCCACCGCCCCTGCAGGAAACCAAATCTTGTCAAGACACCTGGAAATGACATTCAGGAAGCTCAAATGCTTTATTGATATATTAAACTAAGCTAAATCAAAGGTTTTCCCAAGTGTAAAAAAACAGATGACACAATGCAGAGCTTAGTCCGACTACCTAGGTATAGCATCATTACCATGACAAATACTTTACTAAACTACCACACGCTCCTAAAATAGTCAATGTAACTATTTTCCTTGGTAAAAATAAATTTTCTGATACTTAACTAAACTAACAGTTGTTATGGGACAACTCTCAGAACCATTCTAGACCGAAATACATCACCTGGAGGATCAGTTCCAAAACCATCTTCATAAAACAGTTAATGACAAAAAGATCAGTGCAAATCGTCAATTAGTCACATCCCCTAAAGCTTTGCAGACTAGAGTTCCCCTCATGAGCGGTCAGGAGATTGGGGTCACAACAGTAGCCCTAGAGATCCTGCAAACTCCAAGATGGCAAGCTCTCTTTTTTTGTGATCGATGTCCAGGCCATGCTCACAGCTCACGGCACCACATGGCCTCACCTCAACAGCTCATCACCCTGAGAGTGAGCTCATTACCTCTTACTTCCATCACCTTGCATGCATCTGGGATTCGAACCAGGGAAAATTTGGGGACCTTATCTCATCCAAAAGAGCCAGCAAGTCAACCAAGAAGGAAAAGAGACATCCCTGATGCAAGGCAGCAGAACTGGACAGCATAATGATGATCAAGAAGGACAACTCCCGCAAGAAGGGAAACTAAATCATCAAAAAACAGCAACGAATTGTGGGCTGAGGAAGGGGCAGCAAACAGGCTGTGCAAAGATGCCTGAAGGTAGGCTTGCTGCTTGCTAGGGGGAAGCTGCCATGCCTTGAAGAAGAGAGCCCAAGGAGAATCTCACTCCAGTCCTTCAGAAGCCTCAACCTCCTTGTGGCGGCAGATCTTCCCCTATGCAGCCAGCACCCATGAGCAGCCTTCAGACTTGTTTGGTACAACATGCCATTCCAGCAAGCATCTTATGTCAATTATAAGTTCAGACCCTCAAGTTAATGCTTATACTCCGAACTTGGCCCATGCTCTCATTCACCTGCTCAGGTCAAGAATTTACCTCACTCCACACAAAGTTATTCTCTCTTCTTCACCTTTGACTTGCTACAATCTACACTACAGTGCAAAAGGAATATGACCTATAAATATGATACTAACATGATAAAATAGCTTCAACCAACCTGAAGTCAGTCGATGGATCCTTGCCTTGCCAACCCATCTCTTTCCATTGCTCTGAAACAAGCCCAATCAGATCACGTTCTGGAAATGACATCCTCCATAATTCTCTGAGAGCTTCCTAGGGGACAAAATCATGAGCAACTTCAAAGCATTAGTAACCAAAAACCCATGCACAAGTGAACGCACTAGAAGAGACACATTAAAAGAATTTTTTAATGAGCATTTGTTTAGTGAAAAACTTATGTAGTAGTAATCAGAGAGTTGGCAAGAACCACAAAAAGATTCCAAAAAGGTGGGACCAGGTCAATTTGACGATGCTCGCGCACGTGCGCACACACACACACAACCATCCAACCTACTCAGTGAAACCACCACACAATACTCGCGTTCTATTAGTAGCATAAGCTGCTATAGCCATTTTTTATGGTCTGCACTTAACTTGCTTCAGGGTTGGTTACCTTCACTCATCAGTCATGCTAGCCAGTCTAAAAGACATAAATGCTATCGCATAATATGCTGACTTCACCCACAATGCATATTGAGGAAGAACGCAAAGTGGTCCTTGACACTAACAAATGCACTTGCTGTGTGTATTCTATGTCACCTGATTATGACCTCAAATGTTCATATAACAACAATCCAGACCCAACCATCATTCCTTGGTTGTGAGATTCTACAAAAAGTCATCAAAAACTTCACACAGGTTGCAGGACCTCTTTTCTTGTAAACCAGGAAAAAGCTTAGATCACATGTTAATGTCCTGAGAATGACCTGCCAAAGAAGCTGCAAGACCAACCACTTAGTGCACATCTATTTCAAACCGTGGGCGACTCCTCTAATATTGTCCAAATCCTTACCATGGGAACCTTGCTAAGACGATGGAAAATTCTCAATTTAAACGAGGATGCCTTCACAAACACCCAAGACCCATTGAGGAAGTAGAGTATAGTCATAGAGGAGGTCTATGATAGATGCATGTCTAGACAAAAATACCATGTATATTGTGCTATTCATTCAACCACAAAAGCAATAAAGAGAGATGCACCTTCCTAATTTGTTCTTTGTAAGGTAGCATACTGAAAAGCAAGAGATATTCTTTAATATATGCAACCAGTTGCTCATTCACAAAAAAATTACCTGATGTTCTAAAGATGTACCATCAAAAGGAATTTCTATACGGCTCTGAAGCAGCCGCAACCTTTCCTCCTGCATCAGAGCACACAACATTTTCTTAATGCCCTGGAGTGCTAGCAATCTCATGAAACAATTGATGTCCGGTGACTGAGCCTCCATAAAGAGGTATACCAAATGCAGTTGATAATATGTTGCAAACAGATAGTTATGCATAGAGGATGACTAATACAACTCATAGCATGTGAAATGGAATGACGTCCACATACAACTCATGGCAATTTTATGATTCTTTCAAAGGAAGGGAAAAACCTCCCACCTAAACATGTTTTCTGTTTTGCTTTTTTCTCCTTATATTTTTTCCCTTTTTTTTGTGCATGCACGCGCACATGTGTGAAGCCAAACATGACCTGTGAGACCAGATACAGCGTTGAACCTAAAAAAGACCTCATTCTGATCAGGGTTTAAAAACCCTACAAAGTTGCATTGAAGGCTCTTGATCCCCCAAGGTTGATTACATCAGCAGGTGACGGTTTGGAGGTTTTGGACTCGTGGACAATGGCTTCCCCCTCACAAAGTACTGCCCATTCCCCGGATTTCCATGCAGCTCTGACCTTGTCTACCTCTGCTGCCATTTGTTTCAGTTGCATGGGTGTGAGCCCTTCCAATATCCAAAGTAAAGTCCCCTTCAGTGTTTTATATTGCCCTTGTTCTCTAGTTTCGAAAGTGAGAACAGCAAGATCATTGCACAACGAAATGATGCTAACAGCATTTTGCTCCAATATGATTGTGGGGGTAGCTAACTTCCTTGATTTCACAAGAATTACCTGCCTTTGTCTGGCATCCAGATTTTCAAACTCCAAAACTTTTGCATGTTCAAGGATTTCCTTTTGCAATTGGAGCACTTGCTGTTCAAGACACACTGTCCATTCATTTCTAGCAAGTGGACTAGGGTTTTCTCAGTCATGCCGTCATGCTGGGGCTCCCATAAATAATAGTTTGTGCCTTTCCGTGATGCTGGCCTCGCTGCAGACCGCTTGTGACTGGCAGCTACCAGTACCGGTTCAATTTCTATGATGCAGAAATGTTTGGCGGTTTCTTGAGAGCTGAGCAGGAAGCCTGCAGAGCAATTTTGTGCTCAAGAAGTGCCGCAGGGCTGATTGATTAACCCCCCCAGGGGACTGCCCAACAGGGAGCAGGTGGAAACCCTAAACAGGGCCTCAGAGAGAAAAGAGAGAGAGACGTGGTTCATGAAACAAAGCACATTACATGTCAAACATTTTGAAATACATGAAATATGACATATCACAGACAATGTATGATAAATAGCACAGGATTTTTGAACATGTCATACATAGTACATAATACGTAACACAACACATGGCATGTTACACATAACAGACTACCTTGTATGAGACTGGCTATCTAGAACCCAGACCTTATTTCCCTTTGCTTACAAAACCATGCCTTTGGTGAAAAAGAAACCTGGGTTGGAGTAAGATGCTGTTCTTCAACTAGCTCTTCGTTTTCAGGTCGTCTTGCTGCACCCCAAAAAAGGATGCTTCCAGGCCATGATCCACTACCAAACAAAACAGCTGGAAAACAGCAACTGCGTCAAACATTCAGAAATCAATGAAATCCTTTCAATGTCTATCTAATGTTTCACTAACCAAAGAATTGTGCCCATTGTGCCAGCAACCGCACAAAGATCTGACTCCAAACAAGCTGTGCTTCATGTTTTTGGTCTTCCCAGTCAGCTTCATCGTCATCAAACTTAAAAAAACAATAGTCATAACAAGTATGATTAAGTACAGAAAATTATCCTAAGCTTAAATTTCCCAAACAGTTCAAGCACTATTAAACCCTTGCTCCAATCCTCCAAATCATAATCTTGCACTTAAACACACATACAGAACGATCCTTGTAGCACAAGTTTTGCAAAAAACTAAAGACTGTAAAAATGTACTGCTGAATTTCGTCTGGCAACATATGGCTGAATTCAACACCCATGCATGCAAACCATGGTGACTAGCTACTTCAAGGCCAGCTGCAGCCCTGTAAGCACAAAACCAGGGCCCTAAGGCTACACATATTTAGCCTGCTGCTACTGCCTGTCGTGTCTGCTGAGTAGGGACCTCTTGGTCTGATTCTAGATCCAGTGCCGTGTCCTCAGTTTCTCAACCAGATCTGTCTGGTGTGGAAATCAGAATCCCCAGCATCCAGCCTGCTGCCTTCTCAGCTTTGTCGGAGGAGCATTAACTTTTACAATAGAAGGACTCGAATTTTCTTTGGGCCAAGTCTGTGCAGATTTATGAAGGTCCAAGGTGGTGGTAACAAAGAAATTCCATTGGAAAGTGCTCACATGTACCAAGGCCATAAGAATAACGCGCATTGAAGCCAACTTCAAACCATGTCCAGCTAATTGGCATAGCGAAATGGCAATCTTGAAGTTTTCACTAGAAACACACAGGCAAGCACACGACACAAAGTATGGGATGTCTATGTTTGCAACACAAGCTGTCACTGGACCTGACTCAGAAACAATGCACACCATTGGAATCCGTCAAAAGGAAGAGCTCTAAAAGAATCATTTTGACCCCACTCTAGTATGACTTTGATGAGTATAGACCCAAAAATCAACACAGAAATCAAAGAGCAAGAGAATGCCCAGCTTTATTTGTTGGACTGTATAACAATATGCCGTGGCCAGCTTCAAAGAGGGGCTGTACAAGATTGTCTCCAATTATGGTTTCAACCAGAAGTCACCAAAGTAGCAATTTTATACCATTTTCTGACCGGTTTTATATCTTATCTCAGCAGTCTGGCCCAGAGTTGCTTGGAGTTGACCAGTCGTCAGGAAGCGGTTTGTTCATGAGAATTTAAAGAAAACAGAAAATTGTCTCAAAGGGCTGCGCTCTTCTATAGTGAGAAATTTTGAGACTGGCTTTTCCCTTTCCAATTTCAATACGTTGATGTCTTAGAAACACATGAAAGAGAAAAATGTCTCTGGTTATATGCAAACATGCTCCACTAGTATCTGAGTCCGAGATCCTCAACACCAAGAGCCATACTTTTGCATTGCCATTGGTTTCCGGTATCTGTTTTGACTGATTTTGATTGTGCCATCGTGACTTAGAGCTACCGCAGATGGACAGCATGATCATGTTGACAAGATTGCCGAGGCTCACCAGCACAACCATGTTGATGACACTAGCCTACTCTCTTGATATTTTTAGCCTCCGGATCTCTTCCCTTCAAATATGCACACACACACTCATCTTTCAAAGGGGAAAAAAATGGAGGTGAATACTCTAGCAATAGGGTGTCTAGATGTTTTATTTTTTGTCTACAGGCGTGTAGCCTGGTAGCATCTAATCTCTCTCTTTCTCTCTCTCTCTCTCTCTCTCAAAAATGGTTTATTTTTCATTATTTTTTCAAGTTAGTTAAAGGATATGACAAGATGATTTTTTCAGTTTGATTAAGGGGTAAGATTTATTTATTTGTTGTTAACTAGTTGAAAAAGTATTAAAAATCCTTGTGTGTGTGTGTGTGTGTGTGTGTGTGTGTGTGTTTTGGGGGTGGGGGTGCACACTTACATATTTGCTTCTGCTGAAATTGTCGGCCTGGCCCAAGAGTGGCTCCTGGGGGTCGTCTGATCCTGCAGAATCGATCCTGTCATACTTGTTGCCTCCCACATCTTCATGGCGAACCCTCCTTCGCAAAGTCCCAGTATTCATCTCTCTGCTCAAACCTTTCCCTTCCCTTCCCTTCCCTAAGGTTAAGCAAAAACTTTCCTTAATCTCTGTGGCTAATATCAATTTCTCTGCAAAATCGGCTACAGAAACAAGGATCAGTTTGCCAAACAACGGAAAAAATCCCCTAGGGTTAAATCTAGACTGCCTAGTTCTATTTTATAGGTAAGAGTACGTTTCGTAGTCGGCTGATTATGTTGAATTGGTCGGAGGCTACGTAAAACAGAAGAAAACAGGGAGCATGTTTGTGGCAAGCGTGCTGGGCAATGGCGAGAGACTTGCGAGAGAGGGTTGTATGATGACGATGCTCAAGACGTGCAGCCAAATGATGACGCATTTTGTTTCTGTCTTCTTCTTTTTTTGCGTACGAAATAATATTCATGTCATGAACAATAATAAGTCATGACTCATGAACAATATCCACGTGCTTTGTGTCCTAAGGTCCAAGGCCAGGGCCAATAAACGTTAGCAAAAAAACAAGATTTTTAAAATATTTTTTTGCCAGAAAATGTGTGTTTTCTATCTATATATAATTGGGCTACACTTTAAGTGCCATGTGGCAATATTTTTAGGCCTTCTCTCAAATTCTCTAGCTGTTTTTGGGCCCAAACACGTGTTAGTAGCCCTCGCCTCATGCACTGGGCCTCACCTTCCACGTGGACCTGGCCGTCCCTGACTCCCCATGCAGGTTCATTCGCGCCGCCTCCCTCACTCGCGTTGCCCTCTCCACGTGTTTTGGACATGCCTTGCAGACGTTCATTGGCGCCACCTCCTCCAGGTTATGTTACAAGCGTTGCAGACGTTGTGGACATTGAGTGGGCCCTCCCATGTCGGCGTGTTCGCCGCCCTCCGGCCATGCAGAGCTCTGTCACACCGCCGCCCTCCCTCATTGGCTACGTTGCAATTATGCCTTTTTCATTGCCACCGCCCTCCCTCCTCCAGACTGCGCTGTAGAGTGACTGATTTCTCTCTCTCTGTTGCTTGTTTTGAGAAGGTTAGCGAGTGTCTGGTTTGTTTCCTGGCATCTCTCTCTCTCTCTCTCTCTCTCTCTCTCTCTCTCTCTCTCTCTCTCTCTCTCTCTCTCTCTCTCTCTCTCTCTCTCTCTCTCTCTCTCTCTCTCTCTCTCTCTCTCTCTCTCTCTCTCTCTCTCTCTCACACACACACACACACACACACACACACACACAAGGTTAGCGCATGACTGCCTTTTTTGTGGTTTTGCAGGCGTCATTCTGTTGTGCAAATCAAGTGTTACTTACACCCACGTTATTCATCATCGACATCAAGTAAGCAACCCGTGTTCTTTTTGTTGTCTTTTTTTTCTGCATGGCATTGCTGCCGTTTGTGTGCGATGAGTCTAGAGCCCACGTTCTGTTCTTTTTTTTTCCTATCTCCAATGCATGGCGTTGTGTGCACATAGACGGCCATGTGACTCTCAATGCAAAGTTTATTAAAATAAAATCTCTCACACACACTCGGTTAGCGCCTGACTACCTTTTTTGTGGTTTTGCACGCCGCGTTGTGTTGTGCGAATTAGTGCTACTTATGCCTGCGTTCTGATCTTCATCGAGTACAAGTAAGCAGCCCGGTTCTGTTCTGCTCTATCTTTTTGCTTTTTTTTCCTGCATGGCGTTGCTACCGTTTAGAGCCCACGTTCTGTTCTGCTCTAATGCATGGCGTTGTGTGCACATGCAGATCTGAGACGGCCAGGTGACTCTCAATGCAAAGTTTATTAAAATAAAATGTTTTTTTTATGCCATATTATGGGACCTTATCCAAGTGTGTGTGTGTGTGTGTGTGTGTGTGTGTGTGTGTGTGTGTGTGTGTGTGTGTGAGAGAGAGAGAGAGAGAGAGAGAGAGAGAGAGAGAGAGTGAAAGTTTATGAAAGTTTATTAAAATGTTTTTTAAAACGCCATATTATGGGAGCTTATCAAAGTATGTGTGTTTGTGATTGGGTGTGTGTGTGTGTGTGTGTGTGTGAGAGAGAGAGAGAGAGAGAGAGAGAGAGAAAGTTTATTAAAATGTTTTTTTAATGCCATATAATGGGAGCTTATCCGTGTGTGTGTGTGTGTGTGTGTGTGTGTGTGCGTGTGTGTGTGTGTGAGAGAGAGAGAGAGAGAGAGAGAGAAAGAGAGAGAGAGTGAAAGTTTATTAAAATGTTTTTTTTAAATGCCATATTATGGGAGCTTATCCAAGCATGGGTCTGTGTGTGTGTGTGTGTGTGTGTGTGTGAGAGAGAGAGAGAGAGAGAGAGAGAGTGAAAGTTTATAAAAGTTTATTAAAATGCGATATTATGGGAGCTTATCAAAGTATATGTGTTTGTGATTGGGTGTGTGTGTGTGTGTGTGTGTGTGTGTGTGTGAGAGAGAGAGAGAGAGAGAGAGAGAGAAAGTTTATTAAAAGGTTTTTTTTTTATGCCATATTATGGGAGCTTATCAAAGTATGTGTGTTTGTGATTGGGTGTGTGTGTGTGTGTGAGAGAGAGAGAGAGAGTGAAAGTTCATTAAAATGTTTTTTTTTAATGCCATATTATGGGAGCTTATCCAAGTATAGGGGGGGGTGTGTGTGTGTGTGTGTGTGTGTGTGTGTGTGTGAGAGAGAGAGAGAGAGAGAGAGAGAGAAAGTTTATTAAAATATTTTTTTTAATGCCATATTATGGGAGCTTATCCAAGTATGGAGAGAGAGAGAGAGAGTGAAAGTTTATTAAAATGTTTTTTTTAATGCCATATTATGGGAGCTTATCAAAGTATGTGTGTTTGTGATTGGGATGTGTGTGTAGTAGCGTCACAAATAGGTAACATGACGTTCATTTCTTTATAAATGATAGGTAACACGGCAAGCTTGACCACAGCCTCTGCGCGACGACTGGAGAATTTATCAACCATTTTTAGCTAAACCGTCATGCAGGAATGCATAGAAATAGAAAACCCTATGCCTCCCAAAATCCTTGGTGATTATGCTGACATGAGCACCACTATCCAAGATTACGAAGATCATCGTTACTTTATAAACAATAATAGAGTTGAAAAATTAGGTGTTGAGAGTTCCTATAAGGACAAAGAACAAATGACAAATCATCTGTACGAAGGGATACTTTTGCCTTTGGACCTTGATGATTCATTCTAATTTTGATAATAGGGGTAGGGGATCAAATTCATGAAAAGTTTTATTGATGTAAAGGTCGTCATTGTTTAACATTTAACAATAGTATACATGACTCTCTTTGTAAAGAGTTAGATATTATTTGACAATATCATTGCATCATAAAGTTAAGATTCTCTAGAAGTAAATATATTATCATCTAACTATAGAATGAGAAGAAACCATATTTCTTAGGTGAACATTTGTAGAGAGGGTATTATCATTTGACTCTAGTACGAGGAGAAACAAGATTTCTTAGTAAAAACTTTGTCGAGAGGTATTAACATCTGACTCTAGTATTTCTTAGTAGAACCTTTGTAGAGGGGTATTATCATCTGACTTTAGTGTTTCTCATTAGAACCTTTGTAGAGAGGTATTATCATATGACTCTAGCATTTCTTACTAGAATCTTTATAGATTTCTTAGTAGAACCTTTGTAGAGAAGTATTGCCATCCACCGACTCTAGTATGACGAGAAATGAAATTTCTTAGTAGAACCTTTGTATAGGGAGTATTACCATTATAATTTAGGATATTATCATTCGACTCTAGTATGAGGAGAAATGAGATTTCAAAGTAGAACCTTTGTAGAGAGGGTATTACCATCACAATTTAGCATATTATCATCTGAATTTAGTATGAGGAGAAACGAGATTTCTTCGTAGAACCTTTGTAGAGAGTGTAGGTATCCCTTTGGCTATAGCTTTGACATGAAAATTAAATAGACAATCACACTCTTGTTAACTAAGAGGAAAACTATCAATGAAATCTTGAAGGTAAAATCTATAACATTGACATTAGTTATATAGGTGGCACTCTTGCACATGCAAGAGGGAGAGACCATAAAGGACAACAATAAACACTCTAAAAACTTCATGAGATACTATATTTGAATGTCCTTATCAAGGAAAGACTTAGAATGAACATAATAAATGACTTTTAGTCTAGGAGAAAATTATGTTCCCAAATGTTTATTAAAAAAAAGCTAATTTAGAGACTTGAAAAAAACTAAATTATGTTCCCAAATGTTTATTAAAAAAAACTAATTTAGAGACTTGAGGAAAACACAAACTTAAAAACAATCATGGTAGTATGAATGTCTTGTGTATCTTCAGACACAAAAGAAGATACATGTTAGAACATTATTTATTTAATCAAGACCCGATACACCATAACCTTGAAGTGTGATTAGATAATAATGCACATATATCTTACGACTTATTAACAATGAGTATATGTTACTTATTATCCTTTCATATTGAAAGCAACTTTTAGAACATTGACCTTTGTTGTTGTCCTTTTTCTCGATGTTATATTGGTATGGGTGATGGTATAGATGTTAAGGAATTTGACAAGATTCATTGTTTGTAAAATTTGTGATAATCATATTGGTATGGGATTGTAATGATGTTGAGGACAATCATGATACTCATATGGACCACATAGACACTTGACCATAGTTTTAGAATAGATTGTTTGTGGACCACTTCATTTATACGATGATGATAAAACTCATCATTTATGGACTCATTGTTAGATATTAGAGTTAACTTTGGCTTGGCAGATGACTTAGCAGGTTCTTTTGTACTTACTAAAACCTTATCAAAGCTGCAATTGTAGCCAATAACAACTTACACGAGGGATGTTAATGAGTTGTTTGTACGATACCATGAATACTCAATTAGTATCTTAATTGGGGATGCCTAATTGGGACCGAGTGCCATGCTATTTAAGTTGGTATCATGGGTGATCCATTATATACTAAAAAAACTAGTGTTATTGGTAGTACTATATTTTTCCATGCTACTGTTGGACTTCAGTGGTGTATTAGTGTTTTTCCTACCATGATAACGATGGATTTCATTAGTGTTATTGGTCCTTGCTATACTTTGACATGCTAGTGATGTATTTTGGTAAGTATAATTGGTGTTGTTTGCACACCTATGTCAAGCATTGTTATATTGGGATTAGTTTGGCCCATTAATTATGATAACTTATGTGATTAACATTTGATGAGATATATAGGTGATGGATTTAAGGAATAGGAATTGTATGAAGATTTCAATTATGGTATCTTGTAGAGTGTTTATTTTGCAGTGTGCCGAATTTGGACATTTGATTTATTTGTACGTATGGATTTGAGGCATTAAAATTGTATTGTGAAATTGTAATTATTGGTTTATGCAAAGAATAAAGTTGTTACTATTGTTGGAAAGAAAGGCCTACTTTGGTTATAAATATTTCTAGGTCCATGGGCCTATTTTTTGGATATGCATATTTAAATACTCTACCAATTGGAGGGGGCAGATTGGTCATGCTCTTGTTATTCTATTTCATAATCCACAACTAGATCACTAAACCACATCTCTATTTGCAATAAGCACACAAACATTAAAGGTAAATCTCCATACATGGAAGTACACCCCGTGAGTAAGCAATTCCCACTCGCAAGCATAGACATTAAAGGTCAATCTCCCCACATGGAAAGCACACTCCATGGGTAAGCACTTCCCAACTAGTCTATCACAACTGTAAGGATGCCAACTCTTAATATTGATCACATTTATCACCAAGACCTAGAGGATGAATGGAAAGATCTATGAGCAACCTTGTTCGATGAAGACAATGCCTGATTGGAAGAAAATCCTAGCAATGATCGACACCCTAGTTTCTTGAGCCATAGGCACTCAATACATGGATTCAAGATAATGCATGATTGGATGAAAATCCTAGCAATGATCAACACCCTAGTTTCTTGAGCCATAGGAACTTAATACGTGGATTTAAGCTATAACACACGGCACCACTCAACACCTTGAGTATCAGAAATGACTTAACACTAGTAATGATGATAATCCTCATTGTTGGAGCCATGGATACCACTACATATGTGGGATTAAGCTATAACACATAGCACCCAAACACGTTAATCACCACGTTGAGCATTAGAGATGACCTTGCTAGAAACCTCACCTCTAACACTCAACACATTGAGTGTTAGAGATGACTCCTTGCTAGAAACCCCACCTCTTAGAGCGGGGCATGACTTTCCATTTAGCAAAAACATGAAAAGAAAGTGAGCTTTACTTATCTTAGAAGCTAGCCACAACCTCATGCCATGGAAAACATGGGTATCCCTATGCCCACCATCAGCAGTCTCTAGGTGTTTATATGAAAAGATACAGGGGAGAAGGGAGCTTGAGCTTTTGCAAGCACACACACACACACACAAACCCTAGAAAAGAACACACAAGGTGGGAGGCTAAAAATTGATCATCTTTTTCTTCAACAAAAGAGGTCTCCTAAAGAGATAAAGTGACTAACACACATACTAGAGTATATAAAAGCGGTCCATATTATGAGCACGCTAAATTGGACTAGGTAGGTGTGGACTAGTCGGTATAGTCCAGCTATAGAATCTCTGGCAAAGATATGTCGGTGCTAGCTACCAAACCCCCAGTGATGTAAATGTCGAACGATCACGCATTTACCTCGTGAGTGTCAGCTCATGTTGAGCTTGACATCTCAACACTCTCCCTCAAGCTCAACTCCATTAAGTGGCGGATAGTTCATTGTTTATTAAGTCCTCCTTTTGTTTGCCTTTGTTCTCATTTAGACCATGATGGTGTTTGTCGTTCCCTTCTACATGTCGATTTTTTTTCTCTATGTGAAAAGGTTTTCTCTAGTCCATACATCGCTATTTTGCTCACTTGTTTGTGGCGTCTGGTTGATCGTGTTGAAGTGACCATATTTCGTGGGTCTTCACGTCTTCCATTTTTCAAATTCAAGCCTATTTTAGCACTCCTCAGGGGAGTTATCCAGTCGTGTTCATGCTTAATCTAATGTGGAAAATCTTATTTTATTGGAAGTTGAGCATGGCAATGACTATTATTAGCCACTCGCTTGCCAATTATTGAATTATCCACTGACCAACTGGGAACAGTGTTATGATGCTTGTCTAGAGCATCATCAACGAGCTACACTAGATCATCAAATGCAAGAAAATGACGATGATGATATCTTGGTTGTTGAGGAAGATGATGGTGCAAGTGTCTGGCTCGGGGAAGACAGTATCAGTGTTCACTCAAAGGATATTTGGCACATGGAAGACTTCAAAGTTCCACCAATGGTAACCTCCCATGCAGCTCAAAATTTATCAATCATTGGATTATTGCTTGCCAGATTAGATGCAGAATCATCAGCTACCTATGGGCATTAGTCAGAATCAAGAAATTAGTGTGGCTGGCTATAAGTTTCAGGCATCCTTTGTGATACTCTAGATGGCGGAGAACTCTGGAGCATACCCGATGCTGCTTGGCCAACCATGGCTTCGTCATGTAAAAACTCAACACAATTGGGAGACAGATCGACTGACCATCCAAGAAGGAAAGAAGAAGATCCGAGTGTTCGTGTTCTCGAAAGGAAAAGTCAACCCATTAGATTGACTACTCTCTGCAGAGAAGGACTTAACTGGCTAGAAGGAGTGGAAGATGATGAGGAAGAGAAAATTTTAAAAGAAAATCCAGACTTAGTTTCTTTATTTGAGGTGGACATTGACCGGATAGTGTCATAATATGAGCCAAAAGTCATGGCAGTGTAGCCAGTTTTGCGGACAACCATGGAAGAAGGAATTCTAGCCAATCCAGAACAGAAAATTCATGAAGTCTGTCTAGAGGTAGAAAAGGATGAGGTTTCTAAAGACATCAAGGCATTCATATCTGCTGAGAAGCCATGAGATGAAATTGTAGAAGAGTAGTCGGGTGCAAGAAGATGAATTGTCTGAAATGAACTTGGGAGATGAATAGAACCCTCGAATGGTCCGAGTAAGTGCTATAAAAATGTGTTTGCTTGGAGTTATATGGATATAAAGGGTATTGACCCTAGTTTTTGTTAGCATAAGATTAATCTCAAAGAAGATGCAGTTCCCATCTGGTAAAGCAAAGGTACTGGATGAATCCAAATTATGCTCGCCAAGTGAAAGAAGAAATTGACAAATTGCTCATAGTCGGTTTCATTTATCCAATTGACAGTACTGATTGGGTGTCTCCAAATTGTTATTGTTCCCAAAAAGAATGGCAAATTGAGGGTATGTGTGGATTATCAAAAATTGAACGCAGCCATAGTCATAAATCCTTTTCCACTTGCATTTATAGACTCACTACTGAATTGAACGCGGCCATAGTCATAAATCCTTTTCCACTTGCATTTATAGACTCACTACTGAATGAGTGGAGCTTTACTTGCCCACATTGTTTCAAAAGATGTGCTAGCAATGGATCCCTGGAAGGTGATCGTCATCGTTCGATTTTGCAAGCTCCATGCAACACTAAAGAATTGAGCAGATTCTTAGGACAGATTAAATGGCATACAAGGTTTCTCAAATATTTGGCACATGTGGCATGTCCACTATATGTGCTTATAAAGAAAAATGTTCCGTACATATGGAGTGAGAAGCGTGAATAAGCATTTCAGCACCTGAAGATGATGTTATCTATAGCACCGATTATGTAACCTTAAGATTGGGATAGATTGTTTCATGTCTTTGTGGATGCATCAGAAGTGCCTTAATGCAACAAACCAATGCTAGATGGTTTTGTCCAATTTATTATGCCAATTGGATACTGTCTGTAACAAGTGAGAAGAATTACTATGTGACAAAGAGAGAAGCTCTAGGCATGGTGTATTCTACCAACAACAAGTTTAGGCATTATCTTTTTGGGTAATCGATTTGTTTTTCATATCGATCACCATGCATTAATTTATCTGGTGAGCAAGCCTAATCTTACAAGAAAATTGGCAAGATGGATGCTGTTGCTATAAGAGTTTGAGTTCACCATCGAACACAGACCCGGAAATGAGCATCTAGTTTGCTGATTTTCTGTCTCGGATAAAATCTAGGGAGGCGGTGGGGATGGTGTTCTAGATCAATTTTCGGATGTAGATTTAATTATTTTAGATATTCCACGGTACGATGAAATGTTGCTGTTCTTGATGAATGGATCATTTCTAGAAGGCATGAGCTGAGATCATCGGAAGAGACCCAAGTGAGCAAATATATATTAATTTTGTTTAACTATATGACTCCCTCAGTAGAAGTTTGTGTATTAGCGCATTTTGGGCTTGATTATTACACTCATGTTGCTCCCTACATTCACGTACTCCCCTGTTATAATAGTTGCCGCCCTTCCTTTTCTAAACCTACATACTTGATTTCTAAGCATTGTTCTTTCTCTAGCAATGTCACGATAGGCTTTGCATGTGATATCCAAGAAACAACATGCTAAACATGAAGTATTATGTACCTCTAATAATCCATTTTTCCTTCATGCTACCATCTTGCAATGGAGAACAAAACTAAGTCAATAACCCTCATCTAGTATTATCATAATATCCAAGTGTATGTGTATATATTTGTGTTAATGTGTGTATTAAAAACTATGACCACTTACTTTACAGGTTTAAACTATATATATATATATATATATATATATATATATATATATATGTATGTATGTATGTATGTATGTATGTATGTATGTTATGCAGTGAGCTCGACAATTACCCCTCCAGTTTAGGCAAAGCACATGGAAGTCCCTCGAGTACATAGACGATGCTGTAGTGTTTGTGTGCTGAGAGAGAGAGAGAGAGAGAGAGAGAGAGAGAGAGAGAGAGAGAGAGAGAGAGAGAGAGAGAGAGAGAGAGAGAGAGAGAACACCGGCCTACTAGCAATGTTGTGGTGGATTGGAGCAATGGATAGAGGATTGGAGCATGAAGAGCGGAACCCTCGAGCAACACGGGAAGAGCCTGAAGACCATTGGAGTAGCACTGGAGTGTTTGGAGCTATGAAGAGTAGCACAGGAGCAGCACTGAAGTAGTGTTCTTTCTCTGTTCTAGGAAACCGTTCTTCTTGCGAATAATTTGTTCTGGCACTGGAGGAGCGTGAACATCAGCATGTGATTGCTTGCCAATAACTTGACATGAAGAATAGCATGATGTGACCCGAGCAAATGTGAGGATCCTTGTCTCTATTGCTGCCATGTGGCTAATCGTCATCTTTAAGAATATACTATAATTCCTAGCTTCCTATTTTTCAAATTCCTAGAGTAATAAGAGCCTACCTCTCCTTGAACCTCCAAATTCTTGCTAGTTTTTGGCTGTGAAACTTTTCTTTTATATAATATAGAGAAGAGATAGAGATATATAGAGATAAAGAGAGATTTTTGTAAAGACCTTTTGTGTGAAAAGGCCACCTTATAGTCATGTTGAAGAGTGGGTCACATGCTAGAGGCATGTCTCAACAACATACTTCAATGTAGAATCATCAGCTCTTTTCCTCTTCTCCATCATCACCATCACTATGATCATCACCCCATACATTCAAAAACCTTCAAGTTCTTCATCGTATCATCATCACGCACAGAAAGCTCGCTCTTCGATCGTCCATCTCTCTCTCCTTCTCTCTTTTCCTTCCCGCGTGTCGATGCCTGCATTGATTCGTCTCTCTCCTCTGAGCATGACAGATTCGTGAAACCCTAGTCCGCCGCCAGGTCTCTCTGTGTACCCCCCCCGCACACACACATATACTCACACACATAAAGGTTTCTGCTGCTGTTACTTCGCTGATCTATGGACAAGAAGAAGGTTCAGGTGCCCCTGGTCTGCCATGGACACTCCAGGCCCATCGTGGACTTGTTCTATAGCCCTACTACGCCTGATGGATTCTTCCTCATCAGCGCCAGCAAAGGTAAGCAGCCATTTTTCTACTGTTCTTGTCTCCTTTTAAACCTCTGCTGTATGTGTTTGGGATAGAGTTTCTGTAGCTTAGGGTAGTTCTTGTGAGAAGGAGAGCAAAGGGCTGTTAGCCAAGCACATTGAAAACCCCATATCTTGAAATAAACCTTATATCTTTAAATGAACCTTTTTATTTTGGCTAATGGGTGTGTAGTATAATGGTGTGGGTTTGTGACCGGGAAGGGGGAGGTCCCAAGTTCAAATCCTTTGTAAGCTCCCGGATGGCAACGTTGTTTGTGGCCATAAAGACCAATGGGTGGGCACTCAGGTTGCTACAGTTGCCCCTTCAGAAGGCTACTCTAGGAAAACGCTCCCCAACGGCATCCCTTCAGAAGGATCTACTCTAGGAAACGCTCCCCAATGGCATCGCTGAAAAGGTCAATGGGTGGGCAATCAAGTTGCTACTACAGAAGGACGTGCTCAAGGGGAAAAGATCCCCATTTTCCGAGATGTATCAGAGATTTCTGATGAGAGCTCTCAAATTCGTTCTTTATTTCATATTGATATTTCCGACAGCACCGCTGTTTGTGGCCATAAAGACAATGGGTGGACGCTCAGGTTGCTACTACAGAAGGATCCACTCAAGGGAAAAGGCTCCCCGACGGCATTGCAGTAAAGACCAATAGGTGGGCACTCAGGTTGCTACTACAGAAGGATCTACTCGAGGGAAAAGGCTCCCCGACGGCATTGCGGTAAAGACCAATAGGTAGGCAATCAAGTTACTACTACAGAAGGACCTGCTCAAGGGAAAAAGATCCACGACAGCATGGCTGTTTGTGGCCATAAAAGGATCTACTCAAGGGAAAAGGCTCCCTGACGGCATTGCGGTAAAGACCAATAGGTGGGCACTCAGGTTGCTACTACTACAGGACCTACTCAAGGGACCAAAAAAAGAACCTGTATATTTTGTCCATGGGCGTGTATCATGGTGTTAGAAGGATTGTACTTGCTGGGCAGGAATGCAGATTCGAATCCCCACCACTGGACGCCTGCTCAAAGCCCTTGTAAGCTCCTGGACGACAACGTTGTTTGTGGCCATAAAGACCAGTGGGGGGGCACTCAAGTTGCTACAGTTGCCACTTCAGAAGGATCTACTCTAGGGAAAAAGCTCCCCAACGGCATCGCTGTAAAGATCAATCGGCGGGCAATCAAGTTGCTACTACAGAAGGACCTGCTCAAGGGAAAAAGATCCCCGGCAGCATTGCTGTTTGTGGCCATAAAGACAATGGATGGGCACTCAGGTTGCTACTACAGAAGGATCTACTCAAGGTAAAAGGCTCCCCGATGGCATTGCAGTAAAGACCAATAGGTGGGCACTCAGGTTGCTACTACAGAAGGATCTACTCAAGGGAAAAGGCTCCCCGATGGCATTGCGGTAAAGACAAATAGGTGGGCATCAAGTTACCACTACAGAAGGACCTGCTCAAGGGAAAAAGATCCACGACAGCCTCGCTGTTTGTGGCCATAAAGACAATAAGTGGGCACTCAAGTTGCTACTACAGAAGGATCTACTCAAGGGAAAAGGCTCCCCGAGTCCCGACGGCATTGCGGTAAAGACCAATAGGTGGGCACTCAGGTTGCTACTACAGAAGGACCTACTCAAGGGACCAAAAAAAGAACCTGTATTTTATCCACGGGCATGTATCTTGGTGCTAGAAGGATTGTACTTGCTGGGCAGGAACACAGATTCGAATTCCCACCACTGGACACCTATAACTGCATACATAATATACCTAAAAAAAGGGGGAAAAAAAACTATTTATGTCACTTGTAAAGAAGATCATTCTGTTAGTATATACAAAAGGGTCAGACTCAATGTGGTCAGTTCCTCCATGGTCTGCCCCCTTTGGAGGTTCAAGAAGGACATCTGTTTTAGACAAGGCCATGGCCCAGCCAAGCTGCCCGTGCATGGACACACAATGGGTGGGCACTCAAGTTGCTACTACAGAAGGATCTACTCATAGGAAAAAGCTACTTGACGGCATCGTTGTAAGACCAATGGGTGGGGAGTCGGGGTCAAGTTGCTACTACAGAAGGACCTACTCAAGGGACAAAAAAAGAACCTGTTTATTTTGTCTTCGGGCATGCATCCTGGTGGTAGGGGATTGCACTTGCAGGGCAGGAACCCAGGTTCAAATCCCCGCCACTGGATGCCTATAATACATACATAATAAGGGAAAAAAGAAACTATGTAAAGAAGATCATTCTGTTAGTATATGCAAAGGGACAGACTCAATGTGGTCAGTTCCTCCATGGTCTGCCCCTCTGGAGGTTCAAGAAAGACATCTATTTCAGACCAGGCCATGACCCATCGAGGCTGCCCGCTCCCTGATGGCATCACTATAAATACCAATGGGTGTGGACTTAAGTTGCTACTCCAGAAGGACCTACTCAAGGGACAAAAAGAACCTGTTTATTTTGTCCACGGGCGTGTATCCTGGTGGTAGAGGGATTGTACTCGCTGAACCCAGATTTGAATCTGGGCAGGACGCCTATAACTAACTACACACATAATCTCTCTCTCAAAAAAAAGGGAAAAAAGAAAACTATCTCTCTCTTTTAAAGATCATTCTGTTAGTATATACAACAGGACACACTCAATGTGGTCAATTCCTGCACGGTCTGCCCCTTTGGAGGTTGAAGAAAGACATTTATTTCAGACAAGGCCATGGCCCATCCAAGCTGCCTGTGCACGAAGGACAGACAATTTTGCCTTCTAACTGCCGTCATGCCCGTTTCCATAGGCTGGGAGATTCGTGTAACCAGCCTAAGTATGAAAGCTGGTACAAAAAACAAGATTAATGTGTCTGATTACTGAAAGCCATGCCATTTTATTTGCCATCGTAAAATATAAGAGTTTTGCAGGACATTTATGCCACTGCTCTTTAAGCATCATATGATATGCCCTTACTATGAGTGGTGCTATCCTCTGCTTTCTTTGTACACATCATGATGCATTTTTCGTACAGTACTAATGCTTTTGGCAGTGCGATACAATCATGGTACTCTACAATCAGACGCACCATGATTGCTCTAGAGGTCAGTGATAGATATGACAAAATTATATCGAATTGCCTATTTATAGTACACAAATATGCAGAAGCAGGGGGTTGAATATAGATATGTGTCAAGGATGGAACCCTTGTAGAAACCCCTACTACATTATTGCAGCCATGAAGGGTCCACTTGGTAGCCATAGCTTCAAATTTTGGAACAGAAGGTTTGATGTGTTTTTAAATGAATGCTATAGATATGATTTTTTCTATGTACTTGGCAGGCTTTGAACGTAATAGTTTGTATTTAGGGTATTGGATTTGGCTGTTTCTAACCCAAACATATGGCAGATGGAAAGCCAATGCTGAGAAATGGGGAAACAGGAGACTGGGTTGGAACATTTGATGGCCACAAGGGTGCTGTCTGGGGTGCCTGTCTCGACACTCCGGCCTTGCATGCAGCCACAGCATCAGCTGATTTTAGCTCGTAATTTCACTTCTGTTTCTCACTTGATCCTACTTTCATAGTTTTTGTTGTAATTTCAAAGAAAATAGAGCTGTTTGACTTGCACTGTTTTACCTTCTCACTTGATCCTGCTTTCATAGTTTCTGTTGTAATTTCAAAGAAAATAGAGCTGTTTGACTTGTACCGTTTTACTATCTTTGCATGGCATGAGACTAAATAGCATGTAAAGTGGATCAAAATATGAGCAGAAAAGGAGAGGAAAGTTTGGAAAGAGGGAAGGACAGTCAGATAAGGGATTTATGGGATATACATGCACAACCAGGGATATGGATGTTTGATCCTAGAGAGGAAGAGGTGCAAGTTGTTTGATTAATACACCTACCCTTTTTGCAAAGAAATAGGAAGAACTGTTGGCAGCAGCAGACGTAGATACAGAAGCAGCACATGGAGGAGCCTAAGCCAGTCAGCATAGGTGAGGAGCAGCTAGTTCTTAGGAGTATGGCACACTCGCATAAACCCCCGCAAGGACTATGTGAGTAAGATCATTTTTGTACTTAAAGATCGCGGTTATACTGTTGACCGGTTATACTGTTGACGCGGTATTGGTGGTGATACCGTCCGTGTTGTAAGCCACATTCAAATAAATAAATCAATGAAAAGTTCTGTCAATTGGTACTTGGTGCCATATGCTTACTATGCGGAAGCATAATTGATGATAAATAATGCCAAGATAATGAGATTAACGCTAATCACATGTGCAACGATGACAAAGAGAAGTAGAAGAGACTCTTTTTCTAAACTATTCCTACTGTATCACCAACACATTTTGTATATACAATGATTGTTCAGATCTGAAGCACAAAACGGCACTAGATTTGGACACTTGAAATGCTATTTTTACTAAATGGGCTGCTTCATGTGTTGCGAGCTGTTGTCCTATGGCTGCCTTGTTGATCCAGGATTGAGGGCTATTGTTCAATTGCTGAATGCTCAATTATGACCCTTGACCTGCCTTAATATAGGGATGTCAAGGTAGGTCGTATGCTATGAGCTAGCCAAACATAGGGGTTCTTGGGGATTTGGTCCAAATGGTGTCATACTTTATCCTTGGTCCCATCCAACTGTAGGCTCCAACTCTTTGGCTTTGTCTCCAATGGGGATGCCTCAAGAACTATTGGCACGAATACTTGTGCAGCACTTACCTCATCCTCCTCCGTATGGGATTCAGAGAGATACACCTAAACCTTAAAAATTTACTCAATCTCGGCCACTAGTTTTGGGACCGGTGTTAGCCTTGCAGATTTGGATCTAAGGATCCTAGGCTGTCTGTGGTGTGTAGGTGTATCCCTTTGTCCTTAGTCTTTGACTATGGAACCTCTTATCAATTTCTCTTGCTTTTGCCTCCACTACTTCTCTTCCATAGTCTTTGACTATGGAACCTCTTCTCAACTTCTCTTGCTTGTGCCTCCACTACTTCAGTAACTATACTTGGCCTCAGATAAGCTTCCCATAGCTCCCAACACTTTGTCGCATAAATCTTGATGTTCTTCTTCTTCCCGTTTGTATTGGGCTTGATGCTCTTCGTATTCCCAAAAGTGTTCTTGATCTGGCCATACTGTTCCTCATATTGTTGCCAGAACCACTCTATGATGGAGTCTATACATGCCATGGATAACACTTGCCTACTAGGCATGGAGTCTGGACTAACGTCTTGTGCTAGACTTGGGTGTAGAAAATCTGAACGCTGTAATGGGGAGGGGCGCTTCTTGGAATTACTTACATGATTAAAAAGACAAAACGTGACATAAAGGCGACCACAAATCAATTTGCATAGTGTGCCGCACTAGGTGCCGAAGATGGGGACCCCCTCCTTTATGTATCACCAAAAGGAGTAAATTTTTCTTGTGTAAGCTGCAGGTGCTTGAGAATTCTTCTTCGGCTTGCATCTGATTCTTCGAAGTAAAACCATTATGAAAATAGGGTAAAACAGAGTCCAGTAGCAACCCATCACAACGTGAACCTGAGCTACTAGTCACATGCCTACAAGGCCAAGAGCCCTTACGAACCCGTCATGCCGTTTGCATGCCCACAAGTTGTTAAGGTGTCCAGCCTCAACCCTTGAGTGCTTCCAACGTCTTGCTTCATCCACAGAAGAGCACCAAAGAGGGGTCCCTCAAGTCACCTCAGATCATGCACATACTTATGAGTAGCATCGATGTGTTGAAGGGGGCTTTGTAACATCAAGACAGGGCTCAAAATCTGGTCGACTGCAGTGATGAGCCCACAATCACACTTGTGCCTATGTCATAGTCACAAGGAACGGGGGACGGTAACGGGGGACGGGGACGGGACGGGGGACGGCCATAAGTAGGGAACGGGGACGGGGGAGGGAACGGCACTCAAAAAATACTTTTTTTTAAAGTTTTTCCACCCTCAGGTAACTACGCAGGCACCGGCTAACTCTACTTTGTGAGTCCCCCGTATATGAGGAGAAGGCATTTATGAGTAGCACGGGTCACCTGATAGGTCCCGGTTTAAACACCGGATGGTGGCCGATTGTGGCCAGATAGCATGAGACGATTCTGGAGAAGGTTGGCACACACTGCCAACCAGGCTACATGCATATGCGGTGAGTTATTATACACCTACAGCATATGGGCTGTAAATTTTGGGTCCGTTGCGGCGCGCAGTTTCACACCAGCCTACTTGGGGGAAGGTGCGGAGGGGGGCGTGAGCCCCTCTCTGCAGGGGGTCCGGGGGGTACGCTAAACTCCATGTTTGTAGCCTTGCAGCCTTATTCTTATATAGATATTAGATAGGCAAGAGAGAGGCAAGGGCAAGTGAGAGAGAGAGGCAAGGGCCAAGCCTCAAGGGCCAAGGCCCAAGGCCCCAAAGCTCAAGCCTAAATGCCAAACCTCAAGGCAAGAGAGAGGCAAGGGCCAAGGCAAAAAACGGCAGGCGCAACGACAAAAAAAGGCGAGCAACAGCTCTCTGGCGTCCCCTCACAGTGCCGTCCCCGACCGACGTCCCCGTCCCTGCGCCGTCCCCGTCGCCGTCCCCTGTGAGAAACGAGCCGTGGGGGATGTCCGTCCGTCCCCGTCCGTCCCCGTTGCTGGTCCGTCCCGAAACGCCGTCCCCACGCTCCAAGCTGCCGTCCCCTCCGTCCCCTGTGACTATGGCCTATGTGCTAGGGTTTTTAGAGGTAGAAAAGAGTGCGACAGAATCGGACATACATCACACACAAGAGCCCTAAACTATCGATCTTTGTATTATGTACACGTACTTCAAGTGCAAAAGATGATTGAGAAATGAAGATGTCAAATCACAGCCCAAACATTGCTGAAGATCTCCTATCTAGCCCATGCTTTAAGAGAAACTCTGTACAAAGACTAGTGCTGAGAAATGTGATGAATTTGATAAATTCCTTGGGCACGTATATATATGCACATTAATGCTGGTTGGCTTGCTAAGTGGGCTCTGCTCCTAACTTGAGACCACTGGGCGATTGCCACATGGCACTTGCGCCTGCCAAGATCTTTCCTGACTGCACGTGCTCATTAGAATGCTCCTCTGGATGGTTGCGCACCTTTTTGACACTATTCCTTGATGCTTGGCTTTGGGAGATGCGCCCTGAATACCTGAAAGTGTGACACATTTTCCCCCACTTGCATCTTGCGGTTGTCCTCAACTGCATGGCCACCTAATAAGCTCTCAACAGTGGATGAGATTCATCTGTGAACTCATCCTCTCCAAACTAGACTACCTGTTGGATCGGATAGCCCTTGAACTTGAGGAGATATTGTAGTTGCTTCTGATGAGAACCCTGATTGTATTGGTGCAAAACACCCTGCTTGGGTACTAAGACCTCCTATAATCCTCCGTCATCGACCAACTCGGGTTCATCCTCATCGAGCGGAGTGCTCACCTTTGGCCCATGATACTCCACAAGGTTGCTTGAATGAAACACCGGATGCTCATTGGATATTTATCGTTGTCTTCTTGGATGACATCTTGGTCTTGAGCAAGGCTAAAGATGAGCATGGGAAGTGTCATGTGCACAGTGTGTATCTACTGTGTGCTACACGCACACAAGACTAGCTTTGAGGTTTGGGGAAGCTTGGAGCTAGGCAGGCTAATTGACGAGCTGAGTTAGAGATAGACTAACGGGTGGGCACCCAAGTATGGACGGGCGGGCGTCCAAGTGTGGACGCCCGATGACCGGCCAAGAGCCTATAAAAGGGTGGCCAAGGTTAGTCATTAGTCATATAGAGTCTCGCGTGACTTTGTGAGAGCTCTATGGTCAAGAGCCTGGATCTAGTGCAGACGTGCACCTGCTTCATGCAGCCGAGGCCGGCAGCAGTCTCGAGGCTCGCGAGGGTAGCTTCGTGGCAGTATGGGACGTCACGGGGTAGAGATTGGTCGGTACGTCCATTTAGTTAGCTCAGCTCGTGGCTCGGTGGGGACAGCCAAGTCTTGTGGGCTTGCCCACGGCTGTCGAGGTTGGGAGGTGAGTCAGGCTTGCACCCCCGTCTTGTTTGTTTGGTTTGTTTGTAGGTTTCGAGTCGTGTACCAGGAGGGTTCCACGAGGAGATCCTATGGGGATTTGACAGTGGTATCAGAGCAAGCCTCGTGAACGAGCAAGTCGGTAGGTAGAGAAGATGAGGTCAAAAGAAAGGTATGAGTTCGAGAAGCTTGCTGTTTTTCTGTGTATACTGCTGTTTTTTCAGATTTCAGCATGTTATATACGCATCATTGGAACCCATGTTGGGGGTTTTGGTCTTGTATAGGGTCGATTAGTTGCTTGAGAAGAGCTTTTTTATTGACAAGGAGTAAAGCATGAGCTGTCGGCTGTGTGAACCAGTCGACAGTGTGAACAGCAAGAGAAAGAGAGAGAGAGAGAGAGGGAGAGGGAAGCAGTCGTGTAGCAAATCGAACAGCCGGTTGGTGCCTGCGCAGCAAGGCGATCAACCGGGCGTTATTTTTTGCTGATAGTAGGTGACGACGGCCATCTTCCCTTCAAGTGACGGGTGGCGACCAGTCTAGCGGAGCTTTTTTCCTCTTCGCGTGCTGTTTACAGGTGTCGACCAGCCCACTTTCATTGTTCTTAGCCCATGTTTTTTTTTGAGACACGCTGCTTTTTGTTTTTTTTAAAGAACTTCACAAAACAAAGAAAAAAACAATCATAGCAAAGCAAACAAAAAAGCTATGTTTTGTTACATTATGTTTTGTTTTTCTTTAAAAGAAACAAAAACAAGACAAAGTGTAAAAAAAACCCCCACACACTTTGGTAAAAAGGGTTTTAAAAAAACCCAAGTATTGCTTTACAAGTGTTTTTTTTTCTTTTTTTAAAAAGAAAACAGAATATATATATATATAGATATTAATTTTTTTTTTGGCCAAAAAAAAACACAAAAGCAAAAGCTTTTGGGGAAGCCTATATATTCCCCTTAAGCGGGCTTCTTGCCACACATCTCTCAAGCTCTCAAGCTCTCAAGTTGTCTAGCACTCTTCTTTGTGCAAGATCAACTTTTTCTCTCACTTTGCCCTCTTCAAGATGACGACCCAAGAATCCGAGTTGGAGCCTTTTCTCGAACGTGAAGACCTGCTGGCTACGGAAGGCACCGATGCCGATCTTTTTGACGATTATGTTTCAAAATCAGATTTCCAAGAGTTTAAAGTTGCTCTCGAAGCTTCTTCCTCGGAACGTCAAGCACAAATCGCCGTGCAGATGCAGGCTTTACAGAACTCCATCTCTTTGTTGACCACTACCCTATCTACTCTTTCGGGTATGGATACCTTGGCATTTGCTTTAGGTCCCAATATTACTCCGGAAGAGCTTGGGGGAGAGCAAAAGCAGCGTACCAAGGAGATAGTGGACACTTGGCTACATAAGTGGCAAGTCCATTTTCAGTTTCATCCATATGACGATGGAAAAAAGATCCAATTAGCAGCAGGTTTTCTCTCGGGCAAAGCTTTGCTTTGGTGGAAGGAACTCAACCCTAAACCAACGACTTGGGCACAGTTCGAAGACGTCTTCAAGAAAGAATTCATCAAGAAAGAGGATGACTATGATGTTGTTGCCCGGTTTACTACTTTGACCATGACCTCGCAGAACCTCACTTATGAGGTATACCTCCAGAAATTTAGGGACTTGCAGATGAAAGCTACGAAGATGGATCCCACAACTCTCTTGGGGTTCTTCGTAGCCGGTTCACCCGACTCATACCGTTTACAGGTTAAAAATAACAAATGCAAAACCTTGGACGAGGCCATTCATTCCGCTCGTATCTATGATGATACAATGGTCTCTTCCAAGTATCTAAACCTGTTATCGAGTAGGGGAACAAGCACAAAAGGAAGTTCTCCGCACCAATGGCTAGCACGACTGAAGGAAAGTCTTTAGACCAACCTTCAAAGAATTCAACTTTGACACCAGCGCAGCGAAGAAGAAACGTCTCCTTAAAGCTTTGAAGCTCAAGAAAGAGGGACGTTGTTTCATCTGCGAAGAAAAAGAACACATGCGTAACGAGTGCCCGAAGCAAAAGGATGCGAAGACCAACGGAGGACCCAAGTCAAAGGCAGCTAACCAGTTGTCTTGGATAGGTACGTCAGTTATTGTACTTTCTCGTCCTAGTACATGTTCTGATTGTTTGTTCAACTCTAAAGTTTTTGGCTTGCATGATCTTCTTCGAGTTTATGGAGAAGTGAATGGCCATAGAATCCACATTCTTCTAGACTCTGGCAGCTCACACAACTTAATTAACTACAAACTTCTGCAAAAATTGGGTCTTGATACGACACCCAGCGATCATACCTATGAGGTACGCCTACCTGTAGGTCGGTAAGTATGGGATCGAAAGGTGGAGATGCTACCAATCTGGATTCAGGACTACAAAGATACTCTGGAATGCTATATTATGCACCTAGAACATGTAGACTTGTTATTAGGGATTGAGTGGTTTAAGACTCTTCAAATCTAGATAGATTGGTCTAGTCATATTTTTTCTTTTGAACATAGGAACACCTAGTATAGTATCTTAGGTGATTGCATACATCTCTCTCAGGGACCTCTTGTAAATACAGTTGATTTTGGTAATATAATGGATTCTTCTTTGTATATTGCTTTCCATTGTGTATTGATTCCACTTTCTTCATTTCTCATACCTTCTATGGATGTCAATGAATTAAGTGTATTTGAAAGCAAAGAATTACAGAAGACACTTGATTCGTTTCAAGATGTATTTCCTAAGGAACTGCCATCGGACTTACCACCTGAAAGGACAGTAGATCATCGTATGACCTGATCCCTGGTGCTCACCCTGTTAGTATTTCACCTTCCAGGATGAGCCAAGCTAAGGAAGATGAGTTGGCTAAACAACTCGAAGATTATTTGAGGATAGGCTAGATCCGTCCAAGTAAATCACCTTGGGGTGTACGTGTGTTGCGTAGGAGAAAGAAGGACAACACCTGGAGAATGTGTATAGATTACAAGAGATTGAACAAGCTAACAATTAAGAACCGTTATCCTCTCCCTAGATCAGATGACCTGATTGACTGGTTAGCAGGAGCGAAATATTTCACGAAGATAGATTTACGTACTGGCTATCACCAGATACGTATTCATGAAAGGCATGTCGAAAGAATCGCCTTTCGGACTAGGTATGGCCATTACGAGTTTCTTGTATTACCTTTTGTGTTAACCAATGCTCTAGCCACTTTCCAGCAAATGATGAACGATCTTTTTCGTGAACATTTGGGAAAATTTGTGGTTGTGTTTCTGGATGATATTTTGATATATAGTCGTACTCTTGAGGATCACGTTAGACACCTCACGATTGTCTTAACTATTTTAAGACAGAATCGATTATATGCTAAATTAAGTAAATATGAGTTTTTCATGACAGACATCATTTACTTGGGACACAAGATCACTAGAGATGGATTGAGCATTGACTATGACTGAGTTCAGAAGGTTCTGGACTAGCCTATACCGCGAAGAGTGAAACAACTTCGTTCTTTTCTCGGTTTTGTTGTTTTTCTTCGGAAATCAGTGCGGGAGTACTCTCAGCTCACACTACCGATGACCGACTTGTTGAAAGGTCGTGGACGTAAGTCAAATCAGCCTATTACTTGGAATAATGATCTGGATATGGCCTTCAGACTTTTGAAAGATAAAGTCAAGGAAGCACTTATCTTAGCATTACTCAATCCTAGTCGGCCTTATGTTCTTGAAACTGATGCCAGTGACTATGCCATCGGGGTTGCTCTATTTCCAGATGGTAGATCTGTTGCTTTTGAAAGTAAAAAGCTAGACGACACTCAAACTCGTTGGCTAACCCTTGAAAAGGAGCTTTATGCTGTGATTCACGCCCTCAAGGTTTGGAGACATTATTTATATGACTCCAAGTTTGTGGTATTGACTGATCATCAGTCAATCAAGTATGTGTGTGATGCGGATGATTTGAGAGGAAGGAAAGCTCGATGGGCTGAATTAATGCAAGATTTCGATTTTGAGATTCGTTATAGAAAAGGATCCATGAATAGTGTTGCAGATGCGCTTAGTTGAATTAGAGAGGTGAATACTTTGTCGTTCACCGAGATTTCTACTGACTTATTTCAGTCATTGAGAGGGCTTTGCAGGACTGATAGTTATTTTGGTCCATTTTAGCAGAAGATCTAGGAGGGGAGCTCATTGATTGACCAAGACTCGATGACTGAGCAGCCTACCATTCAGGCTGCAGGAGGCAAGTGGATGATTCAAAATGGTTTACTATTCCGTGATGACAAAATTTGTGTACCACAGATCCCGGACATTCGGTCCAAGATTCTTAAGGAGTGTCACGATGCCCCTTCTGCTGGACACCGTGGGGTACACATGACATTATCGTTAGTGAAACACACTTTTTATTGGCCAAAGATGAAAGGGTATGTAGAAGATTGTGTTCTCAAGTGTCAAGTTTGTCAAGTAAATCAAGCTGAACGCTTTAGAGAGGCTGGGTTGTCGCATCCTTTGCAAATCCCAGTTAATAAGTAGGAAAGTATTTCCATGGATTTTATTACCGGATTGCCAAGAACTGATCTTAAACTTCTTGGCCTTACCTTCTAGCAGTCCAAACTCTTTAATCAGGTCGTCATCATCGCTAGCTTGATTTCAGCCTTCAAGGCCACGATTCTATTTGGGTTGTGGTAGATCGCTTGACAAAAATGGCTAGATTTTTACCGACCGAGAAAACCATTATTGCTACGCAATTAGCAAGGCAGTTTATCGAGCAATTGTTTAGACTGTATGGGTTACCGCAGGACATAGTCAGTGATAGGGACTCTAAGTTTACGACTTTGAATTTGAGTTCTTTAGATCATCCTCAATCTGATGGCCAGACTGAAAGAGTTTTGGAGGATATGCTTCGGGCATATGTATCCAAAAGACAAGAGTTCATGGGAGGATTATCTTTCCATGTTAGAATTTGCATCAGGACTTCAGCATGATGGAGCACGTAATTTTTTGCAAGATATGCAAGAAATGTTACAAGTTGCGAAGGAATCTATTAGAAGTGCTCAAGACCGAGACATATTCTAATAGACACTGTTCACCCAGAGAGTTCTCTTACGGAATGATGGTGTATTTGCGAGTTTCGAAAGATTTCGAGACTTTACGGACAGATCGATCTCCGAAATTATCCCCTAGATACTGTGGACCATTTCGTATATACGACGGATTAGTTCAGTCGCATATGAATTGGATTTGCCTTCTCATGTGAAAGTTCATCCCGTATTTCATGTCCTTAGACTTAAGGAAGTACTGGGTGGAACAGACCAGTTAGTTACTTCTCAAGAAATCATAGATGTTGAGGACATGACATTTGTTCCACACGAACTTGAAAAGATTCTTGGATTTCGTGAAAGAAGATTGCGTAATACGCTTATCACGGAATACAAGATCAAGTGGAAAGATCGTGTTGAGGAGGACGCTACATGGGAGACATTGACTACTCTTCAGAGAGATTACCCTGGCTTTTTAGTGAGCTCAGGAGTGAGCTCTTAGAGGAAGGGGAGTATGTTATGTGCACAGTGTGTATCTACCGTGTGCTACACGCACACAAGACTAGCTTCGAGGTTTGGGGAAGCTTGGAGCTAGGCAGGCTGATTGACGAGCTGAGTTAGGGATAAACTAACGGACGGGCACCCAAGTATGGACGGGCAAGCCCCTGATGACCGGCCAAGAGTCTATAAAAGGGTGGCCAAGGTTAGTCATTAGTCATATAGAGTCTCGCGTGACTTTGTGAGAGCTCTATGGTCAGGAGCTTGGATCTAGTGCAGACGTGCACCTGCTTCATGCAGTCGAGGCCGGCAGCAGCAGTCTCGAGGCCTGCGAGGGTAGCTTCGTGGCGGTATGGGACATCACGAGGTAGAGATTGGTTGGTACGTCCATCTAGTTAGCTCAGCTCGTGGCTTGGTGGGGACAGCCAAGTCTTGTGGGCTTGCCCACGGCTGTCGAGGTTGGGAGGTGAGTCAGGCCTGCACCCCCGTCTTGTTTGTTTGGTTTGTTTGTAGGTTTCGAGTCTTGTACCAGGAGCGTTCCATGAGGAGATCCTATGGGGATTTGACAGGAAGAATGTGGGGACAACCTTCAGGTTGATTGATGACCATAATTTTCGGATTCACTCCAAAATGTTAGCACATTCATCCCCAGTTTCTGCCCATGTTTGGTGTCCCTTTTGGTCCCTTTTTCATGGCCCTTGGTTGTGGGCTGGCCACCCCTTATTAAATATTTTTCTGGGATTTTTCCCAGCTTGGATGTATTTTCCCAGTCGGCCAACTTTATCATGTCCAGTCAGCCAATAGTAGCATGTCCAGTCGGCCAGCCCTTCCGACCTATAAATAGGTGGGCTGGCCTCTCACTTGCCTAGTCTTTCTTTTGCTCCCTTACTTATGAGACTATTTTTGTCTCTTGCTTGGGACTGTATCACTTCAGTATGTTCAGCATAGTTGCTCCATCTCTCTCTCTCTCTTGCACTCTCTACTCAGCACACTCTAGTGCTTATTTGCTTCCGCTTTGTGCACTCTTTCATGGTATCATCGCTCCTGGTTCAGCGATTCCCTCTGCTGCCCCAGATTCAGCCCTATCTACAGCCCCTTTACCTCTGCGTTTTTCTCAGATTTGCAGCCCTCTGGTTGCTGCGTTTTCTGGACATCTGCTGCTGATTGCTTTCCCTTCACTTTGGCTTCATCGCTACAGCCTGAAGGTAATTTCTCATCAGCGTTTTCTTCTACTTGGAGTTTGGAACTAAGCGGCCTGTTTTTTCAGGACAGTAGCCTCTCTTTGGCTGCGTTTTTCTCTCTAGTGGACATTCCCTTTTGCAGAGGGGGTATTGTGGTGGTTCGGGCTTTGGTGGCACCCTTGGTACCTGTGCACCCTTGTAAACTGTGGTGGGCACTCCTTTCGAGATTGTGCATATTTCTGAGATTGAGCCCAAGCTTTTGTGATGGTTGCCCCAACTACACTCCATATATTCTCTGAGTCTGCAAAGTTGGATGGTTCCAACTACACTTTGTGGAAGGTGAAGATGAAATCAGCCTTGCGTGGCGTGGATCTCTGGGCATTGGCTTGTTACACCTGCCAATGCCACCCCTCCCACCCTTGCTTCCGGTGGTGTGACTCAGACACAGATTGATATTTGGCAGGCGAATGATCGTCGTGTTTTCTCCTTTCTGATGTTGAATTGTCAGGTTTCTGTTCTCTCTCATGTGCGTACAAAAGATGCTGCACATGAAGTGTGGAAGGCATTTGCAGATCTCTACGAGATTAAGTCTCCGGGTCGGATTTTGGCGTTGGAAAAGCAGCTTATGAACTTATCAGTTTCTGCCTTTCCATCTTTATTTGTTTCATCTCGAAGATGAAAGATCTCCGGGATGAGCTTGTTGTTTGTGGCAAGGATATCTCTACAGAGGATATGGTTATTCGGCTTCTCTCCAAGCTTCCAGAGAGGTTTGATACTTATTTTCAGTCTCTTGTTTCTTCTCCTTGTCCTGTTCCAATTACTTGGGAGGAAGTTCTCCCCTCCATTATGCAGATTGAGTCTCGCTTTGAGGAGCGGACTGGCACCTCTGGTGGTTCTGATGGAGCTCTGGTTGCACGAGATAAAGGAAGAATCACCGAAAGAAAGGGAAAACAAGAACTCCAAGGATACCGACAAGGATAAAGACAAAAGCAAATCTTCTAAAAACAAGGACATTGAGTGTTATTATTGTGGCAAGAAGGGTCATAAATCGCTCCAATGTCACAAGAAGAAGCGGGCTGAAGAAGCAAAGAACTCTTTCTCTACAATGGTGTCTCAGACCAAGAAGGATGATGGTATTCTTCTATTAGCAGGTACTCGTCGTATACTTGCTCTTGTGACTTCTCAATCCCCATCGAGATTGGTTTGAGGACTTCACTGCCAGGTCAGGCGAGATCACTTTGGGTGATTCTTCTTCTGTGCCAGTACATGGACATGGCACCATCCCCATCTTCCGCTCTTCCGAGGACAAGAGGTACTTCTCTGACGTTTTGTACATTCCAGATTTGGCATTTAACCTTTTGTCAGTGAGTGCACTTACAGCCCAGGGTGCGGAGGTAATCTTCTCTCGTGATGAGATTACCATTCGTGATAAGGAGACTGGTAGCATCTTGGCTCAGGGAATCCAAGATAGTGGTTTGTACAAGTTGACCGCTCTGCTTTCTTTTGGTTCTTCTTATGCTCTTTGGCATGCTCGGTTTGGCCATTTGAGCTATCAGCTTCGACACGAGCTTTGAAGGATGGGTTGCTTGAGGGTTTACCTACCATCAAGGCTCCATCTTCTGCTTGTTCCTCTTGTTTACAAGGGAAGCAACATCGAGCCGCCTTTCCAAAGGAGACGACACACAGATCTTTGACATCACTTGCTCTTGTTCATGCAGACTTATGTGGTCCTATGAGTACTGCGTCTTTGAGTAAGGCGTTGCACGTGTTCGTGATGGTGGATGACTTCTCCATATATACTTGGGTCTTCTTTCTGAAGTCCAAGGATGAGGCTTTTCAGCACTTTTGTGATTGGAGAGTTGAGGTGGAAAAAGAGATCGGTTCCTCGGTCAAGGCTCGTAGGACCGATAGAGGGGGTGAGTTTACATCCCAGGAGTTTTAGCAATATTGCAAGACCCATGGCATTCGGAGACAACTTACTACAACATATACTCCATCACAGAATGGAGTTGCAGAGAGGAGAATAGGACCATTATGGAGATGGCCTGTGCTATGCTTGAGCATTCTTCATTACCTTGACGTTTTTGGACTGAGGCGGTGTCTACTGTTGTCTACATTCAGAATAGGTCTCCTACTGTTGCTCTTCCAGATAAAACTCCATATGAGGCTTTCCATGGTGATAAGCCCTCTGTTGTTTATTTCCGGATATTTGGTTGTTCGGCGTATGTTCATGTGCCAAAGGAGCATCGCTCCAAGTTGGATTCCAAGTCTGAGCGCATGACTTTTCTCGGATACAACACTGTGCTCAAGGCATATCGTCTTTATGATCCTCAGGCCGGCAAAGTTGTGAGCCGTGATGTGGTGCTCGACGAGACTCCTACATTTTTAGAGGGGGGTGGTGAGCTTCTTCTTCCTCCGCCTCTGCTTGCTTCTATTACACCTCCAGCTGTGGATTCTCAGTCAGATGATGATGACTCTGCTCCTCCTCCAGCGAGTTCGAGTAGATCTGTGCCTGCATGGTACTATCAGACAGTTTGGGATTCTGGGTTACATGAGCTTCCTTCTTCTGCTCCTCTGCCTAGTTCTCTCAGGCGATCTTCCAGAGTTTTAGGGAAACAAATTCATGAGGGCAACATGTTTGTTAACTATGCCCTTATGTTCTCTATCATTCATGGTCCTTTTGAGAGGCCACTGCAGCGTAAGGTGATTGGTGTGCACTGGATCTTCAAATCGAAGTTCCGAGCTGATGGCAACTTGGACAAGCAGAAGGCGAGGTTGGTTGCCAAGGGTTATGCTCAGTGCCCTGGAGTTGACTTCGATGAGACCTTCGCTCGGATGGCCCGATGACTACCATTCGCACCGTTCTTGCTCTTGCAAGACATCATAGATGGCCCGTATTCCAGATGGACGTCAAGTCGCCTTCCTTGAATGGAGAGCTTACATAGGAGGTTTATGTTGATCAACCGCCGGGATTTGTTGTTCGAGGCAAACCGGATTAGGTATACCGGCTGAAGAAAGCTTTATATGGTCTGACGCAGGCTCCGCGGGCTTGGTACCAACGGATTGATGAGTTCTTTTAGAGGCTCGGCCTGCGCCGTTCTCATGCTGATTCGAACCTTTATATCCTCCTTGAGAGGGGGTTGATTGTTATCATTGTGGTCTATGTTGATGACCTCATCTTTATAGGTTCTTATTCTGTGAGGATATGTTCAGTCATGGACGCTTTGGAGACAGAGTTTGAGATGACGGATCTTGGCCTTCTACATTATTTTGTTGGCTTTGAGATTTGGCAAACCCTGAAGGGCATTTTCTTCTCTCAGCAGAAGTACACACGGGAGATTCTTGACAAATTTCAGATGGCTGGAATGCAAACCAATATCTTCTCCTATGGATACTAGTGAGAAGCTTTCTCTTCTTGATGCTTCTGCAGGGATTGATCAGGTACAGACTTACAGTATCGGATTCTCGTCGGCTGTTTGGTTTGGTTGACCTACTCCCGATTGGACGTGTGTTTTGCAGTCAGTTTATTGAGTTCTTTCTCATCCAAACCCCGTCAACAACATTGGCGGTGTGCTCTCAGAGTTCTTCGGTACTTGCGTGGCACTCTGGACTTTGGCATCTTCTATGGCCAAGGATGCACTCTTCTTGGATGGTCTGATTCAGATTGGGCTGGAGATCCAGATACTCGGCGTTCGACCGCTCGTTGTGTTTTTTCACTTGGGTCTGGAGCCATTTCATGGAGCAGTAAAAAGCAGCCTATTGTGGCGCTTTCCTCTACAGAGGCGGAGTATCGTGCGGTTTGTTATGCTACATGTGAGGCGATTTGGTTGCGGAGATTATTGGAGGAGCTTGGCTGTTTTCCTACTGGATCTACTCTTCTTTGGTGTGACAATCAAAGTTGCATCGCCATCTCAAAGAACCTTGTGTTTCATGCTCGTACGAAACACATTGAGATACAATATCACTATGTTCGTGAACGAATTCTTGCTGGAGATTTGCGTTTGGAGTATTGTCCTTCAGCGGAGTATGCCGCAGATTTGTTCACCAAGCCGGTTTCTCAGGCTTCCTTGGCTCCTCATCTTCGGCTTCTCGGAGTATGTTCAACATCTGGTGCTGAGAGGGGTTGTTAGCACATTCATCCCCAGTTTCTGTCCATGTTTGGTGTCCCTTTTGGTCCCTTTTTCATGGCCCTTGGTTGTGGGCTGGCCACCCCTTATTTATATATATTTTTGGTATTTTTCCTAGCCTAGATGTATTTTCCCAGTCGGCCAGTTTTATCATGTCCAGTCGGCCAATAGTAGCATGTCCTGTCGGCCAGCCCTTCCTACCTATAAATTGGTGGGCTGGCCTCTCACTTGCCTAGTCTTTCTTTTGCTCCCTCACTTATGAGACTATTTTTGTCTCTTGCTTGGGACTGTATCACTTCAGTATATTCAGCATAGTTGCTCCATATCTCTCTCTCTCTTGCACTCTCTACTCAGCACACTCTAGTGCTTATTTGCTTCTGCTCTGTGCACTCTTTCACAAAAGGCTGAGTTTCTCAAGGTCAATTTCTTTTTTGGGGCATGTCAAGATCCGGAGAAAATTGAGGCCATTGTTTTGTGGCCCATACTGAAAATGTAAATGAGCTTTCGTGGATTGCTCGACCTTACAGTCTATTATCGATGTTTTGTGGAGCATTATGCGTGGGAGACCAATCCTTTGACAGATGTTACAAAGGCGGATGAGGTATTGTGTGAGCACGCGTGTTTTGAGAAGCTGAAGGTTAAATAGTCATATGCTCCCATTCTTCGGTTGTTATCAGATTTGGATGAACCTTTCACGATTGTCTGCAATGCCAGTGGAGGAGGCCTTGGTGCAGATTTGCAGCAGCAGCTCCATGGTGCTAAGTCATAGTATTCCACACATGACTAGGAGCTGCTCGCAGTGGTGTATGCCCTGCGGAAGTGGTGCTACTATTTGATTGGTTCATAGTTTCAGATCCGTACGGATCACCACTCTCTCCAATATTCGCTGACACAATCACAACACGATTTGTCTCCCCACGAGTTATGATGGTGAAATTTTCTTTCTAAGTTTACCTTTTGCCTAGTAAGGAGAATGTGGTAACCGACACGTTGGGTCAAAGGCCACATCCCGGTGCATACCTTAGAAAGTTGCGATACACCATTATTTCATGCCAATGAAATAATGGTCACTATTTCATGCCAATGAAGGCAATGTATGCCGAGGACCCAAACTTCAAGGAGCCTTGGAGAAAATGTGTGCATAGTGCTTCAGAGTACACCATTCGTGATGGGTGGTCGTACTACAAAGATTGACTTTGTGTCATCAAGGGCGGTTATTCTGCCAAGAAAAAGATGAAGACTTTGGTGGTAAATTCCTTCACCTCTCTTTTTTCCTACAACAATGTTACATGCAAGAACATCTCCTAACAAATGTGTGACTGCAAGGAGGAAAGGAGGTGCACGAGAGAAGTTCAGAAGGTATACTACACTTGGGCACTACCTAGGTAGCTTGTCACCTGAGGTGCTACAGATGGTGTATGCTGACTACACGAGCCATGCTGGAGAGCTCCTCAAGTGCAAAGTGTTGAGTAAAAGGCTGTGCAAAGAAGGCAACACTAAGAATGGCCAAGTGCTTCTACATGAGGGTGGTCATTTCCACCAAGTGCTTCTACATGAGGCACACGATGTTCCCGTTTGTGTCGTCAAGGGTGACGATTTCCACTGAGTGCTTCTACATGAGGCACATAATGTTCCCCTTTTAGGACATTGTGGCAAAGGCCCGACATCGGAGAAGTTTTCTCGTTTTTTCTTGTGGCGGTATGTATGGTTCTGCCAAGTCTACCAGAAGTCAAGGCCAGACAACAATAGACAACAGGAAAGTTGCTTCACACCGCCAATTCCAAAGTTGCCACTGGTTGAATTGCCAAAGAGTCGAAGGTTCCAAAATGATTGTATCCTTCTAGTTGTTGGTTGAGTAAGCACACCCACCTTATTCCTTGGAAATCCGATGCGGATGCTAAGGAGGTGGCCAAGCTTTTCATTTGGAAGGTGTTCCGCTTACATGGACTTCCAAAGAGAATTGCCTCTCAGAGAGGGATGTAAAATTCACTCGAGATTCTTGGAGGGCCATGTTCTGTGGTTTAGGGATGAAGTTACAATTCAGTACCGCCTTTCATCCCCAAACAAACGGCCAGACCTAGAGCATACACAAGACTATGATCACGATGATGATGTGTTATTGTCAAGAGGATTAGACTCTTTGGGAGGAGTTCTTGCCATTGGTGGAGCATGCCATCAATGATACTGTGTAAGCGTCAACTAAGAAAACTTCCTTTGAGGTGGTATATGGCCGTCTAGTTATTAACCCGATGACTTGCTAGTCCAACAATTCATCAATGCAGGGCAGCGGGAATTTGTTTTTGATAGTGAGCGCCCAATGGTTCGAATGGCGAGGAGCTACGACGGACCAAGCCTTAGGCCAACATTTCCTCTAGTTGTTGCTTGAGCTCTATTAGCTCTGGACGGCTCATTGTTAGAAAAAATGTAGTGGTGTAATGTGCACATAAGATCACATAAAATATTGTTAGGGAGAGTGCAAAATAGAAGCTTAGATTTAGGCTTTTCTGTGATTGTTGAATAGTGCAAAGATAAGATAGAGGTGGGAGTCAGATTGCTAGTAGAATTTTCTCGTATTCATTTACGAGGATGTAAATGTTTGAAGAGGGGGAGTATGTTATGTACGGTGTACGTGACGCCAACCGTAGCGTTGGCCGACCTGATCTAGGGCAAGGGATGAGGAAAAGCAGGCTGCTTATAAGGGCTTAAGCTTATGAGTTAATAAAGAGGCTTGTAGGTTAGGAATCTCATAAGTATAGATTTTATTACAAAAAAGCTATATAAGTGAGGGTTATCTCCATGGGGGTTTTGCTCATAGTTGCCAAACGTTTTTAAAACGGGAAGTATTATACAACGAGTTTGTTACTTTTAAAAACGTTTTTTTTTTTTGGGAAAGTTTTTAAAATAAGTTTATTATTCATTAAAATTTTTAAGCTATAATTATGCCCAAGAACCACAAAATTCATGTATAAAAGTTAAACTTGTGCATAAGAACTCAAGGGTGAACAATTTGAAGTCTATGGTTATCATAATTCATTAAATCATAATGATACTACATTCACGTGGTCCCAGGCTCCCATGGGTCTAGTGGCGGCAATGCCATTCAACATTAACTTTAATATTGATTTACCAATGACCATTCAACATTAACCATTCATGTACAAAAAAATGCGTTCGAAAAAAAATTATTTTTTTTAAAATTAATATTTTTTAAATAAAAAGGTTGCCTTAAAAAAAACTCGTCCCAAAAATTGGGACGTTTTGAAATGTACACGTTTTTTATTTTTTCAAAAAAAAAAGAGCGTTTTTTTGCTACTATGGTTTTGCTGTCTTGGAGATGGTATATACTAGAAGATTGTTTTGACGTCTGATTTTTCTGTTTTTAATCAAGCTGGCTCAAGGAAAGTTGAGACAACTGTCACCATTTGGCCACCTAAATGATCTTCTCCAGTTTCTGGTGCTTGTTTGTGGCCAATGTGTGGATCCGAGTGTCCAAGATCCTAGTGCTTCACGCCTGTTTATGGCCAGTGGTGGATTCGAGTGCCCGGAATCCAAGTTCCGCGCTTTCCAATGTGCCATACATGTGCCCAGAAATCAGTGTTGTACTTGTTCCATGACCAGGAGATTTACTCATAACAAAGTGCACATGCAACGTGTGTGTGCCTGCTATGAATGTCCAATTCACAGGCCTAGGACGCCTACCTGTTAAACCGTGTGATTGCTCTATATTCTGACATGTCTTGTGGCATGTGAGCAGGTGGTAAGTGCACTCAAAAACATTGTTTTAATTCATTAAAATACTTTGTAATTTTTATAAACTTTGTAGGTTCACATTCATTAAAAGTGGGCGGACATTTTTACCAAGTGCTCGGGGTGCATGATTGTGAGCTTCCTCTTCTCTCCCTAATGAAAATTGTCATCTTTCTTGCACGCCCACCTCTCCATCGTATATGATTATAGAATGTGCTACACACAACCGTTCGAGATTCCGAGGCCATACTCGTGTTCAGCAAGCTCAGAGCGATCCACTCCACCTAGGCACGCACGACCTGTCACCTGATTGCACTGCATGGCTACCACATCATCAAGCCGTACAACAGTGTGACCTGTATGGACAGCTTCTTGGGTTCCAAAGCTGCTCAAGGTGATCTACTACTGGTTGTCAATCTACTTGGTGGTGTACAATGATTTAGTAATGTTTGGGCGATTTTCACACTCGTTTGTGCTTGTGGGTCTAGCTATGTTGGCTCTCAGGAAGCTAATGTTAGGGTTTGCAGGGCAAAGAAAGCTCATACACACACAGGAAGCAAAAACGAGCTGGAGAGTGAGTGGGAGAAGAACTCGCACATATGTTTACATATATGATATGAAGTACAAAGTACAAGTTACAACAAAAGCCCTAGTTTAAGTGTCCTTTCACACTAGGTGTCTTGGGGAAAAACCCAGCGGGATAAAAGTGTTCCTGGTGTCAGCTCATGTTCACATGTGACACTACATATCTGCGTATGCCTTCAAATCTCCCCTGTAGCGAAATATGTGAACTTGTACAAGGTGGTTTATCACTCTTTGTAGTTGAGTAAGCCTAAAGCTTTGTGAAAAGCTTCAAACCTCTCTCTAGGCAAACTTTCTCTACTGCAATGTCATCTTGTGTAGAGCAGTAGGTCAAAGTGATCTACCCTGCATGAAGCCTCTCTCTGACAAAGTGATAATGTATCTCTATGTGCTTTGTACGAGCATGGAAAACCGGATTCCGTGCCACGGCCATAGCACTTTGACTGTTAGTGAGTATGATGGTGGGTGTCTATTGACACTCACAAAGATCTCCAAGTCACCTCCTCAGCCATACACAGTCTACCGTAGTAGTGAAAAATTCCATGTACTCAACTTCACAGGTAGATGTGGCAACCGTGGGTTGTTTCTTACTCAACCAAGATATGCACAAGCTTCCAAGAAAAAAACAATTCCCAATGGTAGATTGTTGTGTATCATAGTCACTTGCCCAGTCTGAAGCACTGTAAGCATATAACTGCTGCCATAATAAAACAAACCAAGATCGTGGGTGCCGTGAAGATGGGGGAATATCCTCTTCACTGCTTGCCAATGCTTAGTACTGGCTGTTCGTGTACTTGTTGGCTTTGGAAACCCCGAACTGTATGTCGGGCCTTGTGCTGCACAAATATATAAGATAGCCAACTGCCTGGCTGCACATGCTCATGTCATATGGCTCTCTTGCAGCATGCATGCCCATTTGTTTTTCCTTTCTGAAGAGAAAGGTTTCTTCAGCACAAAGGTTCAGCATACAACCCTCTACATCTCTCCCATCAACATCTTCTAATGCCCCTTCTTTGCTCTAGCTCACTATGAGATGACTTGTAGAGTCTTTTCTCGCCTGCTTTTGCCACTAGCTTTGGTATGCTTTGCAAAATGGATTGGGCCATTTCGTCAAGCATGTATCTTATGGACAAGTTCTCACGAACTGGGTTTCCGACATGGCAGACCAAGATGGCAAGATGCAGTTACTCTTGATGAGGGAAGGACTATGGGAGATTGTCTCCATGGCGAAAAGAATGCTCCTTCGACTGAGGGACCGGAGTTGAAAACTTGGAGGCAATGCGATCGACGGGCAATCGCCATCATTGGCCTCGGACTTGCAGATTCACTAATACATCTTGTTGACATCAAATCGATGGCCAACCAAATCTGAAGCAAGTTAGAAGGTATCTTTGGAAGCAAAATCACTAAAAATCACTAATTCGAAAGTATTTTTGAAGCTTAAATTTTATGGCCTTAAGATGGAAGACAATGAAGAATTAAGTGACCATCTTGTAAAGTTCTATTCATTAGTTCAACAACTCACTAGGTTGAAGTGTGAGCCTCATGATGAAGTGTGACCATCGTGGTAAGGGATGTCATAATATGTAGTCTATGCTATGCATGATGGAGTTGATGCTTTGAAGCTTTGTGAGTAGACCCTCATGGAATCAAGATTTCACTTTGGTTTTTGTCAAGTTTGGGAAATTTAAATATAAGTATAAATATAAATAAATAAATAAATAAATAAATAACAATGCACATGTGAAAAGACCTATCCTTCTTCTTCACCAATAGAACGGGAGAAGCAAATGGAGATTGTGAGGGTTGAATAAGACCCATGGAGAGCAAGTCTTGTACTTGCTTTGCCACTTCCTCTCTTTCCACCTTGGACAATCGATAGGGAGGCTTGTTGATGGCCTTTGCATTTGGTTCAAGTACAATGGCATGATCAATTTCTCTCTTTGGCACTTGAAAAATGTCTTTAAACTCCTTGAGAAGCACTTCCATGTCTTTGTCTATGTGCTGTCCACTACTTCCCATCCCTTCTTGGGCAAGATGCAATAAAGAGATGGTGCCAAGAGCCTTGAGTGTAAAATGCAGAAGCTGTGGGTAGTCTTCTTTCAGCCCTAAGCATTGCATAGGAACTCTTGATGCAAGAACAATCAACATAGACAGAGAAGAGAGAGAGAGAGAGAGAGAGAGAGAGAGATGTTTGTGTATTCAGTATATTTATGTAATACAAAAAAGTACATCATCTGTGGCCTTTGGCCTTCCCAAAAAGATAACAAATACCTAATCTATGACTTGCCCCACCTTGGGGGAAGATGATCTACAATGATCTAGAGAATGCCTTTTATAGGCTCTTGTGAACCTTGACCAACTGGCCGATTGTTGTCGGCCAGCTTCAATGGACCAATAGATCACACATATGCTGCCAACTGAAAGGACACAACCTCCTATACCTGGCCTAGCGGGTCCTGATCAAATCGGGCTTCTGTTGCAATTATCTAAGCTTGGCTTGTGCCTTGATCTAATCTTTATCTGTTGCAAATCAGGGATTAGCCTGGGATTAAGCATGTCCATGTGCATGCACATGACTTTGAGTTCCCTTTTTAGTTGCTTTGGAGTGATCAAAGAGAGCTCTTTCGAATGATTTCTAGCAAGTATTACTTTCTGTCCATGATGTTCAAAGCTCATAATCCCTTGTTGAAGGTTCATATGAAAGTAACCAAGTGATGACAACCAATCACACCCCAATATTACGTCAATAGGACCCATGTCCAATACCACCAAATCACTTTCCCAAGTGTATGAAGAGTGATATGTGTTTGATTTGTGCACTAATACTCAAAATGGTCTTTCAGGAGGGTTTGGGATGCGCTGACTGGGGATGAGCTTCATTCTTTTGAGCATAAGCACATCGTTCGAACTTGTGCCTTCTCAGAGGTATGTACATTTGAGTCTTCTTCTATCTGCCTGTTACTGCCTTGTCAAGATTTTTTTTTGAAAATATGAATAAATTGAAAATATTTTATGGGACTTTATATAAACAGATTTTGGCTTATGTTTTTCGCTCCAGAGCACCACATTCCTGCTGACCGGAGGGTCAGAAAAAGTGCTTCGAATTTTTGATTTGGTGCGGCCAGATGCAGCTCCTACGGAGGTTGAGGGTTCCCCTGGGCTGATAAGAACTGCAGTGTGGCTTCACAGTGACCAATCTTTGTTAAGTTCTTGTAGTGACACAGGGGGGGTAAGGTACGTGCTTTGACTCATTGCCATCTCTTGTATCATGTTTTCATTAAAGTCTGGAGCAAACTTAGACAGGATACAGACACTACCTGCGTGAGCAAATTGATATCAAATAGGGATTCCTGACTCTGTTCCTTGCTGTTTAGTTTGGAAGGCTCTCTCTTGCATCAAATGATTGCAAGCTCAATTCTCTTCTGCATGCAAGCCAACCAGATTTTGTGTTCTGTGCTAGTAATTCTTTCCTTACTCAGTCATGTCACATATGGTGATGATTTTAGGAAAGAGGTTTAGGTAGTGATCCTTTCTACAAACCATACTACCAGCACTGACCATCTCTTCAAGTGGCCGTAGGATAATCTCTGTTGACCCTCGACCACTCTGTCT